>NW_026712383.1:25575426-25975426 GCF_030504385.1 Musca domestica
GACCTTTACCCATAGCTATAGCTTCTATTGTTTTGTTATGTCTGGTTTGTTCATCCAACTCTTGTTTGGCTTTTTTTGCATTTAAAACGGCATTGGTAATTGCTGAACTACCCGATGCTAAGGCTCCCAATGCTCCTAATCCAGTTAGAATGGGAATGAGAGGAAGAAATCCACCTCTTTTGGGCACGCTTATTACTCGCGGTATAGCGACCTTTGATTTTTTTCCTCGAAACGTCTTTTGTATTTCATGTCTGGCTATTTTTATGGCTTCATCAATATCAGTTGGTTTTTTGCTTTTAAGGGAACTTGTAGCTTTTTTTAAAGCGTTTTTAAAAAGTTGTTGACCCAATATTTGTTTGGGGTTTTTATTACCCATGCCTAGCTTTGTCTTAGCCTTCATTATGTTAGTTACAAGATATGCGCTAATTTTTTCTCCAATGTTACTATTTTTCGATTTTACTCGCTCCCAAGCCCGTTCAGTTAGTTCACGATCAGCAATGTGACGTTGTTCAATATCTTTATTTTGTGAATAGGCAATATCGTGTGCTCTACACGCTGCATCTAATGGATTAATACCTTGATCTCCTCTTTGAATACGTTTTTCTAGCTTTGTTCCAGGTCCACAAAATTGATATCCTGGTAAATGAAGTTCAACGGGTAAAGAGTTAATCAACTTATTTACCAGTCCTCCTCCTTGAACGTGTTTCTTTCTAATAAATCGCTTCGTGTTGTAAACAATCATTTTATACTTTTTAGCGGGACGCTGAACGAAAGAAATATTGATATTTGATTATATTATAAATATGAATGTTTTCTTAAAACTCATTAGTTTAAATCATGAGATTAATGGAACAACAAGCTAAAATAATTGTTAAAAATGTGGATTTTATGCAAAGAAAGACCCCTCGACATAGTACTTTGCTGCCTGATTCTATACGAGCCTTAATAGTAGGACCATCAAATTGTGGAAAGACTAATGTGATGCTTAGTTTGATAGAAAGCCCCAATGGATTAAAATTTGAAAATGTTTACATTTACTCAAAATCGCTATATCAGACAAAATATGAGTACCTAAAGAAACTGATATCCACTATAAAGGGGATGAGATTGTATACATTTAATAACAATGACGATGTTATACAAACGGACGAAATAAAGCCAAACTCAATCATGATTTTTGATGATGTTGCATGCGATAAACAAAACAACATTAAAAATTACTTCAGTATGGGGCGACATAAGAATGTTGATTCGTTTTATTTGTGTCAAACATACACACGTATACCAAAACATTTATTGCGTGATAATGCGAATTTTATAATCGTGTTTAAACAAGATGATCTGAATTTAAGACATATATTTAATGATCACGTCGGATGTGACATTAGTTTTGAAGATTTCAAAAAAATTTGTCATGAATGCTGGAAGGAAAAGTATGGATTTCTAACGATTTCCAAGGATGACGAAATTCACTCTGGAAGATACAGAAAAGGCTTTCATATATTTATTCAACCTTAATATTATTTAAAGTATTTGCAAATGTTAATTTATATTAGTGCACCTACAGCCATGGAGGAGGAAATGCTGAAACGGCTTGTTAAGTCCAGAAATGTCTTGAAAAAGAAATTTCAAAGCATTAAAATGGGTGAAGAAGCTAAAACTACAGAATTGAAAAATACTTTCAAACCAATAACGGAGCCAATAAACAAACTACTAAAGCTTTCAACTGAAAATACTTCCAAAATGATTATGCCTAAGAAAGAGAAAATGGAAATGTACAGAGATTCTATTATTACAAGTACACCCCTTAAGAATTATAAACCAGATGTTAAGTTAGATTCCAATGCATTGGAGGGGTTAAAGCATAAAGTAGATTACACACAAAATTTCGATTCCTTTAATACATCACAAGACGACGACAAATTTTATTCCAACAATGAGGAACCTATGAATCTATCATTCTTGAAGAAAATTAAAAAACTAGATGTAGTCTATGGTCCACACAAAGATAACAATGGAGAATGGAGATTTGGGGACCAACCACTCAAAATAAGCAATGAAAAGATTATGATTGGAAATAAAAATTGGGCATTAACACCCGGTTTGTTTGAACTGTTGTTTTATCAAGACCCCAAGAACTATGATCATACAGAACTCGATATTTACAAAACAATATTATTAGACACAAATGCGCATAAAATAAACTATGAATCTAATGGACGAACAAAGTCCAACAGGGGACAAAAATATAAGAAAATAATAAAAAATATAATAGAGGATACTCACAGCGGCAAAGGCTTACTGACAATAAATCCTGGTAAACCCAACTATATATACTGGGACGATCCCAACGAATTGATAGAACGATTAAAGCTGTTGTTGGCATCACAACAAGCCGGAAACAATAACCATACTAATGAAATTGTTTCTATTATCGAGGAACTGCGAGAAGGAAATATAATATATTAAATAATACTCTCAAGGAGCATACAACATATGACTGTTGACAAGTTTGGACATCATTACAATCAAAAAAATCAATCAATAGCAGTGAGAGAAAATGTTTCGAGATTATTGGGAGTCAATATTGATGAAGATAACAACCTTAACGTGCAAAATAAAAAGATTAGGAATGTTGCATCTCCAGCAGAAGGAGCGGATGCGGTCAACCAAGCATACGTACATACGCAAATCAAGCACATTCAAGAAATTTTAAAGAAAAAATTCATTCAAGAGTGCACCTTCCTAAGAGAAGAAATATCACAACTCAAACGTTCACAAAACGAAATATTTAAAGCCTTATCGCAAGCTCCATTCAACTCACCAGCTTTAATATATCATACCGAATAAAACAATGGAAAAGCGGGGTTTGGTAAATGAACTTCATCATCAAGCACGAAAAAACTTTCCTAGACGAAGGGTTATTACAAAGGGTATTGATGATCTCTGGCAAGCAGATTTAGTTGAAATGGGCAGTTACTCAAAAGCAAACAAGGGGTTCCGATTTTTGTTAACTGTCATCGATACATTTTCGAAATTCGCATGGTGTGAAGCCCTTAAAACAAAAACGGCAACGGATGTTTCTATGGCTTTTGAAAAAATCTTACAAAGAGGAAGAATTCCAAAAAATTTGCAAACCGATGATGGAAAAGAATTTTTCAACACAGATTTTAAAAAACTAATGCAGAAATATTCCATAAACCACTACTCCACATATAGTGTATTGAAGGCCTCAATTGTTGAGCGTTTTAATAGAACTTTGAAGTCGCTAATGTGGAAGGAGTTCAGTTATAATGGGAATTATCTATGGATTGACGTTTATAGAGAATTGGTTAAACAATACAATAAAACACCTCATCGAACAATAAAAATGGCCCCTATTCAAGTAAATTCATCGAATGAGAAGGCATTGTTGCAATCTGCTTATAACCACTTAAAAATTTTTAGGAGACAAAACTTTCGTGTGGGTGATCATGTACGCATTAGCAAATATAAACATCAATTTGAAAAGGGATACACGCCAAATTGGACTACGGAAATATTCAAGATAAGAACAATAAGAATAACAAACCCCGCTACTTATTTATTAGAAGACTATGAAGGAAATCCCATCCAAGGATGTTTCTACAAAGAAGAACTTTTACCCACAAAATATCCCAACACGTATTTAGTTGAGAAAATTTTAAAAACAAAAGGTAATAAAGTCTTGGTTAAGTGGCTGGGATTCTCAGACAAACATAATTCATGGATAGATAAGAATCATATCATATAATCTTAATATGTAGATATACAATATACAAGCATATATTTAAATAAATAAAAACCCATATATACGTATGCATATTTTGTGTTTCAATTATTACGACAAAGAATTTTGCAATGTCAAGAACGTTTACTGTGTCCGGTAAATCTCCAATTCTACATTCAACATATTTACCCCCAATTGAATTGGGAAATAGTAGTTATGAGTGTTGCCTAATAGATTTCCAATCATACAATTCAATACCCAATGTGGATAATGATAACAATCTCTTTCACATTGGAGACAATATTATAAAAATACCTATAGGATCCTATGAATTGCAAGATATTGCGAATTACTTGGAAACGGAATATAAAACTATCCACGAGAATAGATCCATTGAAATTAAGGCGAATAATAATACGCTAAAAGTAGAAATCATGTCTTCTCATGATCCTATTTACTTTGATAAAGAAAAATCTATAGGCAAGCTTTTTGGTTTTACCGAAAAAATCTTAGAATCTGGGAAAAAACATACTTCAAACCTTCAAGTCGACATTTTAAAGGTTAATGCCATACAAATACACTGCAATATTGTAACTGGATCATTCATGAATGGGTCGCCAACGCATATTCTACATGAATTTGCTCTTAATGTTCCTCCGGGATATAAATTGGTAGAGAGGACCAATGAATCTCATTTATTTACCAGTGAACGTCAAAGAAATCGGTCGTCTGGAGATAAAGATAGTAGATCAAGAAGGTCGCTTTATAAATTTTAGAGAGGAAGAAATCACGCTACGTATTCATATAAGACCAATGCAATCATGATTATCTACAATAAATACAATCATAAACAAATACCAAGACACATTCAACACAAAGTTGTCAAACCGACAAGACCTACAATTTCAAAGGAAAATAAAGAGTTTTTAAAACTTATTAAGCTTAAAGTCAAACCAAATGTCTGAAATACTTAACATTAATGAGCGTCCATTCTCGGATGAGAATATTGTAAAGAGAGACTACCACAGCTATGTTCCATATATTCAATCATTTAAAAATAATGATGAAATTCGGATAAGTATACAAAATCAGGATCTTTACATACTTCCATCGGAGAGTTATCTATTCATTGAAGGAAATTTGAAAAATAGCAAGGGAGAAGTATCGCAAAATGCAAGACTGAGAAATAATTGTGTGGGATACATGTTTGATGAAATTCGCTATGAACTAAATGGTGTTGAAATTGATCGTACTCGTTATCTAGGAATAACTACAGAAATTAAAAATTGGATTTCTCTAAGCGAATCCGAAAGTAAGGTTATGAGCAAAGCGGGATGGAAAGCTGATAATGATTTATCAGTAGGATACTTTAATTTTTGTGTACCCTTAAACCGTCTACTAGGGTTCGCAGAGGACTTTGATAAAGTAATTTGCAACAGCAAGCATGACTTGATTCTTTTGCGTAGTGCCAACGATAAAAATGTGTGTTATTCAACCATGGATACGGAGGAAATTAAACTCACCATAACAAATGTTGTATGGAAAGTACAACACATTCAATTATCAGACTATAGAAAAATCAGCTTCTTGAAAACTATTAAGGATGGAAAAGCGTTGCCTTTAGCATTCCGCAGCTGGGACTGCTACTTTAATCCAACTTTTGCTGGTGGAAGACAACACAGTTGGAGTGTTAAATTGTCTGTCAATCATGAAAGACCACGATATGTTGCTTTGATATTTGAAAAAGACAACAAGCTGGAACATTGCGAACTTAAAAACATCAAAGTTCACTTGAACTCTGAAACCTATCCTTACGATGATTTGAATGTAAAGTTCGAAGAAAATGGCTATGCAGTACTATATGACATGTATACAAAGTTTCAACAATCATATTACATGAGGGAGCCACAACCACTTCTTACATATGCAAGTTTTAAAGACAAGCCCATCGCCGTTATTGACATTAGCAATCAAAACGAAGCTGTTAAGAATGGACCAATCGATTTAAAAATCCAATTTGAAACCAATAAACCAATTCCACAAAACACTTCTGCGTACTGTTTAATTATACATGATCGTCTGGTCGAGTACGTTCCATTAACAGGAATTGTACGAAAAGTAGTATAATCTATTTTATACTCACCTTTGCAAGAATATTTCAATAAAACGCAATTTACATAAATTTATAAACAAAAATATTTTGTTTTATTTTATAATAAGAATAGTTAAAGACTAGTTAAAATATAATACACTTATATTTACTTAAAAATTAAACATTTTGTGTTGCGAGAAAATATTAATATGATGACATTTGTAGTGAATAAAGACAATTAAATTAATATTATTACTATGCTCTTTTATCTGTATATTGAAACTTAAATCATAATTAAATTTATATTTTAATCCAAGTCCATTGAGACAGATTCATTTGAGTTATTTACATTTGTTTCATGAAGGTTATTTAATCTATAGTGGCCCCAAGCATAGGTGTGAATACCATCCTCTAGAATAAATCGTTTATCATCTTGATGGCTTAGCGATATTTTAGTAATTTTGTCTGTATATATTGTATGCTGCCTTGACCTAAACGAAAACATGGTACCGTAAAAAACCTTTTTGTTATAAAGACATTCTCGATATTTATCTATAGTATACTTTTTTAGGACCGACTTTTTAACTCCCTTAGATTTTTTTAATTCTTCGCTATCAACTACATTGATGGCATACATTTTAGGACGAAGGCCTACAAATTCAACCATTGTTTTTCCGTCATTCTCATCTTTCATCATGCCAAGTTTTTTCTTATTAATTAGAGGAAGTTTATATTTATTTTCTTTTGAAAACCCTGAGGTGTCAAATCTAGCCAATATTTCATCTAAAGATAATTCGGAATACAAATTCCGTCCGTAAAATGTTAATATGAACGAATCTGTATCCATATAATTTAGAATAAAATCCTCACCAAATTTCACTTTTAGAAAATCATACAGAAAATCATACATCACCCACTTTGATAAATCTAATATGCAGAACCCTAAGTACAATGGTCTATCATATTTTACTCTGACATTCCTAATTTGAATAGCAACCATATTTTCGGAGAATATCGAAAGGCTGTGAAAATTTGGCTTCGAGATTAATTTACTAGCAACATTCCTTCTTCTTTGGTTTGCCTCATCTACCCACATTGTCACAATTTTCACAGTTTTTCTTTTGTCGATATTCTCCATTGTCTTACCGAATGAAGAGTTATTCAATAATTTAAAAAAATCTTTTTCAAAGGCATTTTCAGCCTTTTCCCTATGTTCATTATTCTTCAGTATGTAAGGAGCTAACCAAGCGCTTTGTGTGAAAGCCAAAACTCTATGGACTTTCTTAAGAATTAGTCCATGTTTCAGAGATTGCTTAAGTAATTTGTAGTGTATGGTGTATGATGTTTTGTCAGTAAAATCTGCAATCAGTTTTTCAGTTTTTGAGCCTTCAACACACTTTTTCTCCGCCAAAAAAGGTAAATCGTTATGTTTGTCGTGAAGGTGCGGTGGATATTCAATATCAACCTCTAAAATAAAACCAGTAGGAGCGTTGTCAGGAATAGATAATATTACAGCTGGATCATTGAATTTCTCCATTTCATAACCCTCCACCCATCTAAAATCTTTTTCAGGGAGACACTCAGTCATAACTGTACCATATAAATTATTTACATCCAAATAATAGATATTTACCTCTGGTTTGGCACTATTATAATTGGGAGCATCTTCATTATTTGCTACCGAGTGTCTGTTTGAGCACTGGGTAAGCCCTCCCCGAATACCATTTTTGCAGAAATTGTACATGTCTATATCTCTGAGTAGCTCAAGTTCGACTTTAGTACATAGTAGCATTGCATCCCAAGATAGAGATGGTGCTGTGAGATATTGACAAGGGTCCAGTTCGTGAATTCGCATACATAAGCTCCTGAAATTTTCAAATACGTCTGCTAAAAGCAAGACATCAGCTTTTAAGTACAAATCCATGTAGTCTTGCATAGTTTGACATCGAAAATGTGACCAAACATTTGTTGCATGCCTATAATCGTCTGACGAGCATTCAGTATCGGTCAACTTATTATAAAATTGGTCTATAGGGGGAAGTTGTTTCTCCTTCAATTTTTCAAATGATGACATATATTCGTAGGGAAATACTCCTTTCCTAGTCATAAGTTCAAATGATTCATCATCAGGAAAATGAGATCTGACAGCAACAAAAGAATCTCGAGATAAATTCCTTGCTAATTTATCCAAACTAGTAGGCATAAATCGAAAACTATCTAAGAAACGATGCTCTAATCTATTCATTTTCTTTTTCTTCTCTTTTTTGCCCTCACTTTCCTCTTCTTGCTGGAATTCCTCATCATCTTCCTCACTCGAATCTTCTTCTTCTCCTACAACAACTGTACTTTTTAAAGAACTAGAGTCGGTTGACTCGTTATCCATATTAATGAAATAAGACATTGAAATATATTTTTCTTTGTTTTGAGGTATGACTCTTATTTCACCTCCAAATTCAACTAACTCTTTAAAGAAGAGGTGACAGTCGTACGAAGAAAAATTGTGGAAATATATTGGAATAAATTTAGGTAGATGATATTGCAGATTGCAATGGTTATGTACCGCACCTCGATATTGCCCCGTTAAGTGACAATGATCTTTCACCCTATCGTTACCTAAAATGTCGCCACATATACGACAATTGATATCCCTAAGAAAGGCTGTCTCTTCTTCGGGGGTTAGAGTATTCATAGGTTTCGTTTTGGTTAGGTAACTATCATACAAAAATTTACAATCCTGAATTAGTTCTTTCAGAAAAACATTTGCTGCGTCGGGACCACTATATATAAATAACTTATTTAAATTTTCATTAAAACTACATTTAATAAAATAACTAAAAGCACATGGAATATGCTTCTTTACCTTTTCCGTTTTTTTACTCGCCCCATTGTTCTCATCTTCCTGCACGTCTTCCAGTACACTTTCGGAGTCAGCATAAATAACGAAAGGCACCTTATCCTTTTTCTTGTGATTGACGAACTTTAGTACGGCTTCTTTTTTGTTCGGCAGGGCACAGACTACTTTTCCACACTGCTTTTTGTGAGTCATACATTTATTTTCATCGTGGAAACATTGCAGGCATCCAAAACAAAAGTAACCTTTCTCCTTATGACTTGTGAATTGAGACCGCATAAGACTGAAAAAAAAAGAACAAATACATGATTATTATGATATGGTTTTGATTGATAAGTTTTGTTTATAATTACCAAGACATATCCATAACCAAAATGTAATGGAAATTTTCTTCGTTGTGCAGCAATATTAAATTAATGTGATTGCTTTTCGTCTCCTTTGTTAAGTAATATGGACCAACGACCGACTTGTTTTCATAACCGAAAACATTTACGCTAATCTCTGGGTTGTTCATTTCAAATTTTTTTATATATTTAAGACCCAATGGGAAATTTAATTGTTCGAAATTTAGCGATATTCCAGACTGCAGAATAATGACATCTTGGTGTATGTCTACGTTATATGAAGAGGTTATACTCGGATCTCCATATGCAGTTTCCCCCAATGCAACAACCATACACCACTTAAAACAAAAGTCATCATAGTTTTTGATGTTAAGGCACGCACCCTTCTTGTTGCTTAATGATTTCGGAGTTGGAATATAATGTGAGCCACGTGTTAAGTTGGCTCTCAACACATTTATGTCAAGTTTTAAAAGTTTCTCCAGGGCCCAATTAGAGCCTCTTTCTTGGAACTCTTCTGATTTAGCTATAATTTCCACACAGTGGTTGAAAACGACCTCTTCCAAATCATCTCCCAGGGTTAATAGCGTTGTTTTTGAAATATGATTAAATATATTTTCAATAGTTAACTCTTTGGAAGTTGAAGGTCCATCTTTTTCATTGTTTGGTTTCACATACAGTCCTTGGAGTTCCATATTAAATTTTATGAGCGTTTTACCGTTTAACTCATTTTTCAAGGTTTTAATTATTAATTCTTTTGAAGCATTAAGAAAATCGATCGGGTACAAAATGTCTTTATTGTTTTGTATCTCATAGCTGAGTATATTTTTGTTAAATGCACTTTTAACAATTTTTATGTCAGAATCCAGATTTTTTCTCACGGTGGATCGATGTTCTTCGCTACGAACGTGTGATCGTATATTATTCACAATTTTATCACAATCACCACAAAACTTTTCCACCTTCACAGCTGATTTATTTTCATGCTGCTGCTTTAGTTTTTCTTGTTGTTGATCTCGATTTTGTTTCATTACATGCTCATCTCCATGATGGTTCTCTAAGTGCAATTCTAAATCGTTTACACTTTCACATAAAACATCACAAAACATACAATGCTTTTTCATATGTTTCACAAATTCATTTTTTTCCTTGTAATAAAGGCTGCATGACCAACAAATTTTTTGAGACATTATAAAAACTTTTTTAAGAATATTAAGAAACGATGCTTATTAATCTGTGACTTGTTGAGTACTGAAATTTCTTCCAATCCAATCAATACATTATTGACTACATTTTGTAAACAAATAGAAATTCTGTGATTGAAGCAGAATTTGTCATGAAACTCTGCAACAACGCTTCCCCCCAAATTCTCATATCCATTTCACAGAAATCCAATTGTTAGTTAATGTAAACAATGGTGTTTCCTTCTTCAAATCCCTTCAATCTTCAATACCGAATTGATGCAGGGTTTGTCATGAAACTCTTTCAGTTTCAATTCTCTCAAATTGCTACATAATGTAAACAAATTCTTCATCGACAAAACTATCAAAAAGCGATCGATATAATGTATCAAAATGCCTGTCCACACAAGAAGAATTTGCTTTGATTGGCTACAGCAGCATTTTTTTAGTGTGTATATGCTACAACATTAATTGGTGGTTAGATGTCGCCTATATCGTTTCGAGGGAAATGACTGGAGAGCCATCTGGACAAAATAATAGAACACACATCTTCTTGTTGACTATGATACTAACCAAATTTGTCTCTGCTATATTCACTTCTCATATGGTGGATCTCTCTAGCCCCATTCGATATGATCATATTTCAATAGTTTTGGAGTGTGTCTATGCTACAACATAATTTATGGATAGTATGGATGGAACTCACCGTTAGATGTCGCCTATATCGTTTCGATGGGAATAACTGAACATTTTTGAGTCGCTAAAATTATAGACAAATTAAAACAAGTACAACGAAAAGTTAGTTTTGTCTTTTTATCTCATCATGTTTTGCATAGCCAACATGCTGATTTTCGTGTTCAACCCACTCGACTTCGTTATCGTTTTTCTTAAAACCCCTGAAATATCAATAATTGCAGCATATTTGTCAATTGAAACTCTTCTATAATATATCACATTTATTGAAGTCGATTTCTTGAAATATATGTTTTCAAATAAATTAATAAGCACATTTGACTGCAGTAATCAACATGTTGACTATATAAAAGCATTCTGAGAGCCATCTAGATAAAATGATTTTCTTCGATACTTACCTCTTACTTATATTCACTTCTCACATGGTGAATCTCTTTAGTCCCACTCGATATGATCATAATACATTTTTTTTTTTTCGGAGGGTGTCTCTGCTAGTGGTGAATATTAAAACTTGAAATTTCACCATCCCATACACAGTTTTGGATTGTGTCTGCGCTAAACTTAGCGCCATCTAGTAGTTCATATTAAAACTAGCAACACCAACGCCAACAGCCCCAATAAAATTTGACGTGGTACAATTCAAAAGACAACATCCCCAATATAATTTGCCGTGGTACAATTCAAACGACAACATCCCCAATATAATTCACCGTGGTACATTTCAAAAGACAACATCCCCAATATATTTCACCGTGGTACATTTCAAAAGACAACATCCCCAATATATTTCACCGTGCTGAATTTCCCCCAATCAACATCCCCAATAGAATTTGCCGTGGTACAATTCCCAAGACAACATCCCCATTAAAATTCACCGTGGTGAATTTACCCAAATCAACATCCCCAATAGAATTTGCCGTGATAAATCGTGGTGAATTCCCAACATCCCCATAAGCACACTACTGTCCACGTGTGATGGCCTTTTAAAAATCTTTAAAAAATCAACATTTATTGACGATTGTGCGTCCTTTAAAAAATCTTTAAAAAATCCACGTTTGATGGCCTTTTTGGGTCCTTTTAAACATTTTTATAAAATCCACGTTTGATGGCCTTTTTGGGTTCTCTTAAAAATCTTTAAAAAATCCACGTTTCATGGCCTTTTTGGCTCCTTTTAAAAATCTTTAAAAAATCCGCGTTTGACGGCCTTTTTGGCTCTTTTTAAAAATCTTTAAAAAATCCACGTTTGATGGCCTTTTTGGCTCCTTTTAAAAATGTTTGAAAAATCCACCTTTATTGTCGATATTGGGTCCTTTTAAAAATCTTTGAAAAATCCACGTTTATTGTCGATATTGGGTCCTTTTAAAAATCTTTCAAAAATACACGTTTATTGCCAATATTGTGTCCTTTTAAATCTTTTAAAAATCCACGTTTATTGCCAATATTGGGTCCTTTAAAAAATCTTTGAAAAATCCACGTTTATTGTCGATAATGGGTCCTTTTAAAAATCTTTAAAAAATCCACGTTTATTGTCGATAATGGGTCCTTTTAAAAATCTTTAAAAAATCCACGTTTGATGGCCTTTTTGGGTCCTTTTAAAAATATTTAAAAAATCCACGTTTATTGTCGATAATGGGTCCTTTTAAAAATATTGTCGATAATGGGTCTATAATGGTATTGTCGATAATGGGTCCTTTTAAAAATATTTAAAAAATCCACGTTTATTGTCGATAATGGGTCCACAATGGGTCCAAAATCCACGTTTGATGGCCTTCTTTAAAAATCGTTAAAAAAATCCACGTTTGATGGCCTTTTTTGGGTCCTTTTAAAAATCTTTAAAAAATCAAAGTTTAATGGCCTTTTTGGGTCCTTTTAAAAATCTTTAAGAAATCCACGTTTAATGTCGTTATAGGGTCCTTTTAAACCTCATTAAAAAATCCACGTTTGATGGCCTTTTTGGGTCCTTTTAAAAATCTTTAAGAAATCCACGTTTGATGGCCTTTTTGGGTCCTTTTAAAAATCTTTAAAAATCCACGTTTAATGTCGTTATAGTTTAATGTCGTTATAGGGTCCTTTTAAAAATCTCTAAAAAATCCACGTTTGATGGCCTTTTTGGGTCCTTTTAAAAATCTTTAAAAAATCCACGTTTGATTGCCTTTTTTGGACCTTTTCAAAATCTTTAAACAATCCACGTTTATTGTCAATAACGGGTCCTTTTTAAAAATCTTTAAATATCCACGATTGATGACCTTTTTGGGTCCTTTTAAAAATCTACGTTTATTGTCGATATTGGGTCCTTTAAAAAATCTTTAAATATCCAAGTTTGATGACATTTTTGGCTCCTTTTAAAAATCTTTAAAAAAAAGCCTCGTTTATTGTCGTTATAGGGTCCTTTTAAAAATCTTAAAAAAATCCACGTTTATTGTTGATAATGGGTTCTTTTAAAAATCCTAAAAAAACCACGTTTGTTGTCGATATTTGGTCCTTTTAAAATCTTAAAAACCACGTTTATTGTCGATATTGGGTCCTTTTAAAAATCCACGTTTATTGTCGATATTGGGTCCTTTAAAAAATCCACGGTTTTTTTGCCGATACTGGGTCCTTTAAAGATCTTTAAAAAATCCACGTCTATTGTCGATATTGGGTCCTTTTAAAACTCCACGTTTTTTGCCGATATTGGCTCCTTTTAAGGATCTTTAAAAAATCCACGTTTGATGGCCTTTTTGGGTCCTTTTAAAAATCTTTAAATAATCCGTAGTTATTATCGACAATGGGTACTTTTAAGAATCTTAAAAAAATCCACGTTTATTGTCGATGTTGGGTCCTTTAAAAAATCTTTAAAAAATCCACGTTTATTGTCGATATTGGGTCCTTTAAAAAATCCACGTTTATTGTCGATATTGGGTCCTTTAAAAAATCTTTAAAAAATCCACGTTTATTGTCGATATTGGGTCCTTTAAAAAATCTTTAAAAAATCCACGTTTATTGTCGATATTGGGTCCTTTAAAAAATCTTTAAAAAATCCACGTTTATTGTCGATATTGGGTCCTTTAAAAAATCTTTAAAAAATCCACGTTTATTGTCGATATTGGGTCCTTTAAAAAATCTTTAAAAAATCCACGTTTATTGTCGATATTGGGTCCTTTAAAAAATCTTTAAAAAATCCACGTTTATTGTCGATATTGGGTCCTTTTAAAAATCTTTTAAAATTCCACATTTGATGGCCTTTTTGGGTCCTTTTAAAAATCTTTAAAAAATCCACGTTTATTGTGGTTAATGGGTCCTTATAAAAGTCTTTTAAATATTAACGTTTTTTGTGGGTAATAGGTCCTTTTAAAAATCTTCAAAAAATCCACGTTTATTGTCGATAATGGGTACTTCAAAATTTTTTTTTTAAAAAATCCTGGTTTATTGTCGATATTGGATCCTTAAATATGCCTCCAAAATGTTTTTCCTCGAGTGTCGAGTGTTATGAATTGAAAACATAATTATTTCTTTTTGCCATGTGTTTGCCCATCTGTGTGTGTTTGTGTGGGTATCCACATCAAACATGATTAAATGTATCTGTGTGTGGGTATGCATGCATCTGAGAGTATTTATATTAAAAATGATTATTTGTTGCACACTTACTCAGTAACAATAATGCCCGCCAGCCATATCAGCTGAAGCAATAACAACAGCAACCAAAGAGTTAAAATAATGAAAGGACGAACTAAATGTCCCATTCAAGGCATTATAAGGCTGCAATCAGGCTCACACACACGGACACATATGCAAACCAACCTAGACGCACACCTATATAAACAAACCAAACACCACATATAATGAGTGTAAATACAAATAAACCCAAGTATATATACTTGCCACACGTATTCTCACACACACACATGCACACTTACACTAATTGCATACAATGGTGTCAAGTGCATAAATGTATGAGAAACCCTATTTGTTGTGACGTTTTTGTCGTCGTTGTGGTGGTCCTGCCGTCGCCACTGGCAAAGTGTAATAAAATTCTGCAACAACGACGAAACTCCCTCCTCCCCCTTCCGCCTCAACAAAAACAAGGTAAATACATCTGAACATGTTTTTATCCTTAGGAAAGGAATAGACCTTTAAACATGCAATAGCATTTCTTTAATATGACATATGTAAATGTGTGTGTGTGTGTGTGTATGTCCCAACATATGTGTGTGTGTGTGCTCGAGCCTGTTTCAACTCTTTGCAATCTAGCAATCTGTATTTAGTGTCCATGGGGAGCATTGCATGTATCAGTGTCTCATTGCATAGTTGCAATCTAGTTGTTTGGCTCCTCCACTGAGTGTGTGTGTGTGCTAATCTTTCTCATACACACACAAATGTATGCACACTCATAAATAGTAGTGTGCTTATGGGGATGTTGGGAATTCACCACGATTTATCACGGCAAATTCTATTGGGGATGTTGATTTGGGTAAATTCACCACGGTGAATTTTAATGGGGATGTTGTCTTGGGAATTGTACCACGGCAAATTCTATTGGGGATGTTGATTAGGGTAAATTCTCCACGGTGAAATATATTGGGGATGTTGTCTTGGGAATTGTACCACGGCAAATTCTATTGGGGATGTTGATTTGGGTAAATTCACCACGGTGAATTTTAATGGGGATGTTGTCTTGGGAATTGTACCACGGCAAATTCTATTGGGGATGTTGATTAGGGTAAATTCTCCACGGTGAAATATATTGGGGATGTTGTCTTTTGAAATGTACCACGGTGAAATATATTGGGGATGTTGTCTTTTGAAATGTACCACGGTGAAATATATTGGGGATGTTGTCTTTTGAAATGTACCACGGTGAAATATATTGGGGATGTTGTCTTTTGAAATGTACCACGGTGAATTATATTGGGGATGTTGTCGTTTGAATTGTACCACGGCAAATTATATTGGGGATGTTGTCTTTTGAATTGTACCACGTCAAATTTTATTGGGGCTGTTGGCGTTGCTAGTTTTAATATGGACTACTAGATGGCGCTAAGTTTAGCGCAGACACAATCCAAAACTGTGTATGGGATGGTGAAATTTCAAGTTTTAATATTCACCACTAGCAGAGACACCCTCCGAAAAAAAAAAATGTATTATGATCATATCGAGTGGGGCTAAAGAGATTCACCATGTGAGAAGTGAATATAGCAGAAACACATCTGAAAGAGGTAAGTATCGAAGAAAATCATTTTATCTAGATGGCTCTCAGAATGCTTTTATATAGTCAACATGCTGATTACTGCAGTCAAATGTGCTTATTAATTTATTTGAAAACATATATTTCAAGAAATCGACTTCAATAAATGTGATATATTATAGAAGAGTTTCAATTGACAAATATGCTGCAATTATTGATATTTCAGGGGTTTTAATTTCAGCATAGATGAAAGTATAAATGAAAATATAGACAAAGAAATGACATCGAAAAATTCCGGAATAATCAAGTGAAATTCTTGAAAAAAGATAACGAAGTCGAGTGGGTTGAACACGAAAATCAGCATGTTGGCTATGCAAAACATGATGAGATAAAAAGACAAAACTAACTTTTCGTTGTACTTGTTTTAATTTGTCTATAATTTTAGCGACTCAAAAATGTTCAGTTATTCCCATCGAAACGATATAGGCGACATCTAACGGTGAGTTCCATCCATACTATCCATAAATTATGTTGTAGCATAGACACACTCCAAAACTATTGAAATATGATCATATCGAATGGGGCTAGAGAGATCCACCATATGAGAAGTGAATATAGCAGAGACAAATTTGGTTAGTATCATAGTCAACAAGAAGATGTGTGTTCTATTATTTTGTCCAGATGGCTCTCCAGTCATTTCCCTCGAAACGATATAGGCGACATCTAACCACCAATTAATGTTGTAGCATATACACACTAAAAAAATGCTGCTGTAGCCAATCAAAGCAAATTCTTCTTGTGTGGACAGGCATTTTGATACATTATATCGATCGCTTTTTGATAGTTTTGTCGATGAAGAATTTGTTTACATTATGTAGCAATTTGAGAGAATTGAAACTGAAAGAGTTTCATGACAAACCCTGCATCAATTCGGTATTGAAGATTGAAGGGATTTGAAGAAGGAAACACCATTGTTTACATTAACTAACAATTGGATTTCTGTGAAATGGATATGAGAATTTGGGGGGAAGCGTTGTTGCAGAGTTTCATGACAAATTCTGCTTCAACGATAGATTGGAGCATGAATGAGAACATGCTTAATTATGCTCAAAATTAAAAACTCTAGTAACTCTGTAATATTGTGAAATTCGCGTTAAATATTCGTATATATAGAAGACAATTTCAAGTAAGGCTCACAGTATAAAATTAAACATTGAAAGTGATATTATGGCGAACGCAGATTTAATAAACTTATTCAATTCTTTCAGTTATAAAAAAATAATAACTTTGAAAGAAATGGAGGATAACAAAGAATACAACATCCATGGCGCCTTTAGAACAAATACAAAATATGGGGAAAGAATTGTGCTGAAAATTAATGATGCTATCCTCTATTTGCCGTCAAGATTCCTCTCGCTGGCGGATGAATACATAAAAGAAATAGCTGGTGGGGGTTATTCTGTGACGAAAACTGTGTTGAAAGATGGAAGCGGAAAGAGTCTTTACAAACTAGAATTAAAACATTTGGATCAGCCAGATTATTTTTATCAACCATATTTAACATAAACTGAAAAGTAAATAAATATTTTGTTTGAAACTAAAAATTGCAAGCTGTTTTCATTTTAATGTGTACAGAGAAATATTTCAGTTTATTAGTGAAGCTTTAGAAAGGAAGATGTCTCTTCTTAATAAGGAAGACGAACGCTTAAAAACCTTTGCTCGCTGGCCTTTAAATTATCCAGATCCCAAGACAATGGCTGCAGTAGGACTTTATTATACTGGAGTAGGAGATATTACCAGATGTTATTTTTGTAAAGTAAACATTCATAGTTGGGATCAAACTGATTGTCCTGTTACTGAGCATTCAAGGTTGACATATCGTTGCCCATTGCTGGAAGGGCGTGAAACAACTAATGTCCCAACTATTTCAAAAAATTGGAATTGTACGCCTTCTGAAATTGGTGTAGATGTTTGTGGTCGTGGAGCGAGTAAATGTTCAACCATTTTCTTATTATTGTTCACTTTCATTACCTTTAATGCTTTAAATAAAGTTTTATGCAAATAATACAGTTGCTTGTTTTTATTTATTAACTTTATTAATTTCATCGTCTAGTATGTAGCCAAGTTCTTTCCAGTTTTGTTCAATGAATACAAATATCTTAAATATATTATTTATGGCACATTTAAATCTAGTGTCCAAATGTATAGGACAGTTTGTAAAATAATTTTGGCAAGCTCGAAGTTTCATATTATTTTCTAAATTTATAATGGTAGAATGAATATATTTCTGTAAAAAGATTTTCTTTTCTTGTCCAACGACAAAAATATATTGATAATTGTTCAATGGTGTAAGAGCTTTCTCGACATCATTATAATTTTTTTCTCCATCCGTCCAATCTAAGCCATTCACATGTGTCTTGGTGTAGGCATTTGTTCTGCATGCTTCCCCAGTAAGTTCTTTTATATTAAAAGGTGGGCGAAACAAAAAATAATCTGGAACAACAGAAGCACCACACATAAATGATAGTTCCTTCACGAAAATACTCTTGTGGTTTCCATGGCAATATTGAAAATCAACCAGTGCAATATCCGATCTATTGATTTCAATCATCTTCTTTGGAAAGTTGAATTTGAATGGAGAGGATATCATCGATGTTGGAGTATTTATAAAATTTTGTTCATGTCCAATAAAAACTTTAAACAAAGATGTCCACAATTGTATGTATGAAATCGTTGATCTCTTTTATAATTGTATGTAATAGCTGGTCCCAAATAGCGTAAAACTTCTATCGGGGGTTGAAGATTACCGAAACTGTCGTAATAGTCGATATTATTATTGATTTTATTATATGCCACCCAATGCGTGCCAGGTCCACTGCTAACATCCAAATTTATGATACCACATTCAATTCGATGTGGTTTCTTAGGTAGATTATCACGCATATAAACACCTCTAAAGTGAGGTATATATTTTTTCCCAAAAAAACTAATATTTACATCGGTTAGAGGACCTTTGGGTAGCTGCTTAATTAGTTTTTTGGAGTTTTATTTTCATCAACATAAATTCCATAGCCCTTTTTATATGGTTTGAGATAGAGACCTTTACCCATAGCTATAGCTTCTATTGTTTTGTTATGTCTGGTTTGTTCATCCAACTCTTGTTTGGCTTTTTTTGCATTTAAAACGGCATTGGTAATTGCTGAACTACCCGATGCTAAGGCTCCCAATGCTCCTAATCCAGTTAGAATGGGAATGAGAGGAAGAAATCCACCTCTTTTGGGCACGCTTATTACTCGCGGTATAGCGACCTTTGATTTTTTTCCTCGAAACGTCTTTTGTATTTCATGTCTGGCTATTTTTATGGCTTCATCAATATCAGTTGGTTTTTTGCTTTTAAGGGAACTTGTAGCTTTTTTTAAAGCGTTTTTAAAAAGTTGTTGACCCAATATTTGTTTGGGGTTTTTATTACCCATGCCTAGCTTTGTCTTAGCCTTCATTATGTTAGTTACAAGATATGCGCTAATTTTTTCTCCAATGTTACTATTTTTCGATTTTACTCGCTCCCAAGCCCGTTCAGTTAGTTCACGATCAGCAATGTGACGTTGTTCAATATCTTTATTTTGTGAATAGGCAATATCGTGTGCTCTACACGCTGCATCTAATGGATTAATACCTTGATCTCCTCTTTGAATACGTTTTTCTAGCTTTGTTCCAGGTCCACAAAATTGATATCCTGGTAAATGAAGTTCAACGGGTAAAGAGTTAATCAACTTATTTACCAGTCCTCCTCCTTGAACGTGTTTCTTTCTAATAAATCGCTTCGTGTTGTAAACAATCATTTTATACTTTTTAGCGGGACGCTGAACGAAAGAAATATCGATATTTGATTATATTATAAATATGAATGTTTTCTTAAAACTACTCATTAGTTTAAATCATGAGATTACTGGAACAACAAGCTAAAATAATTGTTCAAAATGTGGATTTTATGCAAAGAAAGACCCCCCGACATAGTACTTTGCTGCCTGATTCTATACGAGCCTTAATAGTAGGACCATCAAATTGTGGAAAGACTAATGTGATGCTTAGTTTGATAGAAAGCCCCAATGGATTAAAATTTGAAAATGTTTACATTTACTCAAAATCGCTGTATCAGACAAAATATGAGTACCTAAAGAAACTGATATCCACTACAAAGGGGATGAGATTGTATACATTTAATAACAATGACGATGTTATACAAACGGACGAAATAAAGCCAAACTCAATCATGATTTTTGATGATGTTGCATGCGATAAACAAAACAACATTAAAAATTACTTCAGTATGGGGCGACATAAGAATGTTGATTCGTTTTATTTGTGTCAAACATACACACGTATACCAAAACATTTATTGCGTGATAATGCGAATTTTATAATCGTGTTTAAACAAGATGATCTGAATTTAAGACATATATTTAATGATCACGTCGGATGTGACATTAGTTTTGAAGATTTCAAAAAAATTTGTCATGAATGCTGGAAGGAAAAGTATGGATTTCTAACGATTTCCAAGGATGACGAAATTCACTCTGGAAGATACAGAAAAGGCTTTCATATATTTATTCAACCTTAATATTATTTAATGTATTTGCAAATGTTAATTTATATTAGTGCACCTACAGCCATGGAGGAGGAAATGCTGAAACGGCTTGTTAAGTCCAGAAATGTCTTGAAAAAGAAATTTCAAAGCATTAAAATGGGTGAAGAAGCTAAAACTACAGAATTGAAAAATACTTTCAAACCAATAACGGAGCCAATAAACAAACTACTAAAGCTTTCAACTGAAAATACTTCCAAAATGATTATGCCTAAGAAAGAGAAAATGGAAATGTACAGAGATTCTATTATTACAAGTACACCCCTTAAGAATTATAAACCAGATGTTAAGTTAGATTCCAATGCATTGGAGGGGTTAAAGCATAAAGTAGATTACACACAAAATTTCGATTCCTTTAATACATCACAAGACGACGACAAATTTTATTCCAACAATGAGGAACCTATGAATCTATCATTCTTGAAGAAAATTAAAAAACTAGATGTAGTCTATGGTCCACACAAAGATAACAATGGAGAATGGAGATTTGGGGACCAACCACTCAAAATAAGCAATGAAAAGATTATGATTGGAAATAAAAATTGGGCATTAACACCCGGTTTGTTTGAACTGTTGTTTTATCAAGACCCCAAGAACTATGATCATACAGAACTCGATATTTACAAAACAATATTATTAGACACAAATGCGCATAAAATAAACTATGAATCTAATGGACGAACAAAGTCCAACAGGGGACAAAAATATAAGAAAATAATAAAAAATATAATAGAGGATACTCACAGCGGCAAAGGCTTACTGACAATAAATCCTGGTAAACCCAACTATATACTGGGACGATCCCAACGAATTGATAGAACGATTAAAGCTGTTGTTGGCATCACAACAAGCCGGAAACAATAACCATACTAATGAAATTGTTTCTATTATCGAGGAACTGCGAGAAGGAAATATAATATATTAAATAATACTCTCAAGGAGCATACAACATATGACTGTTGACAAGTTTGGACATCATTACAATCAAAAAAATCAATCAATAGCAGTGAGAGAAAATGTTTCGAGATTATTGGGAGTCAATATTGATGAAGATAACAACCTTAACGTGCAAAATAAAAAGATTAGGAATGTTGCATCTCCAGCAGAAGGAGCGGATGCGGTCAACCAAGCATACGTACATACGCAAATCAAGCACATTCAAGAAATTTTAAAGAAAAATTTCATTCAAGAGTGCACCTTCCTAAGAGAAGAAATATCACAACTCAAACGTTCACAAAACGAAATATTTAAAGCCTTATCGCAAGCTCCATTCAACTCACCAGCTTTAATATATCATACCGAATAAAACAATGGAAAAGCGGGGTTTGGTAAATGAACTTCATCATCAAGCACGAAAAAACTTTCCAAGACGAAGGGTTATTACAAAGGGTATTGATGATCTCTGGCAAGCAGATTTAGTTGAAATGGGCAGTTACTCAAAAGCAAACAAGGGGTTCCGATTTTTGTTAACTGTCATCGATACATTTTCGAAATTCGCATGGTGTGAAGCCCTTAAAACAAAAACGGCAACGGATGTTTCTATGGCTTTTGAAAAAATCTTACAAAGAGGAAGAATTCCAAAAAATTTGCAAACCGATGATGGAAAAGAATTTTTCAACACAGATTTTAAAAAACTAATGCAGAAATATTCCATAAACCACTACTCCACATATAGTGTATTGAAGGCCTCAATTGTTGAGCGTTTTAATAGAACTTTGAAGTCGCTAATGTGGAAGGAGTTCAGTTATAATGGGAATTATCTATGGATTGATGTTTATAGAGAATTGGTTAAACAATACAATAAAACACCTCATCGAACAATAAAAATGGCCCCTATTCAAGTAAATTCATCGAATGAGAAGGCATTGTTGCAATCTGCTTATAACCACTTAAAAATTTTTAGGAGACAAAACTTTCGTGTGGGTGATCATGTACGCATTAGCAAATATAAACATCAATTTGAAAAGGGATACACGCCAAATTGGACTACGGAAATATTCAAGATAAGAACAATAAGAATAACAAACCCCGCTACTTATTTATTAGAAGACTATGAAGGAAATCCCATCCAAGGATGTTTCTACAAAGAAGAACTTTTACCCACAAAATATCCCAACACGTATTTAGTTGAGAAAATTTTAAAAACAAAAGGTAATAAAGTCTTGGTTAAGTGGCTGGGATTTTCAGACAAACATAATTCATGGATAGATAAGAATCATATCATATAATCTTAATATGTAGATATACAATATACAAGCATATATTTAAATAAATAAAAACCCATATATACGTATGCATATTTTGTGTTTCAATTATTACGACAAAGAATTTTGCAATGTCAAGAACGTTTACTGTGTCCGGTAAATCTCCAATTCTACATTCAACATATTTACCCCCAATTGAATTGGGAAATAGTAGTTATGAGTGTTGCCTAATAGATTTCCAATCATACAATTCAATACCCAATGTGGATAATGATAACAATCTCTTTCACATTGGAGACAATATTATAAAAATACCTATAGGATCCTATGAATTGCAAGATATTGCGAATTACTTGGAAACGGAATATAAAACTATCCACGAGAATAGATCCATTGAAATTAAGGCGAATAATAATACGCTAAAAGTAGAAATCATGTCTTCTCATGATCCTATTTACTTTGATAAAGAAAAATCTATAGGCAAGCTTTTTGGTTTTACCGAAAAAATCTTAGAATCTGGGAAAAAACATACTTCAAACCTTCAAGTCGACATTTTAAAGGTTAATGCCATACAAATACACTGCAATATTGTAACTGGATCATTCATGAATGGGTCGCCAACGCATATTCTACATGAATTTGCTCTTAATGTTCCTCCGGGATATAAATTGGTAGAGAGACCAATGAATCTCATTTATTTACCAGTGAACGTCAAAGAAATCGGTCGTCTGGAGATAAAGATAGTAGATCAAGAAGGTCGCTTTATAAATTTTAGAGAGGAAGAAATCACGCTACGTATTCATATAAGACCAATGCAATCATGATTATCTACAATAAATACAATCATAAACAAATACCAAGACACATTCAACACAAAGTTGTCAAACCGACAAGACCTACAATTTCAAAGGAAAATAAAGAGTTTTTAAAACTTATTAAGCTTAAAGTCAAACCAAATGTCTGAAATACTTAACATTAATGAGCGTCCATTCTCGGATGAGAATATTGTAAAGAGAGACTACCACAGCTATGTTCCATATATTCAATCATTTAAAAATAATGATGAAATTCGGATAAGTATACAAAATCAGGATCTTTACATACTTCCATCGGAGAGTTATCTATTCATTGAAGGAAATTTGAAAAATAGCAAGGGAGAAGTATCGCAAAATGCAAGACTGAGAAATAATTGTGTGGGATACATGTTTGATGAAATTCGCTATGAACTAAATGGTGTTGAAATTGATCGTACTCGTTATCTAGGAATAACTACAGAAATTAAAAATTGGATTTCTCTAAGCGAATCCGAAAGTAAGGTTATGAGCAAAGCGGGATGGAAAGCTGATAATGATTTATCAGTAGGATACTTTAATTTTTGTGTACCCTTAAACCGTCTACTAGGGTTCGCAGAGGACTTTGATAAAGTAATTTGCAACAGCAAGCATGACTTGATTCTTTTGCGTAGTGCCAACGATAAAAATGTGTGTTATTCAACCATGGATACGGAGGAAATTAAACTCACCATAACAAATGTTGTATGGAAAGTACAACACATTCAATTATCAGACTATAGAAAAATCAGCTTCTTGAAAACTATTAAGGATGGAAAAGCGTTGCCTTTAGCATTCCGCAGCTGGGACTGCTACTTTAATCCAACTTTTGCTGGTGGAAGACAACACAGTTGGAGTGTTAAATTGTCTGTCAATCATGAAAGACCACGATATGTTGCTTTGATATTTGAAAAAGACAACAAGCTGGAACATTGCGAACTTAAAAACATCAAAGTTCACTTGAACTCTGAAACCTATCCTTACGATGATTTGAATGTAAAGTTCGAAGAAAATGGCTATGCAGTACTATATGACATGTATACAAAGTTTCAACAATCATATTACATGAGGGAGCCACAACCACTTCTTACATATGCAAGTTTTAAAGACAAGCCCATCGCCGTTATTGACATTAGCAATCAAAACGAAGCTGTTAAGAATGGACCAATCGATTTAAAAATCCAATTTGAAACCAATAAACCAATTCCACAAAACACTTCTGCGTACTGTTTAATTATACATGATCGTCTGGTCGAGTACGTTCCATTAACAGGAATTGTACGAAAAGTAGTATAATCTATTTTATACTCACCTTTGCAAGAATATTTCAATAAAACGCAATTTACATAAATTTATAATCAAAAATATTTTGTTTTATTTTATAATAAGAATAGTTAAAGACTAGCTAAAATATAATACACTTATATTTACTTAAAAATTAAACATTTTGTGTTGCGAGAAAATATTAATATGATGACATTTATAGTGAGTAAAGACAATTAAATTAATATTATTACTATGCTCTTTTATCTATATATTGAAACTTAAATCATAATTAAATTTATATTTTAATCCAAGTCCATTGAGACAGATTCATTTGAGTTATTTACATTTGTTTCATGAAGGTTATTTAATCTATAGTGGCCCCAAGCATAGGTGTGAATACCATCCTCTAGAATAAATCGTTTATCATCTTGATGGCTTAGCGATATTTTAGTAATTTTGTCTGTATATATTGTATGCTGTCTTGACCTAAACGAAAACATGGTACCGTAAAAAACCTTTTTGTTATAAAGACATTCTCGATATTTATCTATAGTATACTTTTTTAGGACCGACTTTTTAACTCCCTTAGATTTTTTTACTTCTTCGCTATCAACTACATTGATGGCATACATTTTAGGACGAAGGCCTACAAATTCAACCATTGTTTTTCCGTCATTCTCATCTTTCATCATGCCAAGTTTTTTCTTATTAATTAGAGGAAGTTTATATTTATTTTCTTTTGAAAACCCTGAGGTGTCAAATCTAGCCAATATTTCATCTAAAGATAATTCGGAATACAAATTCCGTCCGTAAAATGTTAATATGAACGAATCTGTATCCATATAATTTAGAATAAAATCCTCACCAAATTTCACTTTTAGAAAATCATACAGAAAATCATACATCACCCACTTTGATAAATCTAATATGCAGAACCCTAAGTACAATGGTCTATCATATTTTACTCTGACATTCCTAATTTGAATAGCAACCATATTTTCGGAGAATATCGAAAGGCTGTGAAAATTTGGCTTCGAGATTAATTTACTAGCAACATTCCTTCTTCTTTGGTTTGCCTCATCTACCCACATTGTCACAATTTTCACAGTTTTTCTTTTGTCGATATTCTCCATTGTCTTACCGAATGAAGAGTTATTCAATAATTTAAAAAAATCTTTTTCAAAGGCATTTTCAGCCTTTTCCCTATGTTCATTATTCTTCAGTATGTAAGGAGCTAACCAAGCGCTTTGTGTGAAAGCCAAAACTCTATGGACTTTCTTAAGAATTAGTCCATGTTTCAGAGATTGCTTAAGTAATTTGTAGTGTATGGTGTATGATGTTTTGTCAGTAAAATCTGCAATCAGTTTTTCAGTTTTTGAGCCCTCAACACACTTTTTCTCCGCCAAAAAAGGTAAATCGTTATGTTTGTCGTGAAGGTGCGGTGGATATTCAATATCAACCTCTAAAATAAAACCAGTAGGAGCGTTGTCAGGAATAGATAATATTACAGCTGGATCATTGAATTTCTCCATTTCATAACCCTCCACCCATCTAAAATCTTTTTCAGGGAGACACTCAGTCATAACTGTACCATATAAATTATTTACATCCAAATAATAGATATTTACCTCTGGTTTGGCACTATTATAATTGGGAGCATCTTCATTATTTGCTACCGAGTGTCTGTTTGAGCACTGGGTAAGCCCTCCCCGAATACCATTTTTGCAGAAATTGTACATGTCTATATCTCTGAGTAGCTCAAGTTCGACTTTAGTACATAGTAGCATTGCATCCCAAGATAGAGATGGTGCTGTGAGATATTGACAAGGGTCCAGTTCGTGAATTCGCATACATAAGCTCCTGAAATTTTCAAATACGTCTGCTAAAAGCAAGACATCAGCTTTTAAATACAAATCCATGTAGTCTTGCATAGTTTGACATCGAAAATGTGACCAAACATTTGTTGCATGCCTATAATCGTCTGACGAGCATTCAGTATCTGTCAACTTATTATAAAATTGGTCTATAGGGGGAAGTTGTTTCTCCTTCAATTTTTCAAATGATGAAATATATTCGTAGGGAAATACTCCTTTCCTAGTCATAAGTTCGAATGCTTCATCATCAGGAAAATGAGATCTGATAGCAACAAAAGAATCTCGAGATAAATTCCTTGCTAATTTATCCAAACTAGTAGGCATAAATCGAAAACTATCTAAGAAACGATGCTCTAATCTATTCATTTTCTTTTTCTTCTCTTTTTTGCCCTCACTTTCCTCTTCTTGCTGGAATTCCTCATCATCTTCCTCACTCGAATCTTCTTCTTCTCCTACAACAACTGTACTTTTTAAAGAACTAGAGTCGGTTGACTCGTTATCCATATTAATGAAATAAGACATTGAAATATATTTTTCTTTGTTTTGAGGTATGACTCTTATTTCACCTCCAAATTCAACTAATTCTTTAAAGAAGAGGTGACAGTCGTACGAAGAAAAATTGTGGAAATATATTGGAATAAATTTAGGTAGATGATATTGCAGATTGCAATGGTTATGTACCGCACCTCGATATTGCCCCGTTAAGTGACAATGATCTTTCACCCTATCGTTACCTAAAATATCGCCACATATACGACAATTTATATCCCTAAGAAAAGCTGTCTCTTCTTCGGGTGTTAGAGTATTCATAGGTTTCGTTTTGGTTAGGTAACTATCATACAAAAATTTACAATCCTGAATTAGTTCTTTCAGAAAAACATTTGCTGCGTCGGGTCCACTATATATAAATAACTTATTTAAATTTTCATTAAAACTACATTTAATAAAATAACTAAAAGCACATGGAATATGCTTCTTTACCTTTTCCGTTTTTTTACTCGCCCCATTGTTCTCATCTTCCTGCACGTCTTCCAGTACACTTTCGGAGTCAGCATAAATAACGAAAGGCACCTTATCCTTTTTCTTGTGATTGACGAACTTCAGTACGGCTTCTTTTTTGTTCGGCAGGGCACAGACTACTTTTCCACACTGCTTTTTGTGAGTCATACATTTATTTTCATCGTGGAAACATTGCAGGCATCCAAAACAAAAATAACCTTTCTCCTTATGACTTGTGAATTGAGACCGCATAAGACTGAAAAAAAAGAACAAATACATGATTATTATGATATGGTTTTGATTGATAAGTTTTGTTTTTAATTACCAAGACATATCCATAACCAAAATGTAATGAAAATTTTCTTCATTGTGCAGCAATATTAAATTAATGTGATTGCTTTTCGTCTCCTTTGTTAAGTAATATGGACCAACGACCGACTTGTTTTCATAACCGAAAACATTTACGCTGATCTCTGGGTTGTTCATTTCAAATTTTTTTATATATTTAAGACCCAATGGGAAATTTAATTGTTCGAAATTTAGCGATATTCCAGACTGCAGAATAATGACATCTTGGTGTATGTCTACGTTATATGAAGAGGTTATACTCGGATCTCCATATGCAGTTTCTCCCAATGCAACAACCATACACCACTTAAAACAAAAGTCATCATAGTTTTTGATGTTAAGGCACGCACCCTTCTTGTTGCTTAATGATTTCGGAGTTGGAATATAATGTGAGCCACGTGTTAAGTTGGCCCTCAACACATTTATGTCAAGTTTTAAAAGTTTCTCCAGGGCCCAATTAGAGCCTCTTTCTTGGAACTCTTCTGATTTAGACATAATTTCCACACAGTGGTTGAAAACGACCTCTTCCAAATCATCTCCCAGGGTTAATAGCGTTGTTTTTGAAATATGATTAAATATATTTTCAATAGTTAACTCTTTGGAAGTTGAAGGTCCATCTTTTTCATTGTTTGGTTTCACATATAGTCCTTGGAGTTCCATATTAAATTTTATGAGCGTTTTACCGTTTAACTCATTTTTCAAGGTTTTAATTATTAATTCTTTTGAAGCATTAAGAAAATCGATCGGGTACAAAATGTCTTTATTGTTTTGTATCTCATAGCTGAGTATATTTTTGTTAAATGCACTTTTAACAATTTTTATGTCAGAATCCAGATTTTTTCTCACGGTGGATCGATGTTCTTCGCTACGAACGTGTGATCGTATATTATTCACAATTTTATCACAATCACCACAAAACTTTTCCACCTTCACAGCTGATTTATTTTCATGCTGCTGCTTTAGTTTTTCTTGTTGTTGATCACGATTTTGTTTCATTACATGCTCATCTCCATGATGGTTCTCTAAGTGCAATTCTAAATCGTTTACACTTTCACATAAAACATCACAAAACATACAATGCTTTTTCATATGTTTCACAAATTCACTTTTTTCCTTGTAATAAAGGCTGCATGACCAACAAATTTTTTGAGACATTATAAAAACTTTTTTAAAAATATTAAGAAACGATGCTTATTAATCTGTGACTTGTTGAGTACTGAAATTTCTTCCAATCCAATCAATACATTATTGACTACATTTTGTAAACAAATAGAAATTCTGTGATTGAAGCAGAATTTGTCATGAAACTCTGCAACAACGCTTCCCCCCAAATTCTCATATCCATTTCACAGAAATCCAATTGTTAGTTAATGTAAACAATGGTGTTTCCTTCTTCAAATCCCTTCAATCTTCAATACCGAATTGATGCAGGGTTTGTCATGAAACTCTTTCAGTTTCAATTCTCTCAAATTGCTACATAATGTAAACAAATTCTTCATCGACAAAACTATCAAAAAGCGATCGATATAATGTATCAAAATGCCTGTCCACACAAGAAGAATTTGCTTTGATTGGCTACAGCAGCATTTTTTTAGTGTGTATATGCTACAACATTAATTGGTGGTTAGATGTCGCCTATATCGTTTCGAGGGAAATGACTGGAGAGCCATCTGGACAAAATAATAGAACACACATCTTCTTGTTGACTATGATACTAACCAAATTTGTCTCTGCTATATTCACTTCTCATATGGTGGATCTCTCTAGCCCCATTCGATATGATCATATTTCAATAGTTTTGGAGTGTGTCTATGCTACAACATAATTTATGGATAGTATGGATGGAACTCACCGTTAGATGTCGCCTATATCGTTTCGAGGGAAATGACTGAACATTTTTGAGTCGCTAAAATTATAGACAAATTAAAACAAGTACAACGAAAAGTTAGTTTTGTCTTTTTATCTCATCATGTTTTGCATAGCCAACATGCTGATTTTCGTGTTCAACCCACTCGACTTCGTTATCGTTTTTCTTAAAACCCCTGAAATATCAATAATTGCAGCATATTTGTCAATTGAAACTCTTCTATAATATATCACATTTATTGAAGTCGATTTCTTGAAATATATGTTTTCAAATAAATTAATAAGCACATTTGACTGCAGTAATCAGCATGTTGACTATATAAAAGCATTCTGAGAGCCATCTAGATAAAATGATTTTCTTCGATACTTACCTCTTTCAGATGTGTTTCTGCTATATTCACTTCTCACATGGTGAATCTCTTTAGCTCCACTCGATATGATCATAATACATTTTTTGCTAGTGGTGAATATTAAAACTTGAAATGTCACCATCCCATACACAGTTTTGGACTGTGTCTGCGCTAAACTTAGCGCCATCTAGTAGTTCATATTAAAACTAGCAACGCCAACGCCAACAGCCCCAATAAAATTTGACGTGGTACAATTCAAAAGACAACATCCCCAATATAATTTGCCGTGGTACAATTCAAACGACAACATCCCCAATATAATTCACCGTGGTACATTTCAAAAGACAACATCCCCAATATATTTCACCGTGGTACATTTCAAAAGACAACATCCCCAATATATTTCACCGTGGAGAATTTACCCTAATCAACATCCCCAATAGAATTTGCCGTGGTACATTTCAAAAGACAACATCCCCAATATATTTCACCGTGGAGAATTTACCCTAATCAACATCCCCAATAGAATTTGCCGTGGTACAATTCCCAAGACAACATCCCCAATATATTTCACCGTGGAGAATTTACCCTAATCAACATCCCCAATAGAATTTGCCGTGGTACAATTCCCAAGACAACATCCCCATTAAAATTCACCGTGGTGAATTTACCCAAATCAACATCCCCAATAGAATTTGCCGTGATAAATCGTGGTGAATTCCCAACATCCCCATAAGCACACTACTATAAATACATTTACATACATATTTTATATGTGACCAAAATGTGACTCTAATAAATCTAAAATGTTAAATATGTCTGTTTTGTAGTCTCCCATCCCCTTTCATGGCTAAGGAAGAGAGGGAGAGAGAAAGAGTGGGGAGTTGAGAGACCAGTTGCAAAATAAGAACAATTGTTATGCGTTGGCCCACAACTGGGTATTGCAGAGAAATTTATGATTTTATGTTTTAATTCGAATGTGAATGTATGACAAATAATAAAGACCAATGGGGCAAGGGCAGCAGAAAATAGAGGGAGAAAGGGGGAAGAATATTGGAATCTTTAAAAATTTAAAAAAACTAGAAAAAAATCAAATTTTATTTTTTAAAGAATATTATTTTCAAGGACCATTAGTTGAAGATATGTGGATCTTTTAAAAAATATTTTTTCTAGGGCCATCACTCCACGATACGTGGATTTTTTAAAGAATATTTTTTCAAGGAACAAGAAACGTGGATTTTTTAAAGAATATTTTTTCAAGGAACAAGAAACGTGGATTTTTTAAAGAATATTTTTTCAAGGAACAAGAAACGTGGATTTTTTAAAGAATATTTTTTCAAGGAACAAGAAACGTGGATTTTTTAAAGAATATTTTTTCAAGGAACAAGAAACGTGGATTTTTTAAAGAATATTTTTTCAAGGACTAAAAGACTAAGAAACCTGGATTTTTTTAAGAATATTTTTTCAAGGACCAAAAAACCAATAAACCTGGATTTTTTAAAGAATATTTTTTCAAGGACCATCACTCCAAGATACGTGGATTTTTTAAAGAATATTTTTTCAAGGACCAAAAGACCAAGATACGTGGATTTTTTTAAAGAATATTTTTTCAAGGACCATCACTCCAAGATACGTGGATTTTTTAAAGAATATTTTTTCAAGGACCATCACTCCAAGATACGTGGATTTTTTAAAGAATATTTTTTCAAGGACCATCACTCCAAGATACGTGGATTTTTAAAGAATATTTTTTCAAGGACCATCACTCCAAGATACGTGGATTTTTAAAGAATATTTTTTCAAGGACCATCACTCCAAGATACGTGGATTTTTTAAAGAAAGACCAAGAAACGTGGATTTTTTAAAGAATATTTTTTCAAGGACCAAAAGACCAAGGAACGTGGATTTTTTAAAGAATATTTTTTCAAGGACCAAAAGACCAAGAAACGTGGATTTTTTAAAGAATATTTTTTCAAGGACCAAAAGACCAAGAAACGTGGATTTTTTAAAGAATATTTTTGCAACGACCATCAGACCAAGAAACGTGGATATTTTAAAGAATATTTTTTCAACGACCAAAAGACCAAGAAACGTGGATTTTTTAAAGAATATTTTTTCAAGGACCAAAAGACCAAGAAACGTGGATTTTTTAAAGAATATTTTTTCAAGGACCAAAAGACCAAGAAACGTGGATTTTTTAAAGAATATTTTTTCAACGACCATCAGACCAAGAAACGTGGATATTTTAAAGAATATTTTTTCAAGGACCATCACTCCAAGATACGTGGATTTTTAAAGAATATTTTTTCAAGGACCATCACTCCAAGATACGTGGATTTTTTAAAGAAAGACCAAGAAACGTGGATTTTTTAAAGAATATTTTTTCAAGGACCAAAAGACCAAGGAACGTGGATTTTTTAAAGAATATTTTTTCAAGGACCAAAAGACCAAGAAACGTGGATTTTTTAAAGAATATTTTTTCAAGGACCAAAAGACCAAGAAACGTGGATTTTTTAAAGAATATTTTTGCAACGACCATCAGACCAAGAAACGTGGATATTTTAAAGAATATTTTTTCAACGACCAAAAGACCAAGAAACGTGGATTTTTTAAAGAATATTTTTTCAAGGACCAAAAGACCAAGAAACGTGGATTTTTTAAAGAATATTTTTTCAAGGACCAAAAGACCAAGAAACGTGGATTTTTTAAAGAATATTTTTTCAACGACCATCAGACCAAGAAACGTGGATATTTTAAAGAATATTTTTTCAAGAACCAAGAAACGTGGATTTTTTAAAGAATATTTTTTCAAGGACCAAAAGACCAAGAAACGTGGATTTTTTAAAGGATATTTTTTCAAGGACCAAAAGACCAAGAAACGTGGATTTTTTAAAGAATATTTTTTCAAGGACCATCAGTTGAAGGTACGTGGATTTTTAAAGAATATTTTTTCAAAGACCATCAGTTGAAGGTACGTGGATTTTTTAAAGAATATTTTTTCAAGGACTAAAAGACCAAGAAACGTGGATTTTTTAAAGAATATTTTTTCAAGGACCAAAAGACCAAGAAACGTGGATTTTTTAAAGAATATTTTTTCAAGGACCAAAAGACCAAGAATCGTGGATTTTTTAAAGAATATTTTTCCAAGGACCTTCGGTTGAAGTTACGTGGATTTTTTTAAGAATATTTTTCCAACGACCATCAGTTGATGATACGTGGATTTTTTAAAGAATATTGTTTCAAGGTATAAATACAAATATCCTAAATATTTAATTTTCCCCTATCTTCATTTTGTGCTACCCCTCTGCTTCTAATGAAGACGATGTAAATTCGCCATGTTTATAATTCCCATGTTGTTAGTCGTTGTAAAGTGAGAAATGATATACAATGGCCTACTAAACAACGACATGTATATTTCCAACACACACACATATACCCCCTTCCTCACATACAAGCACTTGTATCCTATTTTCCTATGTGGTGATATATAGAGCAATTAACACACAAGCAATCCTTACAGAGATATTTTCCATAAAGGAATTCATTTCGAATTGAACAAGAAGGCATTTTCGTTGTTACATTCCTAGCCGGAGGCTTTAAACATAACCTCAAAATTATATTGGTAATATTTTGTTCAAGACGTGGAAAGGAATGTCTTCGGAAGGGGGAGGGAGGAAAGGGAGAATATCAAAATAATGCCAAAAGGGATAAATGTTTCGAGAACAATGGAAATGTTTTGAGTTTCATTACTTCAATACATAATTCGGTGCTAGGACATATCAAAGAGAAAGGAGTTTTAAATGAAGGTCCTTGGAAAAATATTCTTTAAAAAATTCACGCATCTTCAAATGCAGGTCCTTGGAAAAATATTCTTTAAAAATCCACGTATCTTCAATTGATGGTCCTTGGAAAAATATTCTTTAAAAAATCCACGTATCTTCAAATAAAAGTCCTTGGAAAAATATTCTTTAAAAAATCCACGTATCTTCAAATAAAAGTCCTTGGAAAAATATTCTTTAAAAAATCCACGTAAATTCAAATGAAGGTCCTTGGAAAAATATTCTTTAAAAAATCCACGTTTCTTCAACTGATGGTCCTTGAAAAAATATTCTTTAAAAAATCCACGTTTCTTCAACTGATGGTCGTTGGAAAAATATTCTTTAAAAAATCCACGCATCTTCAACTGATGGTCGTTGGAAAAATATTCTTTAAAAAATCCACGTTTCTTCAACTGACGGTCCTTGAAAAAATATTCTTTAAAAAATCCACGTTTCTTCAACTGATGGTCCTTGAAAAAATATTCTTTAAAAAATCCACGTTTCTTCAACTGATGGTCGTTGAAAAAATATTCTTTAAAAAATCCACGTTTCTTCAACAGAGGGTCCTTGAAAAAATATTCTTTAAAAAATCCACGTTTCTTCAACAGAGGGTCCTTGAAAAAATATTCTTTAAAAAATCCACGTTTCTTCAACAGAGGGTCCTTGAAAAAATATTCTTTAAAAAATCCACGTTTCTTCAACAGAGGGTCCTTGAAAAAATATTCTTTAAAAAATCCACGTTTCTTCAACTATTGGTCCTTGAAAAAATATTCTTTAAAAAATCCACGTTTCTTCAACAGAGGGTCCTTGAAAAAATATTCTTTAAAAAATCCACGTTTCTTCAACAGAGGGTCCTTGAAAAAATATTCTTTAAAAAATCCACGTTTCTTCAACAGAGGGTCCTTGAAAAAATATTCTTTAAAAAATCCACGTTTCTTCAACAGAGGGTCCTTGAAAAAATTTTCTTTAAAAATCTGTGTATTTTAATTTCATATCAAATATTAAATTGTTCATATTCTGAACATTTTATTTTGAATTTTGAAAAAAATGCAATAATTGTGTGTTTGATCTGTGGCGTGACATTCAAATGCACACATCCAATGCAAAACGACCCCTCCTCCAAAATATAGAGCGCCAACAAGGAGGTCCTTTGAAAAGGGAAATTACATGCCATATTTGTTACACTTTTCATGTTCATGTTTTGCATATGTCACTGTTTGTGTGTGTGTGTGTGACACACATATTAGGGACAAAGTGAAACGAACGCACGTAATTTTTTCCGTGTGGTTGTCGTTCACGATGATGACATTGTTGAGCTCGTTGCCACACTGTAACATTTTTCAGATTGTTTTGAGATTTCCAGGTGAAAATGTATCTGACCTCATTTTAAGCGGGCTTCTGTTTTTCACACAACAAAAACAAAACGAAAAACTATGCAGAAATGATTTTTCAAAAAAAATGGAAGAGAAAAAATTGAAACACAGACCCATTTTATATTTATGAATATTTAATGGCTGCCATAGAGAAATTTAAATTAAATATGGATGAGATTGAGATATTGTGCGGGCAATTTTATGGGAAACGTGCACGCAGAAACATAGATTTCTAAAATAAAGGTGAATTTTATAAAAATTTCTTTAAAAAAAATCCACGTTTAATTATGTACTCTAAAAAAATATTTTAAAAAATTCCACGTTTAAATATTTTAAAAAAATCCACGTTTAATTATGTACTCTAAAAAAAATCCACGTTTAACTATGTACTCTAAAAAAATATTTTAAAAAATCCACGTTTAATTATGTACTCTAAAAAATATTTAAAGAAAAATCCACGTTTATTAATGTACTCTAAAAAAAAATATTTAAAAAAAATCCACGTTTATTAATGTACTCTAAAAAATATTTTTAAAAAATCCACGTTTATTAATGTACTCTAAAAAAGTAATTTAAAAGATCCAAGTTTATTAAAGTACTTCAAAAAATATTTTAAAAAACCCACGTTTATTAAAGTACTTCAAAAAAAAAAAAATTAAAAAAAAAATCCACGTTTATTGAAGTACTTAAAAAAAATTTAAAAAAATCCACGCTTATTGAAGTACTTAAAAAAAATATTTAAAAAAATCCACGTTTATTAAAATACTTCAAAAAATATTTTAAAAAAATCCACGTTTATTGAAGTACTTCAAAAAAAAATATTTAAAAAAATCCACGTTTATTAATGTACTTCAAAAAAAAAATATTTAAAAAAATCCACGTTTATTAATGTACTCTAAAAAAATATTTTTAAAATATCCCCGTTTATTAATGTACTCTAAAAAATATTTTTAAAAATCCACGTTAATTAATGTACTCTAAAAAAATATTTTAAAAAATCCAAGTTTATTAAAGTACTTCAAAAAATATTTTTAAAAATCCACGTTAATTAATGTACTCTAAAAAAATATTTTAAAAAATCCAAGTTTATTAAAGTACTTCAAAAAATATTTTTAAAAATCCACGTTAATTAATGTACTCTTAAAAAATATTATAAAAATATCCACGTTTATTAATGTACTCTAAAAAAATAATTTTAAAAAAATCCACGTTTATTAATGTACTCTAAAAAAATAATTTTAAAAAAATCCACGTTTATTAATGTACTCTAAAAAAATAATTTTAAAAAAATCCACGTTTATTAATGTACTCTAAAAAAATAATTTTAAAAAAATCCACGTTTATTAATGTACTCTAAAAAAATAATTTTAAAAAAATCCACGTTTATTAATCTACTCTAAAAAAATAATTTTAAAAAAATCCACGTTTATTAATGTACTCTAAAAAATAATTTTAAAAAAATCCACGTTTATTAATGGACTCTAAAAAAATAATTTTAAAAAAATCCACGTTTATTAATGTACTCTAAAAAATAATTTTAAAAAAATCCACGTTTATTAATGTACTCTAAAAAATAATTTAAAAAAATCCACGTTTATTAATGTACTCTAAAAAAATATCTTAAAAAAATCCACGTTTTTTAATGCACTCTAAAAAAATAATTTTACAAAAATCCACGTTTATTAATGTACTCTAAAAAATAATTTTAAAAAAATCCACGTCTATTAATGTACTCTAAAAAAATAATTTTAAAAAAATCCACGTTTATTAATGTACTCTAAAAAAATAATTTTAAAAAAATCCACGTTTATTAATGTACTCTAAAAAATAATTTTAAAAAAATCCACGTTTATTAATGTACTCTAAAAAAATAATTTTAAAAAAATCCACGTTTATTAATGTACTCTAAAAAAATAATTTTAAAAAAATCCACGTTTATTAATGTACTCAAAAAAAATAATTTAAAAAAAATCCACGTTTATTAATGTACTCTAAAAAAATAATTTTAAAAAAATCCACGTTTATTAATGTACTCTAAAAAAATAATTTTAAAAAAATCCACGTTTACTAATGTACTCTAAAAAAATATTTTAAAAAAATCCGCGCTTGTTAATGTACTCTAAAAAAATATTTTAAAAAAATCCGCGTTTGTTAATGTACTCTAAAAAAATAATTTTAAAAATTTCCACGTTTATTAATGTACTCTAAAAAAATGTTTTAAAAAAATCCACGTTTATTAATGTACTCTAAAAAAATGTTTTAAAAAAATCCACGTTTACTAATGTACTCTAAAAAAATGTTTTAAAAAAATCCACGTTTATTAATGTACTCTAAAAGAATATTTTAAAAAATCCACGTTTATTAATGTACTCTAAAAAATGTTTTAAAAAAATCCACGTTTACTAATGTACTCTAAAAAAATATTTTAAAAAAATCCGCGTTTGTTAATGTACTCTAAAAAAATATTTTAAAAAAATCCGCGTTTGTTAATGTACTCTAAAAAATAATTTTAAAAAAATCCACGTTTATTAATGTACTCTAAAAGAATATTTTAAAAAATCCACGTTTATTAATGTACTCTAAAAAATATTTTAAAAAAATCCACGTTTACTAATGTACTCTAAAAAAATATTTTAAAAAAATCCGCGTTTGTTAATGTACTCTAAAAAAATATTTTAAAAAAATCCGCGTTTGTTAATGTACTCTAAAAAATATTTTAAAAAAATCCGCGTTTGTTAATGTACTCTAAAAAAATAATTTTAAAAATTTCCACGTTTATTAATGTACTCTATAAAAATGTTTTAAAAAAATCCACGTTTATTAATGTACTCTAAAAAATATTTTAAAAAAATCCACGTTTATTAATGTACTCTAAAAAAATATTTTAAAAAAATCCGCGTTTGTTAATGTACTCTAAAAAATATTTTAAAAAAATCCGCGTTTGTTAATGTACTCTAAAAAAATAATTTTAAAAATTTCCACGTTTATTAATGTACTCTATAAAAATGTTTTAAAAAAATCCGCGTTTGTTAATGTACTCTAAAAAATATTTTAAAAAAATCCGCGTTTGTTAATGTACTCTAAAAAAATAATTTTAAAAATTTCCACGTTTATTAATGTACTCTAAAAGAATATTTTAAAAAATCCACGTTTATTAATGTACTCTAAAAAATATTTTAAAAAAATCCACGTTTACTAATGTACTCTAAAAAAATATTTTAAAAAAATCCGCGTTTGTTAATGTACTCTAAAAAATATTTTAAAAAAATCCGCGTTTGTTAATGTACTCTAAAAAAATATTTTAAAAAAATCCGCGTTTGTTAATGTACTCTAAAAAATAATTTTAAAAAAATCCACGTTTATTAATGTACTCTAAAAGAATATTTTAAAAAATCCACGTTTATTAATGTACTCTAAAAAATATTTTAAAAAAATCCACGTTTACTAATGTACTCTAAAAAAATATTTTAAAAAAATCCGCGTTTGTTAATGTACTCTAAAAAAATATTTTAAAAAAATCCGCGTTTGTTAATGTACTCTAAAAAATATTTTAAAAAAATCCGCGTTTGTTAATGTACTCTAAAAAATAATTTTAAAAAAATCCACGTTTATTAATGTACTCTAAAAGAATATTTTAAAAAATCCACGTTTATTAATGTACTCTAAAAAATATTTTAAAAAAATCCACGTTTACTAATGTACTCTAAAAAAATATTTTAAAAAAATCCGCGTTTGTTAATGTACTCTAAAAAAATATTTTAAAAAAATCCGCGTTTGTTAATGTACTCTAAAAAATATTTTAAAAAAATCCGCGTTTGTTAATGTACTCTAAAAAAATAATTTTAAAAATTTCCACGTTTATTAATGTACTCTATAAAAATGTTTTAAAAAAATCCACGTTTATTAATGTACTCTAAAAAATATTTTTAAAAAATCCACGTTTATTGAAATACTTCAAAAAAATATTTAAAAAAAAATATTCTTTAAAAAATCTTCGTTTGTTGGTCCTTGAAAAAATATTCTTTAAAAAGTCTTCGTTTGTTGGTTCTTGAAAAAATATTCTTTAAAAAATCCACGTTTGTTGGTCCTTGAAAAAATATTCTTTAAAAAATCCACGTTTGTTGGTCCTTGAAAAAATATTCTTTAAAAAATCCACGTTTCTTGGATCCTTGAAAAAATATTCTTTGAAAAATTTACGTTTGTTAGTCCTTGAAAAAATATTCTTTAAAAAATCCACGTTTCTTGGTCCTTGAAAAAATACTCTTTAAAAAATCCACGTTTCTTGGATTCTTGAAAAAATATTCTTTAAAAAATCCACATTTCTTGGATTCTTGAAAAAATATTCTTTAAAAAATCCACATTTCTTGGATTCTTGAAAAAATATTCTTTAAAAAATCCACGTTTCTTGGATTCTTGAAAAAATATTCTTTAAAAAATCCACGTTTCTTGGATTCTTGAAAAAATATTCTTTAAAAAATCCACGTTTCTTGGATTCTTGAAAAAATATTCTTTAAAAAATCCACGTTTGTTGGTCCTTGAAAAAATATTCTTTAAAAAATCCACGTTTGTTGGTCCTTGAAAAAATATTCTTTAAAAAATCCACGTTTGTTGGTCCTTGAAAAAATATTCTTTAAAAAATCCACGTTTGTTGGTCCTTGAGAAAATATTTTTTAAAAAATCCACGTTTGTTGGTCCTTGAAAAAATATTCTTTAAAAAATCCACGTTTGTTGGTCCTTGAAAAAATATTCTTTAAAAAAAACCACGTTTGTTGGTCCTTGAAAAAATATTCTTTAAAAAATCCACGTTTGTTGGTCCTTGAAAAAATATTCTTTAAAAAATCCACGTTTGTTGGTCCTTGAAAAAATATTCTTTAAAAAAAGCCACGTTTCTTGGATACTTGAAAAAATATTCTTTGGAAAATTTACGTTTGTTAGTCCTTGAAAAAATATTCTTTAAAAATTCCACGTTTGTTGGTCCTTGAAAAAATATTCTCTAAAAAATCCACGTTTGTTGGTCCTTGAAAAAATATTCTTTAAAAAATCCAAGTTGGTCCTTGAAAAAATATTCTTTAAAAAATCCACGTTTCTTGGTCCTTGAAAAGTTATTCGTGTTGCGTATACGTGCTGACATCATGTATACGCCTACCCTTCATTTTAAAATGTCTTTGAATACCTCATATTTTAAGATTTTTTTAAATAAAAAAATATCGACACATCTGACATATTAACATATATGTTTTATATATATGTATCCCTCAATGCAATTCTGAATGCAGCAACTGTTGGCCTCTGACGTCACCTGACACCTGGCCAATCAACACCACATTTTCGCAATTTGCATTTTATGAAATCCTATAACTTTTGTATGTCGGAGTTAAAAGAAATAAAAAAAAATATTCAAATCTCAAAAAAATGGATTTGAATATTAAAATTTCAAAAACATAATGGAAATGGGCAATTAATTGAAAAAAAAAAAAAAGAAATCCATCTATGATTGGATTCAAAATCCATTTTAAATTAAATCTAAAAAAAATATATGTAGTTCATCCCCCCATCCTCCAGATCGATATTTTGAGTGGGACAATACCCACAATGTCTTGTCAATTAAAATTCCATGCGACTTCCTTTGCAATTCACTTGTCACTTCTTATAACCGACAAAGGAGAATATAAACGAATATGAAAGGAAAGTGACAACAAAACAAAATAATAGTAACAACAACATCAACAGCAAGTGGCTTTCATGGAAGGACATTTTCGCTGCCACAAGACAAAGGAGGCAAAGAGAAGAACAAAAACCCCGGGGAATGCAGAGAAACTTCAATAAATTGAAATGGCATGAAATAAATTGGCGCCTCTGTGGTTCGATGTCTTTCATGGTTCATGGCGCGCTGAGGCGGAATCTTTATCATCTTCCATGCACAGCGAAGGTGATGAAGATGACAGCAAGTACAAACAATCGATACTCCAAGGAACGGGATGAGTGTGAGAGAGTGTGTGTGTGTGTGAGCTTCTTGTGTTTCGATAAACACCATCGTTGTAGTATTGATGGCAACACCCTGTCACGGATAATCTCCAATCCTGTGTGAAAGGAATTGAACTGTTTCGGCCACCAGGAGGAAGAAAGAAGAGGACAATGTGAAGAAACAGATTGTAAAACATTAAGCTGAATTACTTAACAACATTTTAAAGAGCTTAATGAACATTGTATTAAAAATGTAGAACAAGGATGTCTGATTACGGCGACGATAGAAAAAAAAACGCAGGATGAGCAAGAAGACGAGGGAGAAGAAGGAAGTCTGAAAATAAATTGGGTTCATGTTGCGTATGACTATTGGCGTTATGTACACGCCATTTCCCTCTTAATGGCGTATACTTAACGCCAATAGTCATACACAACCTGGACCCATATTATTTTTTTAGGGGTCCAAACATAGGTTTTTAAAATATTTTTTAGAGGTCCCAATATAAGCGTGGATTTTTTAAAAATATTTTTTAGAGGTCCCACTATAAGCGTGGATTTTTTAAAAATATTTTTTAGAGGTCCCACTATAAGCGTGGATTTTTTAAAAATATTTTTTAGAGGTCCCAATATAAGCTTGGATTTTTTAAAAATATTTTTTCAGAGCTCCCAATATAAGCGTGGATTTTTTAAAAATATTTCTTCAGAGCTCCCACTATAAGCGTGGATTTTTTAAAAATATTTTTTAGAGGCCCCACTATAAGCGTGGATTTTTTAAAAATATTTTTTAGAGGTCCCAATATAAGCTTGGATTTTTTAAAAATATTTTTTCAGAGCTCCCAATATAAGCGTGGATTTTTTAAAAATATTTCTTCAGAGCTCCCAATATAAGCGTGGATTTCTTAAAAATATTTTTTCAGAGCTCCCAATATAAGCGTGGATTTTTTAAAAATATTTTTTTCAGAGATCCCAATATAAGCGTGGATTTTTTAAAAATATTTTTCAGAGATCCCAATATAAGCGTGGATTTTTTAAAAATATTTTTCAGAGATCCCAATATAAGCGTGGATTTTTTAAAAATATTTTTTAGAGGTCCCAATATAAGCGTGGATTTTTTAAAAATATTTTTCCAGAGGTCCCAATATAAGCGTGAATTTTTTAAAAATATTTTTTCAGAGGTCCCAATATAAGCGTGGATTTTTTAAAAATATTTTTTCAGAGGTCCCAATATAGCGTGGATTTTTTAAAAATATTTTTTCAGAGGTCCCAATATAAGCGTGGATTTTTAAAATATTTTTTCAGAGGTCCCAATATAAGCGTGGATTTTTTAAAATATTTTTTCAGAGGTCCCAATATAAGCGTGGATTTTTTAAAAATTATTTTTCAGAGGTACCAATATAAGCGTGGATTTTTTAAAATTATTTTTTGAGAGGTACCAATATAAGCGTGGATTTTTTAAAATTATTTTTTGAGAGGTACCAATATAAGCGTGGATTTTTTAAAATTATTTTTTGAGAGGTACCAATATAAGCGTGGATTTTTTAAAATTATTTTTTGAGAGGTACCAATATAAGCGTGGATTTTTTAAAATTATTTTTTGAGAGGTACCAATATAAGCGTGGATTTTTTAAAATTATTTTTTGAGAGGTACCAATATAAGCGTGGATTTTTTAAAATTATTTTTTGAGAGGTACCAATATAAGCGTGGATTTTTTTAAAATTATTTTTTGAGAGGTACCAATATAAGCGTGGATTTTTTAAAATTATTTTTTGAGAGGTACCAATATAAGCGTGGATTTTTTAAAATTATTTTTTGAGAGGTACCAATATAAGCGTGTATTTTTTAAAATTATTTTTTGAGAGGTACCAATATAAGCGTGGATTTTTTAAAAATATTTTTTCAGAGGTCCCAACATAAGCAAGGTGTTTTTTTTTAAATATTTTTTGAGAGGTACCAATATAAGCGTGGATTTTTTAAAAATATTTTTTCAGAGGTCCCAACATAAGCGTGGATTTTTTAAAAATATTTTTTCAGAGGTCCCAATATAGGCGTGGATTTTTTATAAATATTTTTTCAGAGGTCCCAATATAAGCGTGGATTTTTTTATAAATATTTTTTCAGAGGTCCCAATATAAGCGTGGATTTTTTTTTAAATATTTTTTCAGAGGTCCCAATATAAGCGTGGATTTTTTTATAAATATTTTTTCAGAGGTCCCAATATAAGCGTGGATTTTTTTATAAATATTTTTTCAAAGGTCCCAATATAAGCGTGGATTTTTTTATAAATATTTTTTCAGAGGTCCCAATATAAGCGTGGATTTTTATAAATATTTTTTCAGAGGTCCCAATATAAGCGTGGATTTTTTTTATAAATATTTTTTCAGAGGTCCCAATATAAGCGTGGATTTTTATAAATATTTTTTCAGAGGCCCCAACATAAGCAAGGTGTTTTTTTTAATATTTTTTCAGAGGTCCCAACATAAACGTGGATTGTTTAAAAATATTTTTTCAGAGCTCCCAATATAAGCGTGGATTTTTTAAAAATATTTCTTCAGAGGTCCCAATATAAGCGTGGATTTTTTAAAAATATTTTTTCAGAGCTCCCAATATAAGCGTGGATTTTTTAAAAATATAAGCGTGGATTTTTTAAAAATATTTTTTCAGAGGTCCTAATATAAGCGTGGATTTTTTAAAAATATTTTTCCAGAGGTCCACACATAAGCGTGGATGTTTTAAAAATATTTTTAAGTGGTCCCAATATAAGCGTGGATTTTTTAAAAATATTTCTTCAGAGGTCCCAATATAAGCGTGGATTTTTTAAAAATATTTTTTTCAGAGCTCCCAATATAAGCGTGGATTTTTTAAAAATATAAGCGTGGATTTTTTAAAAATATTTTTTCAGAGGTCCTAATATAAGCGTGGATTTTTTAAAAATATTTTTCCAGAGGTCCACACATAAGCGTGGATGTTTTAAAAATATTTTTAAGTGGTCCCAATATAAGCGTGGATTTTTTAAAAATATTTTTTCAGTGGTCCCAATATTAGCGTGGATTTTTTAAAAATATTTTTTAGAGGTCCCAATATAAGCGTGGATTTTTTTTAAATATTTTTTCAGTGGCCCCAATAAAGGCGTGGATTTTTTAAAAATATTTTTTCAGTGGTCCCAATATAAGCGTGGATTTTTTAAAAATATTTTTTCAGTGGTCCCAATAAAGGCGTGGATTTTTTAAAAAGATTTTTTCAGTGGTCCCAATATAAGCGTGGATTTTTTAAAAATATTTTTTCAGTGGTCCCAATAAAGGCGTGGATTTTTTAAAAAGATTTTTTAGAGGTCCCAATATAAGCGTGGATTTTTTAAAAATATTTTTTAGAGGTCCCAATATAGGCGTGGATTTTTTAAAAATATTTTTTAGAGGTCCCAATATAAGCGTGGCTTTTTTAAAAATATTTTTTAGAGGTCCCAATATTAGCGTGGATTTTTTAAAAATATTTTTTAGAGGTCCCAATATAAGCGTGGATTTTTTAAAAATATTTTTTAGAGGTCCCAATTTAAGCGTGGATTTTTTAAAAATATTTTTTAGAGGTCCCAATATAAGCGTAGATTTTTTAAAAATATTTTTTAGAGGTCCCAATGTAAGCGTAGATTTTTTAAAAATATTTTTTAGAGGTCCCAATATAAGCGTGGATTTTTTAAAAATATTTTTTAGAGGTCCCAATATAAGCGTAGATTTTTTAAAAATATTTTTTAGAGGTCCACACATAAGAGTGGATTTTTTAAAAATACTTTTTAGAGGTCCCAATATAAGCGTAGATTTTTTAAAAATATTTGTACAGAGGTCCCAATATAAGCGTGGATTTTTTAAAAATATTTTTTAGAGGTCCCAATATAAGCGTGGATTTTTTAAAAATATTTTTTAGAGGTCCCAATATAAGCGTGGATTTTTTAAAAATATTTTTTAGAGGTCCCAATATAAGCGTGGATTTTTTAAAATTATTTTTTAGAGGTCCCAATATAAGCGTGGATTTGTTAAAAATATTTGTACAGAGGTCCACACATAAGCGTGGATTTTTTAAAAATATTTTTTAGAGGTCCCAATATAAGCGTGGATTTTTTAAAAATATTTGTACAGAGGTCCACACATAAGCGTGGATTTTTTAAAAATATTTTTTAGAGGTCCCAATATAAGCGTGGATTTTTTAAAAATATTTGTACAGAGGTCCACACATAAGCGTGGATTTTTTAAAAATATTTGTACAGAGGTCCACACATAAGCGTGGATTTTTTAAAAATATTTGTACAGAGGTCCACACATAAGCGTGGATTTTTTAAAAATATTTGTACAGAGGTCCACACATAAGCGTTGATTTTTTAAAAATATTTGTACAGAGGTCCACACATAAGCGTGGATTTTTTAAAAATATTTGTACAGAGGTCCACACATAAGCGTTGATTTTTTAAAAATATTTGTACAGAGGTCCACACATAAGCGTGGATTTTTTTAAAAATATTTGTACAGAGGTCCACACATAAGCGTTGATTTTTTAAAAATATTTGTACAGAGGTCCACACATAAGCGTGGATTTTTTAAAAATATTTGTACAGAGGTCCACACATAAGCGTTGATTTTTTAAAAATATTTTTTATATAAAACTTTTCAAAATTTTCATACCATCATCCTTTTTTGTTAGTCGTCGGGATCTGTTGAAATGTTAATACAAAAGCCTGCATTGTTTTTCAGATTACCACAAAACAGATGTCAGTTAATGTGTATTGTAATGCGAATGAATGGAATTCTAAAGTAAGTATGCTCCTCGAGCAAATGAAAGTTGTCTAGAGAGAGAGAGAGAGAGAAAGAGAGGGGAGGATATGTGTTGCGTTGTAGGAAAAGGCTTCACCACAACGGTGGAACACTGTGGGGAAAGTAAAAAAAATGTTTAAAGACATAAAAAATGTGGATTTTTTAAAGAATATTTTTTCAAGTACCAAAAGACCAAGAAACATGGATTTTTTAAAGAATTTTTTTTCAAGGACCAAAAGACCAAGAAACATGGATTTTTTAAAGAACTTTTTTTCAAGGACCAAAAGACCAAGAAATGTCCATTTTGTTAAGAATATTTTTTCAAGGACCAAGAAACGTGGGTTTTTTAAAGAATATTTTCTCAGAGACCTTCAGTTGAAGAAACGTGGATTTTTAAAAGAATATTTTTTTCAAGGACCAAACGACCAAGATTTTTTGGATTTTTGAAGAATATTTTACAAGGACCAAAAGACCAAGAAACTTGGATTTTTTAAAGAAAAATTTTTTTCAAGGACCATCAGTTGAAGAAACGTGGATTTTTTTAAAGAATATTTTTTCATGCACCATCAGTTGAAGAAACGTGGATTTTTTTAAAGAATATTTTTTCATGTACCATCACTTGAAGAAACGTGGATTTTTTAAAGAATATTTTTTCAAGGATCACCATTTGAAGAAACGTAGATTTTTTAAAGAATATTTTTTCATGCACCATCAGTTGAAGAAACGTGGATTTTTTTAAAGAATATTTTTTCATGTACCATCACTTGAAGAAACGTGGATTTTTTAAAGAATATTTTTTCAAGGATCACCATTTGAAGAAACGTAGATTTTTTAAAGAATATTTTTTCAAGGACCATCGCCTGAAGAAACGTGGATTTCTTAAAGAATATTTTTTCAAGGACCAAAAGACCAAGAAACGTTGATTTTTTAAAGAATATTTTTTCAAGTACCGAAATACCAAGAAATTTGGATTTTTTAAAGAATATTTTTTCAAGGACCAAAAGACCAAGAAGCGTGGATTTTTTAAAGAATATTTTTTCAAGGACCATCAGTTGAAGAAACGTGGATTTTTTAAAGAATATTTTTGCAAGGTCCCTCAGTTGAAGAAACGTGGATTTTTAAAGAATATTTTTTCAACGACCATCAGTTGAAGAAACATGGATTTTTTAAAGAATATTTTTTCAACGACCATCAGTTGAAGAAACGTGGATTTTTTAAAGAATATTTTTTCAAAGACCAGCAGTTGAAGTAACGTGGATTTTTTAAAGAATATTTTTTCAAGGACCATCAGTTGAAGAAACGTGGATTTTTTAAAGAATATTTTTTCAAGGACCATCAGTTGAAGAAACGTGGATTTTTTAAATAATATTTTTTCATCAGTTGAAGAAACGTTGATTTTTTTAAAAATAAATAATAAATAAATAATAAAAGACCAAAAAGCCAAGAATATTTTTTCAAGGATCTTCAGTTGAAGAAACGTGGATTTTTTAAAGAATATTTTTTCAAGGATCTTCAGTTGAAGAAACCTGGATTTTTTAAAGAACATGTTTTCAAGGACCGTCGGTTGAAGAAACCTGGATTTTTTAAAGAATATGTTTTCAAGGACCATCATTTGAAGAAGAGTGGATTTTTTAAAGAATATTTTTTCAAGGACCATCAGTTGAAGAAACTTGGATTTTTTAAAAAATATTTTTTCAAGGACCTCCAATTGAAGAAACCTCCTTTTTTTAAAGAATATATTTTCAACGACCATCAGTAGAAGAAACGTGGATTTTTTAAATAATAGTTTTAAGGAAACAATAACCATCATTTGTGGTTTTTAATGAAATATTATTTTCTTAATATATTTTCTTTTCATTAAAAATATGTTCCCTAAGAATTCTGCATATTATATTTTATTAAATATTTCAAAGATTTTCAATGATATATTGATTTTGATTTAAATTGTAGTCTTTAAATGAAATTAAATACCAAAGTTATTTAAGAGGTCCCTATCGACACACATTCGCACACACACATATGTATCCCTCCAAACCCAACTCTCTCTCTCTCGCTCCCATTTTGCCCATTGAAACCGATGGCAGTAACATCCAGTTTATTACCAACAAATGTCAGAAACTCAAAATGTATTTTCTTGTCTAATTGCAAAATAACACCACTACGACCACTAACAACGACATCAACACCAACAGCTGGAACACCAGAAATACAAGAACAACAGCAACAACAACAACAGTTTCAGACATACTAATCATGCAACTTTTGTTGCAACAGCAGCAACATAAAAACTGGGTTAATGGAAGAATAAAACCAAGCAACCAACCAAACAAACAAACCCATTTGAGGTTTATCAAAATAGTGAACTCTGAGTGTGAGATGGGAGAGTGGCGGAGAGAGGGAAAAGGTAGGAGTAGGGGCAAGAAAGTGCTAAACTTAAGACCCAAGAAGTTTATGTTTGCAGCAATGCAACAACAACAAAAGGGAAAGGCAGCCAGTCAGCCAGACAGACAGACAGACACACATTCCAAAATACTAATATTGATGCATTACTGGAGATATCTAAGGCAGCTGGTGTTGTTAACCCCTCTCACTTCCTCTCTCTCTCTCTCTTCAATGCACTCACAAAAGAAATGCAATAAAACCAAGAACAACAACTCTAATAAAGGCAAAGCCAGAAAACATCATATCGGAACATCAACAACATGGCGTTCTGATGTTATGCTCTTCTCATTGCCATGGTATGGCAAAAGAGAAGAATATCTGAAACTTTCCCACACACACGCACGCATACCACAAAATGAGAACACACAATTACATCAAGACAGACAACATCTCTCATCATCGTTTTGCGATTTTTGTTTTGCAGTAATAGGACTACTTGCTCACATTTTTCCACTTTGTAATGATTCCATCCAACCAACTAACCGCATGCACGCATGTGTGTCTGGCTGTGTGTTTGTCTAGGTGTAATGGAACGACCACAACGTCGCGTGGCGGTACATGGCTGCGTATGGTTGCTTTTAACCTGATGTATTTTCGAGTGAAAATACGTTGTAGATACAGGAAACACTTTGTTTGAAATGATGGAGGAATTTGGGAAAAATCGTTGTTAGGCCAAAGTGGAATTTGAAAAAATATTCTTTAAAAAATCCAGGTTTCATCAACTGATGGTCCTTGGAAATATATTCTTTAAAAAATCCACGTTTCATCAACTGATGGTCCTTGGAAAAAATATTCCTTAAAAAATCCATGTTTCATCAACTGATGGTCCTTGGAAAAAATATTCTTTAAAAAATCCACGTTTCATCAACTGATGGTCCTTGAAAAAATATTCTTAAAAAAATCCACGTTTCTTCAACTGATGGTCCTTGAAAAAATATTTTTTAAAAAATCCACGTTTCTTCAACTGATGGAACTTGAAAAATATTTTTTAAAAAATCCACGTTTCTTCAACTGATGGAACTTGAAAAATATTTTTTAAAAAATCCCGTTTTGATGGAACTTGAAAAATATTTTTTAAAAAATCCACGTTTCTTCAACTGATGGTCGTTAAAAAAATATTTTTTTAAAAAATCCACGTTTCTTCAACTGATGGTCGTTGAAAAAAAAATATTTTTTAAAAAATCCACGTTTCTTCAAATGATGGTCGTTGAAAAAATATTTTTTAAAAAATCCCGTTTTGATGGAACTTGAAAAATATTTTTTAAAAAATCCCGTTTTGATGGAACTTGAAAAATATTTTTTAAAAAATCCCGTTTTGATGGAACTTGAAAAATATTTTTTAAAAAATCCCGTTTTGATGGAACTTGAAAAATATTTTTTAAAAAATCCCGTTTTGATGGAACTTGAAAAATATTTTTTAAAAAATCCACGTTTCTTCAACTGATGGTCGTTAAAAAAATATTTTTTTAAAAAATCCACGTTTCTTCAACTGATGGTCGTTGAAAAAAAATATTTTTTAAAAAATCCACGTTTCTTCAAATGATGGTCGTTGAAAAAATATTTTTAAAAAATCCCGTTTTGATGGAACTTGAAAAATATTTTTTAAAAAATCCCGTTTTGATGGAACTTGAAAAATATTTTTTAAAAAATCCCGTTTTGATGGAACTTGAAAAATATTTTTTAAAAAATCCCGTTTTGATGGAACTTGAAAATATTTTTTTAAAAAATCCACGTTTCTTCAACTGATGGTCGTTAAAAAAATATTTTTTTAAAAAATCCACGTTTCTTCAACTGATGGTCGTTGAAAAAAAAAATATTTTTTAAAAAATCCACGTTTCTTCAAATGATGGTCGTTGAAAAAATATTTTTTAAAAAATCCCGTTTTGATGGAACTTGAAAAATATTTTTTAAAAAATCCCGTTTTGATGGAACTTGAAAAATATTTTTTAAAAAATCCCGTTTTGATGGAACTTGAAAAATATTTTTTAAAAAATCCCGTTTTGATGGAACTTGAAAAATATTTTTTAAAAAATCCACGTTTCTTCAACTGATGGTCGTTAAAAAAATATTTTTTTAAAAAATCCACGTTTCTTCAACTGATGGTCGTTAAAAAAATATTTTTTTAAAAAATCCACGTTTCTTCAACTGATGGTCGTTGAAAAAAAAAATATTTTTTAAAAAATCCACGTTTCTTCAAATGATGGTCGTTGAAAAAATATTTTTTAAAAAATCCCGTTTTGATGGAACTTGAAAAATATTTTTTAAAAAATCCCGTTTTGATGGAACTTGAAAAATATTTTTTAAAAAATCCCGTTTTGATGGAACTTGAAAAATATTTTTTAAAAAATCCCGTTTTGATGGAACTTGAAAATATTTTTAAAAAATCCACGTTTCTTCAACTGATGGTCGTTAAAAAAATATTTTTTTAAAAAATCCACGTTTCTTCAACTGATGGTCGTTGAAAAAAAAATATTTTTTAAAAAATCCACGTTTCTTCAAATGATGGTCGTTGAAAAAATATTTTTTAAAAAATCCCGTTTTGATGGAACTTGAAAAATATTTTTTAAAAAATCCCGTTTTGATGGAACTTGAAAAATATTTTTTAAAAAATCCCGTTTTGATGGAACTTGAAAAATATTTTTAAAAAATCCCGTTTTGATGGAACTTGAAAAATATTTTTTAAAAAATCCCGTTTTGATGGAACTTGAAAAATATTTTTTAAAAAATCCCGTTTTGATGGAACTTGAAAAATATTTTTTAAAAAATCCACGTTTCTTCAACCGATGGTCGTTAAAAAAATATTTTTTTAAAAAATCCACGTTTCTTCAACTGATGGTCGTTGAAAAAAAAATATTTTTTAAAAAATCCACGTTTCTTCAAATGATGGTCGTTGAAAAAATATTTTTTAAAAAAATCCCGTTTTGATGGAACTTGAAAATATTTTTTAAAAAATCCCGTTTTGATGGAACTTGAAAATATTTTTTAAAAAATCCCGTTTTGATGGAACTTGAAAAATATTTTTTAAAAAATCCCGTTTTGATGGAACTTGAAAAATATTTTTTAAAAAATCCCGTTTTGATGGAACTTGAAAAATATTTTTTAAAAAATCCCGTTTTGATGGAACTTGAAAAATATTTTTTAAAAAATCCCGTTTTGATGGAACTTGAAAAATATTTTTTAAAAAATCCACGTTTCTTCAACTGATGGTCGTTAAAAAAATATTTTTTAAAAAATCCACGTTTCTTCAACTGATGGTCGTTGAAAAAAAAATATTTTTTAAAAAATCCACGTTTCTTCAAATGATGGTCGTTGAAAAAATATTTTTTAAAAAATCCCGTTTTGATGGAACTTGAAAAATATTTTTTAAAAAATCCACGTTTCTTCAACTGATGGTCGTTAAAAAAATATTTTTTTAAAAAATCCACGTTTCTTCAACTGATGGTCGTTGAAAAAAAAATATTTTTTAAAAAATCCACGTTTCTTCAAATGATGGTCGTTGAAAAAATATTTTTTAAAAAATCCCGTTTTGATGGAACTTGAAAAATATTTTTTAAAAAATCCCGTTTTGATGGAACTTGAAAAATATTTTTTAAAAAATCCCGTTTTGATGGAACTTGAAAAATATTTTTTAAAAAATCCACGTTTCTTCAACTGATGGTCGTTAAAAAATATTTTTTTAAAAAATCCACGTTTCTTCAACTGATGGTCGTTGAAAAAAAAATATTTTTTAAAAAATCCACGTTTCTTCAAATGATGGTCGTTGAAAAAATATTTTTTAAAAAATCCCGTTTTGATGGAACTTGAAAAATATTTTTTAAAAAATCCACGTTTCTTCAACTGATGGTCGTTAAAAAAATATTTTTTTAAAAAATCCACGTTTCTTCAACTGATGGTCGTTGAAAAAAAAATATTTTTTAAAAAATCCACGTTTCTTCAAATGATGGTCGTTGAAAAAATATTTTTTAAAAAATCCCGTTTTGATGGAACTTGAAAAATATTTTTTAAAAAATCCCGTTTTGATGGAACTTGAAAAATATTTTTTAAAAAATCCCGTTTTGATGGAACTTGAAAAATATTTTTTAAAAAATCCCGTTTTGATGGAACTTGAAAAATATTTTTTAAAAAATCCACGTTTCTTCAAATGATGGTCGTTGAAAAAATATTTTTTAAAAAATCCCGTTTTGATGGAACTTGAAAAATATTTTTTAAAAAATCCACGTTTCTTCAACTGATGGTCGTTAAAAAAATATTTTTTTAAAAATCCACGTTTCTTCAACTGATGGTCGTTGAAAAAAAAATATTTTTTAAAAAATCCACGTTTCTTCAAATGATGGTCGTTGAAAAAATATTTTTTAAAAAATCCCGTTTTGATGGAACTTGAAAAATATTTTTTAAAAAATCCCGTTTTGATGGAACTTGAAAAATATTTTTTAAAAAATCCACGTTTCTTCAACTGATGGTCGTTAAAAAAATATTTTTTTAAAAAATCCACGTTTCTTCAACTGATGGTCGTTGAAAAAAAAATATTTTTTAAAAAATCCACGTTTCTTCAAATGATGGTCGTTGAAAAAATATTTTTTAAAAAATCCCGTTTTGATGGAACTTGAAAAATATTTTTTAAAAAATCCACGTTTCTTCAACTGATGGTCGTTAAAAAAATATTTTTTTAAAAAATCCACGTTTCTTCAACTGATGGTCGTTGAAAAAAAAAATATTTTTAAAAAATCCACGTTTCTTCAAATGATGGTCGTTGAAAAAATATTTTTTAAAAAATCCCGTTTTGATGGAACTTGAAAAATATTTTTTAAAAAATCCCGTTTTGATGGAACTTGAAAAATATTTTTTAAAAAATCCCGTTTTGATGGAACTTGAAAAATATTTTTTAAAAAATCCCGTTTTGATGGAACTTGAAAAATATTTTTTAAAAAATCCACGTTTCTTCAACTGATGGTCGTTGAAAAAATATTTTTTAAAAAATCCACGTTTCTTCAACTGATGGTCGTTGAAAAAAAAATATTTTTTAAAAAATCCACGTTTGTTCAACTGATGGTCGTTGAAAAAATATTTTTAAAAAATCCACGTTTCTTCAACTGATGGTCGTTGAAAAAAAAATATTTTTTAAAAAATCCACGTTTCTTCAACTGATGGTCGTTGAAAAAATATTTTTTAAAAAATCCACGTTTCTTCAACTGATGGTCGTTGAAAAAAAAATATTTTTTAAAAAATCCACGTTTCTTCAACTGATGGTCGTTGAAAAAAAATATTTTTTAAAAAATCCACGTTTCTTCAACTGATGGTCGTTGCAAAAATATTTTTTAAAAAATCCCGTTTTGATGGAACTTGAAAAATATTTTTTAAAAAATCCCGTTTTGATGGAACTTGAAAAATATTTTTTAAAAAATCCACGTTTCTTCAACTGATGGTCGTTGAAAAAATATTTTTTAAAAAATCCACGTTTCTTCAACTGATGGTCGTTGAAAAAAAATATTTTTTAAAAAATCCACGTTTCTTCAACTGATGGTCGTTGATAAAATATTTTTTAAAAATCCCGTTTTGATGGAACTTGAAAAATATTTTTTAAAAAATCCCGTTTTGATGGAACTTGAAAAATATTTTTTAAAAAATCCACGTTTCTTCAACTGATGGTCGTTGAAAAAATATTTTTAAAAAATCCCGTTTTGATGGAACTTGAAAAATATTTTATAAAAAAATCCGGTTTTGATGGAACTTGAAAAATATTTTTTAAAAAATCCACGTTTCTTCAACTGATGGTCGTTGAAAAAAATATTTTTAAAAAATCCACGTTTCTTCAACTGATGGTCGTTGAAAAAATATTTTTTAAAAAAATCCACGTTTCTTCAACTGATGGTCGTTGAAAAAATATTTTTTAAAAAATCCACGTTTCTTTAACTGATGGTCGTTGAAAAAATATTTTTTAAAAAATCCACGTTTCTTCAACTGATGGTCGTTGAAAAAATATTTTTTAAAAAATCCACGTTTCTTCAACTGATGGTCGTTGAAAAAATATTTTTTAAAAAATCCACGTTTCTTCAACTGATGGTCGTTGAAAAAATATTTTTTAAAAAATCCACGTTTCTTCAACTGATGGTCGTTGAAAAATATTTTTTAAAAAATCCACGTTTCCTCAACTGATGGTCGTTGAAAAAAAATATTTTTTAAAAAATCCACGTTTCTTCAACTGATGGTCGTTGAAAAAATATTTTTTAAAAAATCCCGTTTTGATGGAACTTGAAAAATATTTTTTAAAAAATCCCGTTTTGATGGAACTTGAAAAATATTTTTTAAAAAATCCCGTTTTGATGGAACTTGAAAAATATTTTTTAAAAAATCCACGTTTCTTCAACTGATGGTCGTTGAAAAAATATTTTTTAAAAAATCCACGTTTCTTCAACTGATGGTCGTTGAAAAAATATTTTTTAAAAAATCCCGTTTTGATGGAACTTGAAAATATTTTATAAAAAAATCCGGTTTTGATGGAACTTGAAAAATATTTTTTAAAAAATCCACGTTTCTTCAACTGATGGTCGTTGAAAAAATATTTTTTAAAAAATCCACGTTTCTTCAACTGATGGTCGTTGAAAAAAAATATTTTTTAAAAAATCCACGTTTCTTCAACTGATGGTCGTTGAAAAAATATTTTTTAAAAAATCCACGTTTCTTCAACTGATGGTCGTTGAAAAAATATTTTTTAAAAAATCCACGTTTCTTCAACTGATGGTCGTTGAAAAAATATTTTTTAAAAAATCCCGTTTTGATGGAACTTGAAAAATATTTTTTAAAAAATCCCGTTTTGATGGAACTTGAAAAATATTTTATAAAAAAATCCGGTTTTGATGGAACTTGAAAAATATTTTTTAAAAAATCCACGTTTCTTCAACTGATGGTCGTTGAAAAAATATTTTTTAAAAAATCCACGTTTCTTCAACTGATGGCCGTTGAAAAAATATTTTTTAAAAAATCCCGTTTTGATGGAACTTGAAAAATATTTTTTAAAAAATCCCGTTTTGATGGAACTTGAAAAATATTTTTTAAAAAATCCCGTTTTGATGGAACTTGAAAAATATTTTTTAAAAAATCCACGTTTCTTCAACTGATGGTCGTTGAAAAAATATTTTTTAAATAATCCACGTTTCTTCAACTGATGGTCGTTGAAAAAATATTTTTTAAAAAATCCACGTTTCTTCAACTGATGGTCCTTGAAAAAATATTTTTTAAAAAATCCACGTTTCTTCAACTGATGGTCGTTGAAAAAATATTTTTTAAAAAATCCACGTTTCTGGGTCTGATGGTCCTTGAAAAAATATTCTTTAAAAAATCCACGTTTCTTCAGCAGATGGTCCTTGAAACAATATTCTTTAAAAAATCCACGTTTCATCAACTGATGGTCCTTGAAAAAATATTCTTTAAAAAATCCAAAAAATATTTTTTAAAAAATCCACGTTTTGATGGTCGTTGAAAAAATATTCTTTAAAAAATCCACGTTTCATCAACTGATGGTCCTTGAAAAAATATTCTTTAAAAAATCCACGTATCTTCAACTGATGGTCCTTGGAAAAATATTCTTCAAAAAATATTCTTTAAAAAATTCACGTTTCTTCGATTGATGGTCCTTGAAAAAATATTCTTTCAAAAATTCACATTTATGGAAGGGCCTTGAAAAAATATTTAAAAAAATTAAAGCTGTTCTTCAAGAAAACGTATTTTAACAATTTAGAAAACGTCACTTTAAATTCCCATAAATTTTATCAAATTCTCCATCCCCAGCAATTACACCACATTTTGCTCCTTCTCCCCTTCCACTTCACAGGTTATATATTTAAGAATAAACAAGTGCGTGTTTTTGTCATCCAGCCTTGAGCTGAATAACAAAGCAAAAAGACGACGACGACAACAACAACAAAAATAATGTTGACATGGTACTTCTTCCTGATGATTTATGCAAGATTTCATAACAGAACTGGATAAACTTTTCCATTCTCGTTCCAAACGTTGCTCCAATGCAACCTGTCGAGTCAGGTTGATATATGCAAACCAAACAACAGCAACAACAACAACGACGATGACAACAACCATCTTTAGATGGGAGCAACAAAAATATGTTATGTTTATTTCATAGAGCTTGGATGGTGGCTTAGCAGAGGGGGGTGGGGGTGGTAGTGGGGCCAATGATGATAAAAAGGACTTCATTGCATTTGATTTGAAAGTGATTCCCTGGTGTCGTACGAACGAACAACATCTATTTATCTTTGCGCTCTGAATGACATTCAATGTCATTTCCATATGTTGATGCAATTCTCTGTTTGTGTTGGGACTTTTAAAATGGTTCCGCATTAAGTCTTCATAAATGGAACTCTTGAATAATAAAAATGTCAGGTATTTAATGTCTGATAATAATTTTTTATCGGATCAAATTTTTAAAAAATATTTTTCCAAGGGCCATCGATCCAAGAACATGGATTTTTTTAAAGAATATTCTTTCAAGGACCATCAGACCAAGAAACGAGGATTTTTTAAAAAATATTTTTTTTAAAGACCAAGAAACGTGGATTTTTTTTAAAGATTTTTTTTCAAGGACCACGAAACGTGGATTTTTTTAAAGAATATTTTTTTCAAGGACCAAGAAACGTGGATTTTTTTAAAGTTTTTTTTTTCAAGGACCAAGAAACGTGGATTTTTTAAAGATTATTATTTTTTCAAGGACCAGGAAACGTGGATTTTTTTAAAGATTATTTTTTTTCAAGGACCAGGAAACGTGGATTTTTTTAAAGATAATTTTTTTTCAAGGACCATCAGACCAAGAAACGTGGATTTTTTAAAGATTTTTTTTCAAGGACCATGTGGATTTTTTAAAGAATATTTTTTCAAGGATCCAAGAAACGTGGATTTTTTTAAAGAATATTTTTTCAAGGATCCAAGAAACGTGGATTTTTTAAAGAATATTTTTCAAGGACCAAGAAACGTGGATTTTTTAAAGAATATTTTTCAAGGATCCAAGAAACGTGGATTTTTTAAAGAAAATTTTTTCAAGGATCCAAGAAACGTGGATTTTTTAAAGAATATTTTTCAAGGACCAAGAAACGTGGATTTTTTAAAGAATATTTTTTCAAGGACCAAGAAACGTGGATTTTTTAAAGAATATTTTTTCAAGGACCAAGAAACGTGGATTTTTTAAAGAATATTTTTTCAAGAACCAAGAAACGTGGATTTTTTAAAGAATATTTTTTCAAGGACCAAGAAACGTGGATTTTTTAAAGAATATTTTTTCAAGGACCAAGAAACGTGGATTTTTTAAAGAATATTTTTTCAAGGACCAAGAAACGTGGATTTTTTAAAGAATATTTTTTCAAGGACCAAGAAACGTGGATTTTTTAAAGAATATTTTTTCAAGGACCAAGAAACGTGGATTTTTTAAAGAATATTTTTTCAAGGATCCATGAAACGTGGATTTTTTAAAGAATATTTTTTCAAGGATCCAAGAAACGTGGATTTTTTAAAGAATATTTTTTCAAGGATCCAAGAAACGTGGATTTTTTAAAGAATATTTTTTCAAGAATCCAAGAAACGTGGATTTTTTAAAGATTTTTTTTTCAAGGATCCAAGAATCGTGGATTTTTTTAAGATTTTTTTTTCAAGGATCCAAGAATCGTGGATTTTTTAAAGAATATTTTTTCAAGGATCCAAGAAAGGGGATTTTTTAAAGAATATTTTTCAAGGATCCAAGAAACGTAGATTTTTTAAAGAATATTTTTTCAAGGATCCAAGAAACGTGGATTTTTTAAAGAATATTTTTTCAAGGATCCAAGAAACGTGGATTTTTTAAAGAATATTTTTTCAAGGATCCAAGAAACGTGGATTTTTTAAAGAATATTTTTTCAAGGATCCAAGAAATGTGGATTTTTTAAAGAATATTTTTTCAAGGATCCAAGAAACGTGGATTTTTTAAAGAATATTTTTTCAAGGATCCAAGAAACGTGGATTTTTTAAAGAATATTTTTTCAAGGATCCAAGAAACGTGGATTTAAAGAATATTTTTCAAAGATCCAAGAAACGTGGATTTTTTAAAGAATATTTTTTCAAGGATCCAAGAACGTGGATTTAAAGAATATTTTTTCAAGGATCCAAGAAACGTGGATTTAAAGAATATTTTTTCAAGGATCCAAGAAACGTGGATTTTTAAAGAATATTTTTTCAAGGATCCAAGAAACGTGGATTTTTTAAAGAATATTTTTTCAAGGATCCAAGAAACTTGGATTTTTTTAAGAATATTTTTTCAAGGATCCAAGAAACGTGGATGTTTTAAAGAATATTTTTTCAAGGATCCAAGAAACGTGGATTTTTAAAGAATATTTTTTCAAGGATCCAAGAAACGTGGATTTTTAAAGAATATTTTTTCAAGGATCCAAGAAACGTGGATTTTTTAAAGAATATTTTTTCAAGGATCCAAGAAACGTGGATTTTTTAAAGAATATTTTTTCAAGGATCCAAGAAACGTGGATTTTTTAAAGAATATTTTTTCAAGGATCCAAGAAACGTGGATTTTTTAAAGAATATTTTTTCAAGGATCCAAGAAACGTGGATTTTTAAAGAATATTTTTTCAAGGATCCAAGAAACGTGGATTTTTTAAAGAATATTTTTTCAAGGATCCAAGAAACGTGGATTTTTTAAAGAATATTTTTCAAGGATCCAAGAAACGTGGATTTTTTAAAGAATATTTTTTCAAGGATCCAAGAAACGTGGATTTTTTAAAGAATATTTTTTCAAGGATCCAAGAAACGTGGATTTTTTAAAAAATATTTTTTCAAGGCTCATCCTTAAATGTGGATTTAAAAAATATTGGGGAAAACATTTCTTTGTTAATTAAAATATCTTTAACTGAGAAATTCCCATTTTTCATTCTATACCAAGTGTTGTCAATTTAATTAATTTAATTTCTCTCTTAAATTGTTTCCAAGTTTTGGCGGACACAAGTTGTGTTTGTGTCTAGCTTTCTGCACTTTTAACATCCTTCCTCCATCATTCCTTCCTTCCTTGTCATTTCTAATTTGGCTCTTAATTTTCAGTATTTTTTGGCTAATTAGGTTAGTACTTTCAGCACACTTTTCGTATTTTCTTCTTTCGTCTGTCTTGCATTGCATTTTTGTCCGCTTTTTTCGTAGCTATATGAGTCGGTGTTGGTGTCTGCCTCTTCATTCGCTTTGTTTGTTACTTTCCATGCAATCTTTCAAATTCTTGCAATAGTGGACAATAGTCCTTGGAAAGGATGTGAGAGCATCGTCTTCATCATTCAAACAACCACCACTGCCAGGCTAGTTAAAGCCATTTGTAGCCATTCATTTTTTTGTTTTGTTCAACGGAAATACGTTTCATGTTCCCTGGATTGCAATTGAAAACAGATAATGGTTGGTTTTTGGAAGTGGTCTCCTTTTTCGGAGCCATTTTGGCAGCTAAGAGACAATGAAACAGGGAAGACAAGAATGAATCCTTTTGCAATGCAACTTCCTTTAATATTCATCAAAAATGATCCACGTTTATGGATGAGCCTTGAAAAAATATTTTTAAAAAATCCACGTTTATGGATGAGCCTTAAAAAAATATTCTTTAAAAAATCCACGTTTATGGATGAGCCTTGAAAAAATATTTTTAAAAAATCCACGTTTATGGATGAGCCTTGAAAAAATATTTTTAAAAAAATCCACGTTTATGGATGAGCCTTGAAAAATATTTTTAAAAAATCCACGTTTATGGATGAGCCTTGAAAAAATATTTTTAAAAAATTCACGTTTATGGATGAGCCTTGAAAAAATATTTTTAAAAAATCCACGTTTCATATTGAGCCTTGAAAAAATATTTTTAAAAAATCCACGTTTCATATTGAGCCTTGAAAAAATATTTTTAAAAAATCCACGTTTCATATTGAGCCTTGAAAAAATATTTTTAAAAAATCCACGTTTCATATTGAGCCTTGAAAAAAATATTTTTAAAAAATCCACGTTTCATATTGAGCTTTGAAAAAATATTTTTAAAAAATCCACGTTTCATATTGAGCCTTGAAAAAAATATTTTTAAAAAATCCACGTTTCATATTGAGCCTTGAAAAAATATTTTTAAAAAATCCACGTTTCATATTGAGCCTTGAAAAAATATTTTTAAAAAATCCACGTTTCATGTTGAGCCTTGAAAAAATATTTTTAAAAAATCCACGTTTCATATTGAGCCTTGAAAAAATATTTTTAAAAAATCCACGTTTCATATTGAGCCTTGAAAAAATATTTTTAAAAAATCCACGTTTCATATTGAGCCTTGAAAAATATTTTTAAAAAATCCACGTTTCATATTGAGCCTTGAAAAAATATTTTTTAAAAATCCACGTTTCATATTGAACCTTGAAAAAATATTTTTAAAAAATCCACGTTTCATATTGAGCCTTGAAAAAATATTTTTAAAAAATCCACGTTTCATATTGAGCCTTGAAAAAATATTTTAAAAAATCCACGTTTCATATTGAGCCTTGAAAAAATATTTTTAAAAAATCCACGTTTCATATTGAGCCTTGAAAAAATATTTTTAAAAAATCCACGTTTTATATTGAGCCTTGAAAAAATATTTTTAAAAAATCCACGTTTATGGATGAGTCTTAAAAATATATTTTTTGGGCGTATAAGTAATGTCACAACTCATACGACCCTTGATATCATATATATTTCATGTCCTACTGTTACTCCTATCCACAAATTCCACAACCGCATAAAATCTAATCCAAAAACTCCATCCTCTTTTTAAAATCGTCATCATCAAAAACATTGTTAACATTATTTTGACCAAAATTTTTATTTAGCCTTGGGTTTATTTCGGCAGTGCATTTTTTCCATTGCCGCCAAGGCGGGAATTTTATTCAATTTCGTCCCGAAACTCTGACAGTAACACCCAAAACAATGAGAAAAGGATGCGAAATTCCAACAGCACTACCACAGCCACAACAAAAACAACAGCAATAGTCCTTTTTTCTCCAAATTCGTTTTTGTAGATTACATTATCCTCTTCGCTGGATGCAAGACAGCACCACCAACAACAACCAATAGTAACTGAGAACTATTTTTCCACAACAACAATGTTGTGAACCATCATCATCGGCACCATTACGCCCGAAATTGTTGCAAATTCTGTTACACAATTTAGTAACGATTTGTTGTTGTTGTGCCAGTTGTTGTTGCAACATTTTCGTTTTAGAATATTGAATTTGTTATTTTGGCTCAGACAGACCAAAAAATGACATGGTGTCGGATAAAAGAGGGAAAGGGAGAGTCAAACCGCATTCCATGTCTGTTGAACAGCAGGCGCTTGGCGAAGTAAGTTCCGAAGCTGGCATGTTTATGCAATTCGCTTTGATGGAAGAACTTCAAGTATTTGGAAATGTGGAACATAAGACATTCAATATATGGAAATAAAGCGAATATTTTAAGACAATTTTGGGTAAGAATTAGTCCTCGAAAAAATATTCTTTAAAAAATCCACTTTTCTTCTACTGATGGTCCTTGAAAAATATTCTTTAAAAAATCCACTTTTCTTCTACTGATGATCCTTGAAAAAATTTCTTTAAAAAATCCACGTTTCTTGGTCCTTGAAAAATTATTATTTAAAAAATCCACGTTTCTTTGTCCTTGAAAAAATATTCTTTAAAAAATCCACGTTTCTTGGTCCTTGAAAAATTATTATTTAAAAAAATCCACGTTTTCTTGGTCCTTGAAAAAATATTCTTTAAAAAATCCACGTTTCTTGGTCCTTGAAAAATTATTATTTAAAAAAATCCACGTTTCTTGGTCCTTGAAAAAATATTCTTTAAAAAATCCACGTTTCTTGGTCCTTGAAAAAATATTCTTTAAAAAGTCCACGTTTCTTGGTCCTTGAAAAAATATTCTTTAAAAAATCCACGTTTCTTGGTCCTTGAAAAATTATTATTTAAAAAATCCACGTTTCTTGGTCCTTGAAAAAATATTCTTTAAAAAGTCCACGTTTCTTCAACTGATGGTCCTTGAAAAATTATTATTTAAAAAATCCACGTTTCTTGGTCCTTGAAAAAATATTCTTTAAAAAGTCCACGTTTCTTCAACTGATGGTCCTTGAAAAATTATTATTTAAAAAATCCACGTTTCTTGGTCCTTGAAAAAATATTATTTAAAAAATCCACGTTTCTTGGTCCTTGAAAAAATATTATTTAAAAAATCCACGTTTCTTGGTCCTTGAAAAAATATTATTTAAAAAATCCACGTTTCTTGGTCCTTGAAAAAATATTATTTAAAAAATCCACGTTTCTTGGTCCTTGAAAAAATATTATTTAAAAAATTCCACGTTTCTTGGTCCTTGAAAAAATATTATTTAAAAAATCCACGTTTCTTGGTCCTTGAAAAAATATTATTTAAAAAATACACGTTTCTTGGTCCTTGAAAAAATATTATTTAAAAAATCCAAGTTTCTTGGTCCTTGAAAAAATATTATTTAAAAAATCCACGTTTCTTGGTCCTTGAAAAAATATTATTAAAAAATCCACGTTTCTTGGTCCTTGAAAAATATTCTTTAAAAAATCCACGTTTCTTCAACTGATGTCCTTGAAAAAATATTCTTTAAAAAATCCACGTTTTCTTCAACTGATGGTCCTTGAAAAATATTCTTTAAAAAATCCACGTTTCTTCAACTGATGGTCCTTGAAAAAATATTCTTTAAAAAATCCACGTTCTTCAACTGATGGTCCGTGAAAAAATATTCTTTAAAAAATCCACGTTTCTTCAACTATTGGTCCTTGAAAAAATATTCTTTAAAAAAATCCACGTTTCTTCAACTATTGGTCCTTGAAAAAAATATTCTTTAAAAAATCCACGTTTCTTCAACTGATTGGTCCTTGAAAAAATATTCCTTTAAAAAATCCACGTTTTCTTCTAACTGATGGTCCTTGAAAAATAGGTCCTTTAAAAAATCCACGTTTCTTCAACTGATGGTCCTTGAAAAAATATTCTTTAAAAAATCCACGGTTCTTCAACTGATGGTCCTGAAAACATATTCTTTAAAAAATCCACGTTTCTTCAACTGATGGTCCTTGAAAAAATATTCTTTAAAAAATCCACGTTTCTTCAACTGATGGTCCTTGAAAAAATATTCTTTAAAAAATCCACGTTTCTTCAACTGATGGTCCTTGAAAAAATATTCTTTAAAAAATCCACGTTTCTTCAACTGATGGTCCTTGAAAAAATATTCTTTAAAAAATCCACGTTTCTTCAACTGATGGTCCTTGAAAAATATTCTTTAAAAAATCCACGTTTCTTCAACTGATGGTCCTTGAAAAAATATTCTTTAAAAAATCCACGTTTCTTCAACTGATGGTCCTTGAAAAAATATTCTTTAAAAAATCCACGTTTCTTCAACTGATGGTCCTTGAAAAAATATTCTTTAAAAAATCCACGTTTCTTCAACTGATGGTCCTTGAAAAAATATTCTTTAAAAAATCCACGTTTCTTCAACTGATGGTCCTTGAAAAAATATTCTTTAAAAAATCCACGTTTCTTCAACTGATGGTCCTTGAAAAAATATTCTTAAAAAATCCACGTTTCTTCAACTGATGTCCTTGAAAAAATATTCTTTAAAAATCCACGTTTCTTCAACTGATGGTCCTTGAAAAAATATTCTTTAAAAAATCCACGTTTCTTCAACTGATGGTCCTTGAAAAAATATTCTTTAAAAATATCCACGTTTCTTCAACTGATGGTCCTTGAAAAAATATTCTTTAAAAAATCCACGTTTTCTTCAACTGATGGTCCTTGAAAAAATATTCTTTAAAAAATCCACGTTTCTTCAACTGATGGTCCTTGAAAAAATATTCTTTAAAAAATCCACGTTTCTTCAACTGATGGTCCTTGAAAAAATATTCTTTAAAAAAATCCACGTTTCTTCAACTGATGGTCCTTGAAAAAATATTCTTTAAAAAATCCACGTTTCTTCAACTGATGGTCCTTGAAAAAATATTCTTTAAAAAAATCCACGTTTCTTCAACTGATGGTCCTTGAAAAAATATTCTTTAAAAAATCCACGTTTCTTCAACTGATGGTCCTTGAAAAAATATTCTTTAAAAAATCCACGTTTCTTCAACTGATGGTCCTTGAAAAAATATTCTTTAAAAAATCCACGTTTCTTCAACTGATGGTCCTTGAAAAAATATTCTTTAAAAAATCCACGTTTCTTCAACTGATGGTCCTTGAAAAAAATATTCTTTAAAAAATCCACGTTTCTTCAACTGATGGTCCTTGAAAAATATTCTTTAAAAAATCCACGTTTCTTCAACTGATGGTCCTTGAAAAAATATTCTTTAAAAAATCCACGTTTCTTCAACTGATGGTCCTTGAAAAAATATTCTTTAAAAAAATCCACGTTTCTTCAACTGATGGTCCTTGAAAAAATATTCTTTAAAAAATCCACGTTTCTTCAACTGATGGTCCTTGAAAAAATATTCTTTAAAAAATCCACGTTTCTTCAACTGATGGTCCTTGAAAAAATATTCTTTAAAAAAATCCACGTTTCTTCAACTGATGGTCCTTGAAAAAATATTCTTTAAAAAATCCACGTTTCTTCAACTGATGGTCCTTGAAAAAATATTCTTTAAAAAATCCACGTTTCTTCAACTGATGGTCCTTGAAAAAATATTCTTTAAAAAATCCACGTTTCTTCAACTGATGGTCCTTGAAAAAATATTCTTTAAAAAATCCACGTTTCTTCAACTGATGGTCCTTGAAAAAATATTCTTTAAAAAATCCACGTTTCTTCAACTGATGGTCCTTGAAAAAATATTCTTTAAAAAATCCACGTTTCTTCAACTGATGGTCCTTGAAAAAATATTCTTTAAAAAATCCACGTTTCTTCAACTGATGGTCCTTGAAAAAATATTCTTTAAAAAATCCACGTTTCTTCAACTGATGGTCCTTGAAAAAATATTCTTTAAAAAATCCACGTTTCTTCAACTGATGGTCCTTGAAAAAATATTCTTTAAAAAATCCACGTTCTTCAACTGATGGTCCTTGAAAAAATATTCTTTAAAAAATCCACGTTTCTTCAACTGATGGTCCTTGAAAAAATATTCTTTAAAAAATCCACGTTAACTGGTCCTTGAAAAAATATTCTTTAAAAAATCCACGTTTCTTCAACTGATGGTCCTTGAAAAAATATTCTTTAAAAAATCCACGTTTCTTCAACTGATGGTCCTTGAAAAAATATTCTTTAAAAAATCCACGTTTCTTCAACTGATGGTCCTTGAAAAAATATTCTTAAAAAATCCACGTTTCTTCAACTGATGGTCCTTGAAAAAATATTCTTTAAAAAATCCACGTTTCTTCAACTGATGGTCCTTGAAAAAATATTCTTTAAAAAATCCACGTTTCTTCAACTGATGGTCCTTGAAAAAATATTCTTTAAAAAATCCACGTTTCTTCAACTGATGGTCCTTGAAAAAATATTCTTTAAAAAATCCACGTTTCTTCAACTGATGGTCCTTGAAAAAATATTCTTTAAAAAATCCACGTTTCTTCAACTGATGGTCCTTGAAAAAATATTCTTTAAAAAATCCACGTTTCTTCAACTGATGGTCCTTGAAAAATATTCTTTAAAAAATCCACGTTTCTTCAACTGATGGTCCTTGAAAAAATATTCTTTAAAAAATCCACGTTTCTTCAACTGATGGTCCTTGAAAAATATTCTTTAAAAAATCCACGTTTCTTCAACTGATGGTCCTTGAAAAAATATTCTTTAAAAAATCCACGTTTCTTCAACTGATGGTCCTTGAAAAAATATTCTTTAAAAAATCCACGTTTCTTCAACTGATGGTCCTTGAAAAATATTCTTTAAAAAATCCACGTTTCTTCAACTGATGGTCCTTGAAAAAATATTCTTAAAAAATCCACGTTTCTTCAACTGATGGTCCTTGAAAAAATATTCTTTAAAAATCACGTTTCTTCAACTGATGGTCCTTGAAAAAATATTCTTTAAAAAATCCACGTTTCTTCAACTGATGGTCCTTGAAAAAATATTCTTTAAAAAATCCACGTTTCTTCAACTGATGGTCCTTGAAAAAATATTCTTTAAAAAATCCACGTTTCTTCAACTGATGGTCCTTGAAAAAATATTCTTTAAAAAATCCACGTTTCTTCAACTGATGGTCCTTGAAAAAATATTCTTTAAAAAATCCACGTTTCTTCAACTGATGGTCCTTGAAAAAATATTCTTTAAAAAATCCACGTTTCTTCAACTGATGGTCCTTGAAAAAATATTCTTTAAAAAATCCACGTTTCTTCAACTGATGGTCCTTGAAAAAATATTCTTTAAAAAATCCACGTTTCTTCAACTGATGGTCCTTGAAAAAATATTCTTTAAAAAATCCACGTTTCTTCAACTGATGGTCCTTGAAAAAATATTCTTTAAAAAATCCACGTTTCTTCAACTGATGGTCCTTGAAAAAATATTCTTTAAAAAATCCACGTTTCTTCAACTGATGGTCCTTGAAAAAATATTCTTTAAAAAATCCACGTTTCTTCAACTGATGGTCCTTGAAAAAATATTCTTTAAAAAATCCACGTTTCTTCAACTGATGGTCCTTGAAAAAATATTCTTTAAAAAATCCACGTTTCTTCAACTGATGGTCCTTGAAAAAATATTCTTTAAAAAATCCACGTTTCTTCAACTGATGGTCCTTGAAAAAATATTCTTTAAAAAATCCACGTTTCTTCAACTGATGGTCCTTGAAAAAATATTCTTTAAAAATCCACGTTTCTTCAACTGATGGTCCTTGAAAAAATATTCTTTAAAAAATCCACGTTTCTTCAACTGATGGTCCTTGAAAAAATATTCTTTAAAAAATCCACGTTTCTTCAACTGATGGTCCTTGAAAAAATATTCTTTAAAAAATCCACGTTTTCTTCAACTGATGGTCCTTGAAAAAATATTCTTTAAAAATCCACGTTTCTTCAACTGATGGTCCTTGAAAAAATATTCTTTAAAAAATCCACGTTTCTTCAACTGATGGTCCTTGAAAAAATATTCTTTAAAAAATCCACGTTTCTTCAACTGATGGTCCTTGAAAAAATATTCTTTAAAAAATCCACGTTTCTTCAACTGATGGTCCTTGAAAAAATATTCTTTAAAAAATCCACGTTTCTTCAACTGATGGTCCTTGAAAAAATATTCTTTAAAAAATCCACGTTTCTTCAACTGATGGTCCTTGAAAAAATATTCTTTAAAAAATCCACGTTTCTTCAACTGATGGTCCTTGAAAAAATATTCTTTAAAAAATCCACGTTTCTTCAACTGATGGTCCTTGAAAAAATATTCTTTAAAAAATCCACGTTTCTTCAACTGATGGTCCTTGAAAAAATATTCTTTAAAAAATCCACGTTTCTTCAACTGATGGTCCTTGAAAAAATATTCTTTAAAAAATCCACGTTTCTTCAACTGATGGTCCTTGAAAAAATATTCTTTAAAAAATCCACGTTTCTTCAACTGATGGTCCTTGAAAAAAATTCTTTAAAAAATCCACGTTTCTTCAACTGATGGTCCTTGAAAAAATATTCTTTAAAAAATCCACGTTTCTTCAACTGATGGTCCTTGAAAAAATATTCTTTAAAAATCCACGTTTCTTCAACTGATGGTCCTTGAAAAAATATTCTTTAAAAAATCCACGTTTCTTCACTGATGGTCCTTGAAAAAATATTCTTTAAAAAATCCACGTTTCTTCAACTGATGGTCCTTGAAAAAATATTCTTTAAAAAATCCACGTTTCTTCAACTGATGGTCCTTGAAAAAATATTCTTTAAAAAATCCACGTTTCTTCAACTGATGGTCCTTGAAAAAATATTCTTTAAAAAATCCACGTTTCTTCAACTGATGGTCCTTGAAAAAATATTCTTTAAAAAATCCACGTTTCTTCAACTGATGGTCCTTGAAAAAATATTCTTTAAAAATCCACGTTTCTTCAACTGATGGTCCTTGAAAAAATATTCTTTAAAAAATCCACGTTTCTTCAACTGATGGTCCTTGAAAAAATATTCTTTAAAAAATCCACGTTTCTTCAACTGATGGTCCTTGAAAAAATATTCTTTAAAAAATCCACGTTTCTTCAACTGATGGTCCTTGAAAAAATATTCTTTAAAAAATCCACGTTTCTTCAACTGATGGTCCTTGAAAAAATATTCTTTAAAAAATCCACGTTTCTTCAACTGATGGTCCTTGAAAAATATTCTTTAAAAATCCACGTTTCTTCAACTGATGGTCCTTGAAAAAATATTCTTTAAAAAATCCACGTTTCTTCAACTGATGGTCCTTGAAAAAATATTCTTTAAAAATCCACGTTTCTTCAACTGATGGTCCTTGAAAAAATATTCTTTAAAAAATCCACGTTTCTTCAACTGATGGTCCTTGAAAAAATATTCTTTAAAAAATCCACGTTTCTTCAACTGATGGTCCTTGAAAAAATATTCTTTAAAAAATCCACGTTTCTTCAACTGATGGTCCTTGAAAAAATATTCTTTAAAAAATCCACGTTTCTTCAACTGATGGTCCTTGAAAAAATATTCTTTAAAAAATCCACGTTTCTTCAACTGATGGTCCTTGAAAAAATATTCTTTAAAAAATCCACGTTTCTTCAACTGATGGTCCTTGAAAAAATATTCTTTAAAAAATCCACGTTTCTTCAACTGATGGTCCTTGAAAAATATTCTTTAAAAAATCCACGTTTCTTCAACTGATGGTCCTTGAAAAATGATGTGTCCTTGAAAAAATATTCTTAAAAAATCCACGTTTCTTCAACTGATGGTCCTTGAAAAAATATTCTTTAAAAAATCCACGTTTTCTTCAACTGATGGTCCTTGAAAAAATATTCTTTAAAAAATCCACGTTTCTTCAACTGATGGTCCTTGAAAAAATATTCTTTAAAAAATCCACGTTTCTTCAACTGATGGTCCTTGAAAAAATATTCTTTAAAAAATCCACGTTCTTCAACTGATGGTCCTTGAAAAAAATATTCTTTAAAAAATCCACGTTTCTTCAACTGATGGTCCTTGAAAAAATATTCTTTAAAAAATCCACGTTTCTTCAACTGATGGTCCTTGAAAAAATATTCTTTAAAAAATCCACGTTTCTTCAACTGATGGTCCTTGAAAAAATATTCTTTAAAAATCCACGTTTCTTCAACTGATGGTCCTTGAAAAAATATTCTTTAAAAAATCCACGTTTCTTCAACTGATGGTCCTTGAAAAAATATTCTTAAAAAATCCACGTTTCTTCAACTGATGGTCCTTGAAAAAATATTCTTTAAAAAATCCACGTTTCTTCAACTGATGGTCCTTGAAAAAATATTCTTTAAAAAAATCCACGTTTCTTCAACTGATGGTCCTTGAAAAAATATTCTTAAAAAATCCACGTTTCTTCAACTGATGGTCCTTGAAAAAATATTCTTTAAAAAATCCACGTTTCTTCAACTGATGGTCCTTGAAAAATATTCTTTAAAAAAATCCACGTTTCTTCAACTGATGGTCCTTGAAAAATATTCTTTAAAAAATCCACGTTTCTTCAACTGATGGTCCTTGAAAAATATTCTTTAAAAAATCCACGTTTCTTCAACTGATGGTCCTTGAAAAAATATTCTTTAAAAAATCCACGTTCTTCAACTGATGGTCCTTGAAAAAATATTCTTTAAAAAATCCACGTTTCTTCAACTGATGGTCCTTGAAAAAATATTCTTTAAAAAATCCACGTTTCTTCAACTGATGGTCCTTGAAAAAATATTCTTTAAAAAATCCACGTTTCTTCAACTGATGGTCCTTGAAAAATATTCTTTAAAAAATCCACGTTTCTTCAACTGATGGTCCTTGAAAAAATATTCTTTAAAAAATCCACGTTTCTTCAACTGATGGTCCTTGAAAAAATATTCTTTAAAAATCCACGTTTCTTCAACTGATGGTCCTTGAAAAAATATTCTTTAAAAAATCCACGTTTCTTCAACTGATGGTCCTTGAAAAAATATTCTTTAAAAAATCCACGTTTCTTCAACTGATGGTCCTTGAAAAAATATTCTTTAAAAAATCCACGTTTCTTCAACTGATGGTCCTTGAAAAAATATTCTTTAAAAAATCCACGTTTCTTCAACTGATGGTCCTTGAAAAAATATCTTTAAAAAATCCACGTTTCTTCAACTGATGGTCCTTGAAAAAATATTCTTTAAAAAATCCACGTTTCTTCAACTGATGGTCCTTGAAAAAATATTCTTTAAAAAATCCACGTTTCTTCAACTGATGTCCTTGAAAAAATATTCTTAAAAAATCCACGTTTCTTCACTGATGGTCCTTGAAAAAATATTCTTTAAAAAATCCACGTTTCTTCAACTGATGGTCCTTGAAAAAATATTCTTTAAAAAATCCACGTTTCTTCAACTGATGGTCCTTGAAAAAATATTCTTTAAAAAATCCACGTTTCTTCAACTGATGGTCCTTGAAAAAATATTCTTTAAAAAATCCACGTTTCTTCAACTGATGGCCTTGAAAAAATATTCTTTAAAAAATCCACGTTCTTCAACTGATGGTCCTTGAAAAATATTCTTTAAAAAATCCACGTTTCTTCAACTGATGGTCCTTGAAAAAATATTCTTTAAAAAAATCCACGTTTCTTCAACTGATGGTCCTTGAAAAAAATATTCTTTAAAAAATCCACGTTTCTTCAACTGATGGTCCTTGAAAAAATATTCTTTAAAATCCACGTTTCTTCAACTGATGGTCCTTGAAAAAATATTCTTTAAAAAATCCACGTTTCTTCAACTGATGGTCCTTGAAAAAATATTCTTTAAAAAATCCACGTTTCTTCAACTGATGGTCCTTGAAAAATATTCTTTAAAAAATCCACGTTTCTTCAACTGATGGTCCTTGAAAAAATATTCTTTAAAAAATCCACGTTTCTTCAACTGATGGTCCTTGAAAAAATATTCTTTAAAAAATCCACGTTTCTTCAACTGATGGTCCTTGAAAAAATATTCTTTAAAAAATCCACGTTTCTTCAACTGATGGTCCTTGAAAAAATATTCTTTAAAAAATCCACGTTTCTTCAACTGATGGTCCTTGAAAAAATATTCTTTAAAAAATCCACGTTTCTTCAACTGATGGTCCTTGAAAAAATATTCTTTAAAAAATCCACGTTTCTTCAACTGATGGTCCTTGAAAAAATATTCTTTAAAAAATCCACGTTTCTTCAACTGATGGTCCTTGAAAAAATATTCTTTAAAAAATCCACGTTTCTTCAACTGATGGTCCTTGAAAAAATATTCTTTAAAAAATCCACGTTTCTTCAACTGATGGTCCTTGAAAAATATTCTTTAAAAAATCCACGTTTCTTCAACTGATGGTCCTTGAAAAAATATTCTTTAAAAAATCCACGTTTCTTCAACTGATGGTCCTTGAAAAAATATTCTTTAAAAAATCCACGTTTCTTCAACTGATGGTCCTTGAAAAAATATTCTTTAAAAAATCCACGTTTCTTCAACTGATGGTCCTTGAAAAAATATTCTTTAAAAAATCCACGTTTCTTCAACTGATGGTCCTTGAAAAAATATTCTTTAAAAAATCCACGTTTCTTCAACTGATGGTCCTTGAAAAAATATTCTTTAAAAAATCCACGTTTCTTCAACTGATGGTCCTTGAAAAAATATTCTTTAAAAAATCCACGTTTCTTCAACTGATGGTCCTTGAAAAAATATTCTTTAAAAAATCCACGTTTCTTCAACTGATGGTCCTTGAAAAAATATTCTTTAAAAAATCCACGTTTCTTCAACTGATGGTCCTTGAAAAATATTCTTTAAAAAATCCACGTTTCTTCAACTGATGGTCCTTGAAAAAATATTCTTTAAAAAATCCACGTTTCTTCAACTGATGGTCCTTGAAAAAATATTCTTTAAAAAATCCACGTTTCTTCAACTGATGGTCCTTGAAAAAATATTCTTTAAAAATCCACGTTTCTTCAACTGATGGTCCTTGAAAAATATTCTTTAAAAAATCCACGTTTCTTCAACTGATGGTCCTTGAAAAAATATTCTTTAAAAAAATCCACGTTTCTTCAACTGATGGTCCTTGAAAAAAATATTCTTTAAAAAATCCACGTTTCTTCAACTGATGGTCCTTGAAAAAATATTCTTTAAAAAATCCACGTTTCTTCAACTGATGGTCCTTGAAAAATATTCTTTAAAAAATCCACGTTTCTTCAACTGATGGTCCTTGAAAAAATATTCTTTAAAAATCCACGTTTCTTCAACTGATGGTCCTTGAAAAAATATTCTTTAAAAAATCCACGTTTCTTCAACTGATGGTCCTTGAAAAAATATTCTTTAAAAAATCCACGTTTCTTCAACTGATGGTCCTTGAAAAAATATTCTTTAAAAAATCCACGTTTCTTCAACTGATGGTCCTTGAAAAAATATTCTTTAAAAAATCCACGTTTCTTCAACTGATGGTCCTTGAAAAAATATTCTTTAAAAAATCCACGTTTCTTCAACTGATGGTCCTTGAAAAAATATTCTTTAAAAAATCCACGTTTCTTCAACTGATGGTCCTTGAAAAAATATTCTTTAAAAAATCCACGTTTCTTCAACTGATGGTCCTTGAAAAAATATTCTTTAAAAAATCCACGTTTCTTCAACTGATGGTCCTTGAAAAAATATTCTTTAAAAAATCCACGTTTCTTCAACTGATGGTCCTTGAAAAAATATTCTTTAAAAAATCCACGTTTCTTCAACTGATGGTCCTTGAAAAAATATTCTTTAAAAAATCCACGTTTCTTCAACTGATGGTCCTTGAAAAAATATTCTTTAAAAAATCCACGTTTCTTCAACTGATGGTCCTTGAAAAAATATTCTTTAAAAAATCCACGTTTCTTCAACTGATGGTCCTTGAAAAAATATTCTTTAAAAAATCCACGTTTCTTCAACTGATGGTCCTTGAAAAAATATTCTTTAAAAAATCCACGTTTCTTCAACTGATGGTCCTTGAAAAAATATTCTTTAAAAAATCCACGTTTCTTCAACTGATGGTCCTTGAAAAAATATTCTTTAAAAAATCCACGTTTCTTCAACTGATGGTCCTTGAAAAAATATTCTTTAAAAATCCACGTTTCTTCAACTGATGGTCCTTGAAAAAATATTCTTTAAAAAATCCACGTTTCTTCAACTGATGGTCCTTGAAAAAATATTCTTTAAAAAATCCACGTTTCTTCAACTGATGGTCCTTGAAAAAATATTCTTTAAAAAATCCACGTTTCTTCAACTGATGGTCCTTGAAAAAATATTCTTTAAAAAATCCACGTTTCTTCAACTGATGGTCCTTGAAAAATATTCTTTAAAAAATCCACGTTTCTTCAACTGATGGTCCTTGAAAAAATATTCTTTAAAAAATCCACGTTTCTTCAACTGATGGTCCTTGAAAAAATATTCTTTAAAAAATCCACGTTTCTTCAACTGATGGTCCTTGAAAAAATATTCTTTAAAAAATCCACGTTTCTTCAACTGATGGTCCTTGAAAAAATATTCTTTAAAAAATCCACGTTTCTTCAACTGATGGTCCTTGAAAAAATATTCTTTAAAAAATCCACGTTTCTTCAACTGATGGTCCTTGAAAAAATATTCTTTAAAAAATCCACGTTTCTTCAACTGATGGTCCTTGAAAAAATATTCTTTAAAAAATCCACGTTTCTTCAACTGATGGTCCTTGAAAAAATATTCTTTAAAAAATCCACGTTTCTTCAACTGATGGTCCTTGAAAAAATATTCTTTAAAAAATCCACGTTTCTTCAACTGATGGTCCTTGAAAAAATATTCTTTAAAAAATCCACGTTTCTTCAACTGATGGTCCTTGAAAAAATATTCTTTAAAAAATCCACGTTTCTTCAACTGATGGTCCTTGAAAAAATATTCTTTAAAAAATCCACGTTTCTTCAACTGATGGTCCTTGAAAAAATATTCTTTAAAAATCCACGTTTCTTCAACTGATGGTCCTTGAAAAAATATTCTTTAAAAAATCCACGTTTCTTCAACTGATGGTCCTTGAAAAAATATTCTTTAAAAAATCCACGTTTCTTCAACTGATGGTCCTTGAAAAAATATTCTTTAAAAATCCACGTTTCTTCAACTGATGGTCCTTGAAAAAATATTCTTTAAAAAATCCACGTTTCTTCAACTGATGGTCCTTGAAAAAATATTCTTTAAAAAATCCACGTTTCTTTCAACTGATGGTCCTTGAAAAAATATTCTTTAAAAAATCCACGTTTCTTCAACTGATGGTCCTTGAAAAATATTCTTTAAAAAATCCACGTTTCTTCAACTGATGGTCCTTGAAAAATATTCTTTAAAAAATCCACGTTTCTTCAACTGATGGTCCTTGAAAAAATATTCTTTAAAAAATCCACGTTTCTTCAACTGATGGTCCTTGAAAAAATATTCTTTAAAAATCCACGTTTCTTCAACTGATGGTCCTTGAAAAAATATTCTTTAAAAAATCCACGTTTCTTCAACTGATGGTCCTTGAAAAAATATTCTTTAAAAAATCCACGTTTCTTCAACTGATGGTCCTTGAAAAAATATTCTTTAAAAAATCCACGTTTCTTCAACTGATGGTCCTTGAAAAATATTCTTTAAAAAATCCACGTTTCTTCAACTGATGGTCCTTGAAAAAATATTCTTTAAAAAATCCACGTTTCTTCAACTGATGGTCCTTGAAAAAATATTCTTTAAAAAATCCACGTTTCTTCAACTGATGGTCCTTGAAAAAATATTCTTTAAAAAATCCACGTTTCTTCAACTGATGGTCCTTGAAAAAATATTCTTTAAAAAATCCACGTTTCTTCAACTGATGGTCCTTGAAAAATATTCTTTAAAAAATCCACGTTTCTTCAACTGATGGTCCTTGAAAAAATATTCTTTAAAAAATCCACGTTTCTTCAACTGATGGTCCTTGAAAAAATATTCTTTAAAAAATCCACGTTTCTTCAACTGATGGTCCTTGAAAAAATATTCTTTAAAAAATCCACGTTTCTTCAACTGATGGTCCTTGAAAAAATATTCTTTAAAAAATCCACGTTTCTTCAACTGATGGTCCTTGAAAAAATATTCTTTAAAAAATCCACGTTTCTTCAACTGATGGTCCTTGAAAAAATATTCTTTAAAAAATCCACGTTTCTTCAACTGATGGTCCTTGAAAAAATATTCTTTAAAAATCCACGTTTCTTCAACTGATGGTCCTTGAAAAAATATTCTTTAAAAAATCCACGTTTCTTCAACTGATGGTCCTTGAAAAAATATTCTTTAAAAATCCACGTTTCTTCAACTGATGGTCCTTGAAAAAATATTCTTTAAAAAATCCACGTTTCTTCAACTGATGGTCCTTGAAAAAATATTCTTTAAAAAATCCACGTTTCTTCAACTGATGGTCCTTGAAAAAATATTCTTTAAAAAATCCACGTTTCTTCAACTGATGGTCCTTGAAAAAATATTCTTTAAAAAATCCACGTTTCTTCAACTGATGGTCCTTGAAAAAATATTCTTTAAAAAATCCACGTTTCTTCAACTGATGGTCCTTGAAAAATATTCTTTAAAAAATCCACGTTTCTTCAACTGATGGTCCTTGAAAAAATATTCTTTAAAAAATCCACGTTTCTTCAACTGATGGTCCTTGAAAAAATATTCTTTAAAAAATCCACGTTTCTTCAACTGATGGTCCTTGAAAAAATATTCTTTAAAAAATCCACGTTTCTTCAACTGATGGTCCTTGAAAAAATATTCTTTAAAAAATCCACGTTTCTTCAACTGATGGTCCTTGAAAAAATATTCTTTAAAAAATCCACGTTTCTTCAACTGATGGTCCTTGAAAAAATATTCTTTAAAAAATCCACGTTTCTTCAACTGATGGTCCTTGAAAAAATATTCTTTAAAAATCCACGTTTCTTCAACTGATGGTCCTTGAAAAAATATTCTTTAAAAAATCCACGTTTCTTCAACTGATGGTCCTTGAAAAAATATTCTTTAAAAAATCCACGTTTCTTCAACTGATGGTCCTTGAAAAAATATTCTTTAAAAAATCCACGTTTCTTCAACTGATGGTCCTTGAAAAAATATTCTTTAAAAAATCCACGTTTCTTCAACTGATGGTCCTTGAAAAAATATTCTTTAAAAAATCCACGTTTCTTCAACTGATGGTCCTTGAAAAATATTCTTTAAAAAATCCACGTTTCTTCAACTGATGGTCCTTGAAAAAATATTCTTTAAAAAATCCACGTTTCTTCAACTGATGGTCCTTGAAAAATATTCTTTAAAAAATCCACGTTTCTTCAACTGATGGTCCTTGAAAAAATATTCTTTAAAAAATCCACGTTTCTTCAACTGATGGTCCTTGAAAAAATATTCTTTAAAAAATCCACGTTTCTTCAACTGATGGTCCTTGAAAAAATATTCTTTAAAAAATCCACGTTTCTTCAACTGATGGTCCTTGAAAAAATATTCTTTAAAAAATCCACGTTTCTTCAACTGATGGTCCTTGAAAAAATATTCTTTAAAAAATCCACGTTTCTTCAACTGATGGTCCTTGAAAAAATATTCTTTAAAAAATCCACGTTTCTTCAACTGATGGTCCTTGAAAAAATATTCTTTAAAAAATCCACGTTTCTTCAACTGATGGTCCTTGAAAAAATATTCTTTAAAAATCCACGTTTCTTCAACTGATGGTCCTTGAAAAAATATTCTTTAAAAAATCCACGTTTCTTCAACTGATGGTCCTTGAAAAAATATTCTTTAAAAAATCCACGTTTCTTCAACTGATGGTCCTTGAAAAAATATTCTTTAAAAAATCCACGTTTCTTCAACTGATGGTCCTTGAAAAAATATTCTTTAAAAAATCCACGTTTCTTCAACTGATGGTCCTTGAAAAAATATTCTTTAAAAATCCACGTTTCTTCAACTGATGGTCCTTGAAAAAATATTCTTTAAAAAATCCACGTTTCTTCAACTGATGGTCCTTGAAAAAATATTCTTTAAAAAATCCACGTTTCTTCAACTGATGGTCCTTGAAAAAATATTCTTTAAAAAATCCACGTTTCTTCAACTGATGGTCCTTGAAAAATATTCTTTAAAAAATCCACGTTTCTTCAACTGATGGTCCTTGAAAAATATTCTTTAAAAAATCCACGTTTCTTCAACTGATGGTCCTTGAAAAAATATTCTTTAAAAAATCCACGTTTCTTCAACTGATGGTCCTTGAAAAAATATTCTTTAAAAATCCACGTTTCTTCAACTGATGGTCCTTGAAAAAATATTCTTTAAAAAATCCACGTTTCTTGAAAAATATTCTTTAAAAATCCACGTCTTAATGATGGTCCTTGAAAAAATATTCTTTAAAAAATCCACGTTTCTTCAACTGATGGTCCTTGAAAAATATTCTTTAAAAAATCCACGTTTCTTCAACTGATGGTCCTTGAAAAAATATTCTTTAAAAAATCCACGTTTCTTCAACTGATGGTCCTTGAAAAAATATTCTTTAAAAAATCCACGTTTCTTCAACTGATGGTCCTTGAAAAAATATTCTTTAAAAAATCCACGTTTCTTCAACTGATGGTCCTTGAAAAATATTCTTTAAAAAATCCACGTTTCTTCAACTGATGGTCCTTGAAAAAATATTCTTTAAAAAATCCACGTTTCTTCAACTGATGGTCCTTGAAAAAATATTCTTTAAAAAATCCACGTTTCTTCAACTGATGGTCCTTGAAAAAATATTCTTTAAAAAATCCACGTTTCTTCAACTGATGGTCCTTGAAAAATATTCTTTAAAAAATCCACGTTTCTTCAACTGATGGTCCTTGAAAAAATATTCTTTAAAAAATCCACGTTTCTTCAACTGATGGTCCTTGAAAAAATATTCTTTAAAAAATCCACGTTTCTTCAACTGATGGTCCTTGAAAAATATTCTTTAAAAAATCCACGTTTCTTCAACTGATGGTCCTTGAAAAAATATTCTTTAAAAAATCCACGTTTCTTCAACTGATGGTCCTTGAAAAAATATTCTTTAAAAAATCCACGTTTCTTCAACTGATGGTCCTTGAAAAAATATTCTTTAAAAAATCCACGTTTCTTCAACTGATGGTCCTTGAAAAAATATTCTTTAAAAAATCCACGTTTCTTCAACTGATGGTCCTTGAAAAAATATTCTTTAAAAAATCCACGTTTCTTCAACTGATGGTCCTTGAAAAATATTCTTTAAAAAATCCACGTTTCTTCAACTGATGGTCCTTGAAAAAATATTCTTTAAAAAATCCACGTTTCTTCAACTGATGGTCCTTGAAAAAATATTCTTTAAAAAATCCACGTTTCTTCAACTGATGGTCCTTGAAAAATATTCTTTAAAAAATCCACGTTTCTTCAACTGATGGTTCCTTGAAAAAATATTCTTTAAAAATCCACGTTTCTTCAACTGATGGTCCTTGAAAAAATATTCTTTAAAAATCCACGTTTCTTCAACTGATGGTCCTTGAAAAAATATTCTTTAAAAAATCCACGTTTCTTCAACTGATGGTCCTTGAAAAAATATTCTTTAAAAATCCACGTTTCTTCAACTGATGGTCCTTGAAAAAATATTCTTTAAAAATCCACGTTTCTTCAACTGATGGTCCTTGAAAAAATATTCTTTAAAAATCCACGTTTCTTCAACTGATGGTCCTTGAAAAAATATTCTTTAAAAATCCACGTTTCTTCAACTGATGGTCCTTGAAAAAATATTCTTTAAAAAATCCACGTTTCTTCAACTGATGGTCCTTGAAAAAATATTCTTTAAAAATCCACGTTTCTTCAACTGATGGTCCTTGAAAAAATATTCTTTAAAAAATCCACGTTTCTTCAACTAATGGTCCTTGAAAAAATATTCTTTAAAAAATCCACGTTTCTTCAACTGATGGTCCTTGAAAAATATTCTTTAAAAAATCCACGTTTCTTCAACTGATGGTCCTTGAAAAAATATTCTTTAAAAAATCCACGTTTCTTGGTCCTTGAAAAATATTCTTTAAAAAATCCACGTTTCTTCAACTGATGGTCCTTGAAAAATATTCTTTAAAAAATCCACGTTTCTTCAACTGATGGTCCTTGAAAAATATTCTTTAAAAAATCCACGTTTCTTCAACTGATGGTCCTTGAAAAAATATTCTTTAAAAAATCCACGTTTCTTCAACTGATGGTCCTTGAAAAATATTCTTTAAAAAATCCACGTTTCTTCAACTGATGGTCCTTGAAAAAATATTCTTTAAAAAATCCACGTTTCTTCAACTGATGGTCCTTGAAAAATATTCTTTAAAAAATCCACGTTTCTTCAACTGATGGTCCTTGAAAAAATATTCTTTAAAAAATCCACGTTTCTTCAACTGATGGTCCTTGAAAAAATATTCTTTAAAAAATCCACGTTTCTTCAACTGATGGTCCTTGAAAAAATATTCTTTAAAAATCCACGTTTCTTCAACTGATGGTCCTTGAAAAATATTCTTTAAAAAATCCACGTTTCTTCAACTGATGGTCCTTGAAAAATATTCTTTAAAAAATCCACGTTTCTTCAACTGATGGTCCTTGAAAAAATATTCTTTAAAAAATCCACGTTTCTTCAACTGATGGTCCTTGAAAAATATTCTTTAAAAAATCCACGTTTCTTCAACTGATGGTCCTTGAAAAATATTCTTTAAAAAATCCACGTTTCTTCAACTGATGGTCCTTGAAAAAATATTCTTTAAAAAATCCACGTTTCTTCAACTGATGGTCCTTGAAAAAATATTCTTTAAAAAATCCACGTTTCTTCAACTGATGGTCCTTGAAAAAATATTCTTTAAAAATCCACGTTTCTTCAACTGATGGTCCTTGAAAAATATTCTTTAAAAAATCCACGTTTCTTCAACTGATGGTCCTTGAAAAATATTCTTTAAAAAATCCACGTTTCTTCAACTGATGGTCCTTGAAAAATATTCTTTAAAAAATCCACGTTTCTTCAACTGATGGTCCTTGAAAAAATATTCTTTAAAAATCCACGTTTCTTGGTCCTTGAAAAATATTCTTTAAAAAATCCACGTTTCTGGTCCTTGAAAAAATATTCTTTAAAAAATCCACGTTTCTTCAACTGATGGTTCTTGAAAAAATATTCTTTAAAAAATCCACGTTTCTTCAACTGATGGTCCTTGAAAAATATTCTTTAAAAAATCCACGTTTCTTCAACTGATGGTCCTTGAAAAAATATTCTTTAAAAATCCACGTTTCTTCAACTGATGGTCCTTGAAAAAATATTCTTTAAAAAATCCACGTTTCTTCAACTGATGGTCCTTGAAAAAATATTCTTTAAAAATCCACGTTTCTTCAACTGATGGTCCTTGAAAAAATATTCTTTAAAAAATCCACGTTTCTTCAACTGATGGTCCTTGAAAAAATATTCTTTAAAAAATCCACGTTTCTTCAACTGATGGTCCTTGAAAAAATATTCTTTAAAAATCCACGTTTCTTCAACTGATGGTCCTTGAAAAAATATTCTTTAAAAAATCCACGTTTCTTCAACTGATGGTCCTTGAAAAAATATTCTTTAAAAAATCCACGTTTCTTCAACTGATGGTCCTTGAAAAAATATTCTTTAAAAAATCCACGTTTCTTCAACTGATGGTCCTTGAAAAAATATTCTTTAAAAAATCCACGTTTCTTCAACTGATGGTCCTTGAAAAAATATTCTTTAAAAAATCCACGTTTCTTCAACTGATGGTCCTTGAAAAAATATTCTTTAAAAATCCACGTTTCTTCAACTGATGGTCCTTGAAAAAATATTCTTTAAAAAATCCACGTTTCTTCAACTGATGGTCCTTGAAAAAATATTCTTTAAAAAATCCACGTTTCTTCAACTGATGGTCCTTGAAAAAATATTCTTAAAAATCCACGTTTCTTCAACTGATGGTCCTTGAAAAATATTCTTTAAAAAATCCACGTTTCTTCAACTGATGGTCCTTGAAAAAATATTCTTTAAAAAATCCACGTTTCTTCAACTGATGGTCCTTGAAAAAATATTCTTTAAAAAATCCACGTTTCTTCAACTGATGGTCCTTGAAAAAATATTCTTTAAAAAATCCACGTTTCTTCAACTGATGGTCCTTGAAAAAATATTCTTTAAAAAATCCACGTTTCTTCAACTGATGGTCCTTGAAAAAATATTCTTTAAAAAATCCACGTTTCTTCAACTGATGGTTCTTGAAAAAATATTCTTTAAAAATCCACGTTTCTTCAACTGATGGTTCTTGAAAAAATATTCTTTAAAAAATCCACGTTTCTTCAACTGATGGTCCTTGAAAAAATATTCTTTAAAAAATCCACGTTTCTTCAACTGATGGTCCTTGAAAAAATATTCTTTAAAAAATCCACGTTTCTTCAACTGATGGTCCTTGAAAAAATATTCTTTAAAAAATCCACGTTTCTTCAACTGATGGTCCTTGAAAAAATATTCTTTAAAAATCCACGTTTCTTCAACTGATGGTCCTTGAAAAAATATTCTTTAAAAAATCCACGTTTCTTCAACTGATGGTCCTTGAAAAAATATTCTTTAAAAAATCCACGTTTCTTCAACTGATGGTCCTTGAAAAAATATTCTTTAAAAAATCCACGTTTCTTCAACTGATGGTCCTTGAAAAAATATTCTTTAAAAAATCCACGTTTCTTCAACTGATGGTCCTTGAAAAAATATTCTTTAAAAAATCCACGTTTCTTCAACTGATGGTCCTTGAAAAATATTCTTTAAAAATCCACGTTTCTTCAACTGATGGTCCTTGAAAAAATATTCTTTAAAAAATCCACGTTTCTTCAACTGATGGTCCTTGAAAAAATATTCTTTAAAAAATCCACGTTTCTTCAACTGATGGTCCTTGAAAAAATATTCTTTAAAAAATCCACGTTTCTTCAACTGATGGTCCTTGAAAAAATATTCTTTAAAAAATCCACGTTTCTTCAACTGATGGTCCTTGAAAAAATATTCTTTAAAAAATCCACGTTTCTTGGTCCTTGAAAAAATATTATTTAAAAAATCCACGTTTCTTGGTCCTTGAAAAAATATTCTTTAAAAAGTCCACGTTTCTTCAACTGATGGTCCTTGAAAAATTATTATTTAAAAAATCCACGTTTCTTGGTCCTTGAAAATATATTCTTTAAAAAATCCACGTTTCTCCAACTGATGGTCCTTGAAAAATTATTATTTAAAAAATCCACGTTTCTTGGTCCTTGAAAAAATATTATTTAAAAAATCCACGTTTCTTGGTCCTTGAAAAATATTATTTAAAAAATCCACGTTTCTTGGTCCTTGAAAAAATATTCTTTAAAAAGTCCACGTTTCTTCAACTGATGGTCCTTGAAAAAATATTATTTAAAAAATCCACGTTTCTTGGTCCTTGAAAAAATATTATTTAAAAATCCACGTTTCTTGGTCCTTGAAAAAATATTCTTTAAAAAGTCCACGTTTCTTGGTCCTTGAAAAAATATTATTTAAAAAATCCACGTTTCTTGGTCCTTGAAAAAATATTCTTTAAAAAGTCCACGTTTCTTGGTCCTTGAAAAAATATTATTTAAAAAATCCACGTTTCTTGGTCCTTGAAAAAATATTCTTTAAAAATCCACGTTTCTTCAACTGATGGTCCTTGAAAAAATATGCTTTAAAAAATCCACGTTTCTTCAACTGATGGTACTTGAAAAAATATTCTTTAAAAAATCCACGTTTCTTCAACTGATGGTCCTTGAAAAAATATGCTTTAAAAAATCCACGTTTCTTCAACTGATGGTCCTTGAAAAAATATGCTTTAAAAAATCCACGTTTCTTCAACTGATGGCCCTTGAAAAAATATTCTTTAAAAAATCCACGTTTCTTCAACTGATGGTCCTTGAAAAAATATTCTTTAAAAAATCCACGATTCTTCAACTGATGGTCCTTGAAAAATATTCTTTAAAAAATCCACGTTTCTTCTACTGATGGTCCTTGAAAAAATATTCTTTAAAAATCCACGATTCTTCAACTGATGGTCCTTGAAAAAATATTCTTTAAAAAATCCACGATTCTTCAACTGATGGTCCTTGAAAAAATATTCTTTAAAAAATCCACGTTTCTTCAACTCATGGTCCTTGAAAAATATTCTTTAAAAAATCCACGATTCTTCAACTGATGGTCCTTGAAAAATATTCTTTAAAAAATCCACGATTCTTCAACTGATGGTCCTTGAAAAAATATTCTTTAAAAAATCCACGTTTCTTCAACTGATGGTCCTTGAAAAAATATTCTTTAAAAAATCCACGATTCTTCAACTGATGGTCCTTGAAAAAATATTCTTTAAAAAATCCACGTTTCTTCAACTGATGGTCCTTGAAAAAATATTCTTTAAAAAATCCACGATTCTTCAACTGATGGTCCTTGAAAAAATATTCTTTAAAAAATCCACGATTCTTCAACTGATGGTCCTTGAAAAAATATTCTTTAAAAAATCCACGATTCTTCAACTGATGGTCCTTGAAAAAATATTCTTTAAAAAATCCACGTTTCTTCAACTGATGGTCCTTGAAAAAATATTCTTTAAAAAATCCACGTTTCTTCAACTGATGGTCCTTGAAAAAATATTCTTTAAAAAACGAAACGATTCTTCAACTGATGGTCCTTGAAAAAATATTCTTTAAAAAATCCACGTTTCTTCAACTGATGGTCCTTGAAAAAATATTCTTTAAAAAAATCCACGTTTCTTCAACTGATGGTCCTTGAAAAAATATTCTTTAAAAAATCCACGTTTCTTCAACTGATGGTCCTTGAAAAAATATTCTTTAAAAAATCCACGTTTCTTCAACTGATGGTCCTTGAAAAAATATTCTTCAAAAAATCCACGATTCTTCAACTGATGGTCCCTGAAAAAATATTCTTTAAAAAATCCACGATTCTTCAACTGATGGTCCTTGAAAAAATATTCTTTAAAAAATCCACGTTTCTTGGTCCTTGAAAAAAATATTCTTTAAAAAATCCACGTTTCTTGGTCCTTGAAAAAAAATATTCTTTAAAAAATCCACGTTTCTTGGTCCTTGAAAAAAATATTCTTTAAAAAATCCACGTTTCTTGATCCTTGGAAAAATATTCTTTAAAAAATCGACGCTTCTTGGTCCTTGGAAAAAATATTCTTTAAAAATCGACGTTTCTTGGTCCTTGGAAAAAATATTCTTTAAAAAATCCACGTTTCTTGGATCCTTGGAAAAAATATTCTTTAAAAAATCCACGTTTCTTGGATCCTTGAAACAATATTCTTTAAAAAATCCACGTTTCTTGGATCCTTGAAAAAATATTCTTTAAAAAATCCACGTTTCTTGGATTGAAAATATTCTTTAAAAAAGTCTTTCAAAAAGTCATCTCTTCAAAGTATAATTAATTTCCCTTATTTAAATCATTTATACGCTCCGAAGCCCCCCTGCAAATTAAAATTAAAATTACTTATACGCTCTAAAGTTCTCGCACACATATAAAACTTGTTCCGAACTAACTTTAATGAATTGATTTTTGAAACACAAACCCCTCGAACATTGTATTCCTTGTATCCTTCTTTGCATTTGTATTCAACTGCATCATGTGTGCGTGTGAATGAGTGTGTGTGTGCGTATAAATTGTGTTGAAATGGAATGTTGTCGGTTGGTTTCCTGAAAGGAAACAAAGGCACATACATACATATATGCATGTGTGTACACACAAAGAACATAAAAACAAAATGAGCTTAAGCACTCAAACCCAACAAATAAATTCGAACACCATTCATGTCGGGGTACTCGTTGTTTTGTTTCGCTCTCTATTTTTGCGTTTTTAACACATTGTTCGATTATTGACGATTGGCTGGAGGTGGCGATGAAATGCATTTCAAGATAAGTAGGAATATATTCCGAACAAAATTTTCATATAACAGCCTTAGAGGCTTTACATCAAATTTCCCCCCAAAAACGTCTGTTAGTCTGTTTGGCTTTGGCTCAGAGTGCCATAAATTATGGAGAAGCTAAGCCCGCAGCCGTAACAGCCATAAGTTAACCCCTCAACACAATACCAATTATACACGGCTGATTGATTGATATGATTGTTGCCCATTAAATCGGTCAAGTACGTTCGATGGTTGCTCATGCCGTGTGGAGGTTTGAAGAATTTCCGGCTTGTTGTTTGATGTTTAAATATTTAATACAAAATGATTGCATTGCTAAACATTTGCACTAAAAGTTTGGGTATGAGAGAATTTAATATAAAAAAATGAGATTTAAATTTGAAGACCCAGATTTTTATTAAGATAATTGTTTCAAAGACCCAGAAACGTGGATTTTTTAAAGAATATTTTTTCAAGGATCCAAGAAACGTGGGTTTTTTAAAGATTATTTTTTCAAGGACCATCAAACGTGGATTTTTTAAAGAATATTTTTTCAGGGACCATCAAACGTGGATTTTTTAAAGAATATTTTTTAAAGACCATCAAACGTGGATTTTTTAAAAAAAATTTTTCCAAGGATCAAGAAACGTGGATTTTTTAAAGAATATTTTTTAAGGACCATCAAACGTGGATTTTTTAAAAAAAAATTTTTCCAAGGATCAAGAAACGTGGCTTTTTTAAAGAATATTTTTTCAAGGACCATCAAACGTGGATTTTTTAAAGAATATTTTTTCAAGGACCATCAAACGTGGATTTTTTAAAGAATATTTTTTCAAAGACCATCAGTTGAAGATACGTAGATTTCTTAAAGAATATTTTTTCAAGGACCATCAGTTGAAGATACGTGGATTTTTTAAAGAATATTTTTTCAAGGACCATCAGTTGAAGATACGTAGATTTTTTAAAGAATATTTTTCAAGGATCCAAGAATTTTTCAAAGAATATTTTTTCAAGGATCCAAGAAACGTGGATTTGTTAAAGAATATTTTTTCTAGGATCCAAGAAACGTGGATTTTTTAAAGAATATTTTTCCAAGGACCAAGAAACGTGTATTTTTTCAAGAATATTTTTTCAAGGACCATCAGTTGAAGAAACGTGGATTTTTAAAGAATATTTTTTCAAGGACCCACAGACCAAGAAACCTGGATTTTTTAAAGAATATTTTTTCAAGGACCCACAGACCAAGAAACGTGGATTTTTTAAAGAATATTTTTTCAAGAACCCACAGACCAAGAAACGTGGATTTTTTAAAGAATATTTTTTCAGACCAAGATCATGGATTTTTTAAAGAATATTTTTAAAGGACCAAAGGACCAAAATAAACGTGGATTTTTTAAAGAATATTTTTTCAAGGACCATCAGAAACGTGGATTTTTTAAAGAATATTTTTTCAAGGACCATCAGAAACGTGGATTTTTTAAAGAATATTTTTTCAAGGACCATCAGAAACGTGGATTTTTTAAGGAATATTTTTTCCAGGATCCATAAACGTGGATTTTTTAAAGAATATTTTTTCAAGGATCCAAGAAACGTGGATTTTTTAAAGAATATTTTTTCAAGGACCATCAGAAACGTGGATTTTTTAAAGAATATTTTTTCAAGGACCATCAGAAACGTGGATTTTTTAAAGAATATTTTTTCAAGGACCATCAGAAACGTGGATTTTTTAAAGAATATTTTTTCAAGGACCATCAGAAACGTGGATTTTTTAAAGAATATTTTTTCAAGGACCATCAGAAACGTGGATTTTTTAAAGAATATTTTTTCAAGGACCATCAGAAACGTGGATTTTTTAAAGAATATTTTTTCAAGGACCATCAGAAACGTGGATTTTTTAAAGAATATTTTTTCAAGGACCATCAGAAACGTGGATTTTTTAAAGAATATTTTTTCAAGGACCATCAGAAACGTGGATTTTTTAAAGAATATTTTTCAAGGACCATCAGAAACGTGGATTTTTTAAAGAATATTTTTTCAAGGACCATCAGAAACGTGGATTTTTTTTAAAAGAATATTTTTTCAAGGACCATCAGAAACGTGGATTTTTTTAAAAGAATATTTTTTCAAGGACCACGAAATGTGGATTTTTTAAGGATTATTTTTTCAAGGATCCAAGAAACGTGGATTTTTTAAAGAATATTTTTTCAAGGACCAAGAAACGTGGATTTTTTAAAGAATATTTTTTCAAGGACCATCAGAAACGTGGATTTTTTAAAGAATATTTTTTCAAGGACCATCAGAAACGTGGATTTTTTAAAGAATATTTTTTCAAGGATCCAAGAAACGTGGATTTTTTAAAGAATATTTTTTCAAGGATCCAAGAAACGTGGATTTTTTAAAGAATATTTTTTCAAGGATCCAAGAAACGTGGATTTTTTAAAGAATATTTTTTCAAGGATCCAAGAAACGTGGATTTTTTAAAGAATATTTTTTCAAGGATCCAAGAAACGTGGATTTTTTAAAGAATATTTTTTCAAGGATCCAAGAAACGTGGATTTTTTAAAGAATATCTTTTCAAGGATCCAAGAAACGTGGATTTTTTAAAGAATATTTTTTCAAGGATCCAAGAAACGTGGATTTTTTAAAGAATATTTTTTCAAGGATCCAAGAAACGTGGATTTTTTAAAGAATATTTTTTAAGGATCTAAGAAACATGGATTTTTTAAAGAATATTTTTTCAAGGACTATCAGTTGAAGAAACGTGGATTATTTAAAGAATATTTTTTCAAGGATCCAAGAAACGTGGATTTTTTAAAGAATATTTTTTTAAGGATCTAAGAAACATGGATTTTTTAAAGAATATTTTTTTAAGGATCTAAGAAACATGGATTTTTTAAAGAATATTTTTTCAAGGACCATCAGTTGAAGAAACGTGGATTATTTAAAGAATATTTTTTTAAGGATCTAAGAAACATGGATTTTTTAAAGAATATTTTTTCAAGGACCATCAGTTGAAGAAACGTGGATTATTTAAAGAATATTTTTTCAAGGACCCACAGACCAAGAAACGTGGATTTTTTAAAGAATATTTTTTCAAGGACCCACAGACCAAGAAACGTGGATTTTTTAAATAATATTTTTTCAAGGATCCAAGAAACGTGGATTTTTTAAAGAATATTTTTTCAAGGACCCACAGACCAAGAAACGTGGATTTTTTAAATAATATTTTTTCAAGGATCCAAGAAACGTGGATTTTTTAAATAATATTTTTTCAAGGATCCAAGAAACGTGGATTTTTTAAAGAATATTTTTTCAAGGACCAAAAGACCAAGAAACGTGGATTTTTTAAAGAATATTTTTTAAGGATCTAAGAAACATGGATTTTTTAAAGAATATTTTTTAAAGGACTATCAGTTGAAGAAACGTGGATTATTTAAAGAATATTTTTTCAAGGATCCAAGAAACGTGGATTTTTTAAAGAATATTTTTTCCAAGGACCAAGAAACGTGGATTTTTTAAAGAATATTTTTTCAAGGACCAAGAAACGTCGATTTTTAATAAAATATTTTTTCAAGAACCAAGAAACGTGGATTTTTAAAAAAATATTTTTTCAAGAACCAAGAAACGTGGATTTTTTTAAAGAATATTTTTTCAAGGATCCAAGAAACGTGGATTTTTTAAAGAATATTTTTTCAAGGATCCAAGAAACGTGGATTTTTTATAGAATATTTTTTCAAGGACCATCAGTCGAAGAAACGTGGATTTTTTAAAGAATATTTTTTCAAGGATCCAAGAAACGTGGATTTTTTAAAGAATATTTTTTCAAGGATCCAAGAAACGTGGATTTTTTATAGAATATTTTTTCAAGGATCCAAGAAACGTGGATTTTTTATAGAATATTTTTTCAAGGACCATCAGTCGAAGAAACGTGGATTTTTTAAAGAATATTTTTTCAAGGATCCAAGAAACGTGGATTTTTTAAAGAATATTTTTTCAAGGATCCAAGAAACGTGGATTTTTTAAAGAATATTTTTTCAAGGATCCAAGAAACGTGGATTTTTTAAAGAATATTTTTTCAAGGATCCAAGAAACGTGGATTTTTTAAAGAATATTTTTTCAAGGATCCAAGAAACGTGGATTTTTTAAAGAATATTTTTTCAAGGATCCAAGAAACGTGGATTTTTTAAAGAATATTTTTTCAAGGATCCAAGAAACGTGGATTTTTTAAAGAATATTTTTTCAAGGATCCAAGAAACGTGGATTTTTTAAAGAATATTTTTTCAAGGATCCAAGAAACGTGGATTTTTTAAAGAATATTTTTTCAAGGATCCAAGAAACGTGGATTTTTTAAAGAATATTTTTTCAAGGATCCAAGAAACGTGGATTTTTTAAAGAATATTTTTTCAAGGATCCAAGAAACGTGGATTTTTTGGAGAATATTTTTTCAAGGACCATCAGTCGAGGAATCTTGGATTTTTAAAGAATATTTCTTTAGGGACCATCAATCGAAGAAACGTGGATTTTTTAAAGAATAGTTTTTCAATTTTCTAAGAAACATTTCTTAAACTCTTTAAACATGTCGCCCCCTTCAGAACTGTCATCCATGTGTAAATGTGACATTCAAACATTGACACAAGAGGAAACAGCGAGTCCCGAAATGAGAAGAAGACGAAAGCATAATAGATGGGAAGCCGGAAATGTAGGTTCAAATCACGTTTTCACAGATATGGGTGGACATGTGAGTGTGTGCGATGTCTAAGATTGTCATTTAGATGTCGGTTGTCATTAATGACATTTACTCAAATCGAAAAGGACACACAACCAGACAAACAAACAAGCATGACATTTTTCTTGCAGGCAACCTATTTGAATGTCCTTTAATTGCAGTTGGATTCGGAACGAGTTGTAGAGGAGGTATGGCCAAAGTCACGTAGAGTTTGGGTGGCATAGGTAATGTGAAACTTCATTGGATTTTTAATTTTTTTTATTTATTTTTTGGGCACAGATAATCCTTGGAATATATATTTTTTAAAAATCCACGATAGTCCTAGAAAAAAATATTTCAAAAATTCTCGATAGTCCTGGAAAATAATATTTCAAAAAATCCACGTTTGTGGGACTAATAGTCCTTGAAAAATTAAAAAAATTGACTTAAATTTGTCGTCAACTTCTATAAAACCTGAGCTCCTAATTGGGCGCCACCTTAATTAGTGGCTGGACACCTAATTAGACGTTTTATTCTTCCACCCTTTCAAAATTCCGTATTGAAATTTTCATTTTATGGGAAGTGAAAAAACTCATGGCATGCCATTCACAACAAACGTTGGCGATAGCAATGGCATCGACATGGCAGTCATGACGGCGATGATGACGTTGGCTGGTTTTCAGTTTGGGTAATTGACCCTATTTAAGAAAATCAATAGCGACACAAGCAGCAAATTTACCATTCGTTTGCTATTTGCTCGCACTTTAAATGAAGGCAAGTTAAGAAGGCAATGAAAAAGCAAAGCATAAAAAGCAGTTGAAAAAAGTTAAGCTAAAAAACACACGTTTCATCAACTGATGGCCTTTGAAAAACTATTCTTCAATTTCTTCAACTGATGGTCCTTGAAAAAATTTCCTTTAAAAAATCCACGTTTCTTCAACTGATGGTCCTTGAAAAAATTTCCTTTAAAAAATCCAGGTTTCTTCAACTGATGGTCCTTGAAAAAAAATTCTTTAAAAAATCCATGTTTCTTGGTCTGATGGTCCTTGAAAAAATATTCTTTAAAAAATCCACGTTTCTTGTTCGGATGGTCCTTGAAAAAATATTCTTTAAAAAATCCACATTTCTTGTTCGGATGGTCCTTGAAAAAATATTATTTAAAAAATCCACGTTTCTTCAACTGATGGTCCTTGAAAAAATATTCTTTAAAAAATCCACGTTTCTTCAATATATGGTCTTTGAAAAGATATTCTTTAAAAAATCCACGTTTCTTCAACAGAGGGTCCTTGAAAAAATATTTTTTAAAAAATGCACGTTTCTTCAACAGATGGTCCTTGAAAAAATATTCTTTTAAAAAATCCACGTTTTATCGACTTATGGTCCTTGAAAAAATATTCTTTAAAAAATCCATGTTTCTTTGAGTGATGGTCCTTGAAAAAATATTCTTTAAAAAATACACGTTTCTTTGAGTGATGGTCCTTGAAAAAATATTCTTTAAAAAATCCACGTTTCTTGTTCGGATGGTCCTTGAAAAAATATTCTTTAAAAAATCCACGTTTCTTCAACCGATGGTCCTTGAAAAAATATTCTTTAAAAAATCCACGTTTCTTCAACCGATGGTCCTTGAAAAAATATTCTTTAAAAAATCCACGTTTCTTCAACCGATGGTCCTTGAAAAAATATTCTTTAAAAAATCCACGTTTCTTGGTCTAAGGGTCCTTGAAAAAATATTCTTTAAAAAATCCACGTTTCTTCAACCGATGGTCCTTGAAAAAATATTCTTTAAAAAATCCACATTTCTTGGTCTGTTGGTCCTTGAAAAAATATTCTTAAAAAATCCACGTTTCTTGGATCCTTGAAAAAATATTCTTTAAAAAATCCACGTTTCTTGGATCCTTGAAAAAATATTCTTTAAAAAATCCACGTTTCTTGGATCCTTGAAAAAATATTCTCTAAAAAGTCCACGTTTCTTGGTATGTTAAGAAAATATTCTTTAAAAAAGCCATGCTTCTTGGTCCTTGAAAAAATATTCCTTAAAATATCCACGTTTCTTTTTCGGATGGTCCTTGAAGAAATATTATCCCCATTTAATATCTTTATTAATTCTTATTTATTTTGTTTTAATATTTTATCACCTCATTCTTCCCTATTGTCCCACCTTCCAACAAGGATATTAACAATTCCAAGTTATTATCAGTTTTCCCGTCAATATAAATCGAAAGCCAAACAAACCGACCGCAATAAAACTTTAATTTAATGCCATTTTCCTCCACAAGTTCCTGAAAGAAAAATGAAAAATATTGAATGGAAACATTGCAGGATTACAAGTTTCAATAGGATTTCCAACTGATTTAATGTAATAGCAAAAGTTAGATACGTTTTTTAGGTAGTTGGAAAAAAAATAAATTCGTTCGAACAGGAATTTAATTTTTTAAGTGTTTATTTCATGCAAGAAGTTGTTACTGGGTACAAGTAATGACGGACTCATTTCCTCTGCATTACTAGTAAGCTTAAAAATAAATAAAAAGTAATAACATATTTTACAATGTATAATAACTTACCTCTATCATATTGAGTAATGAGTAACGGCGGGACTGATTGTAAACTTCTGACAACAAAATCTAAAATCACTGGTACTTGTGGCTGAATGAATGGGGTGTCCAATGGGATATTGAAAGTTGAGCAACCAGTCTACTTTCCTTGAACCATCTCCGAAAATTTTGAGGCTGTTTGGAATTTTGAGGCTGTTTGAGGCTGGAACGTGGATTTTTAAAAATTTTTTTTTTAAGAGCCAAGAAACGTGGATTTAAAAAAGATATTTTTTAAGAACCAAGAAACGTGGATTTTTAAAAAAATATTTCTTAAGAACCAAGAAAAGTGGATTTTAAAAAAAATATTTTTTAAGAACCAAGAAACGTGGATTTTTAAAAAAAATATTTCTTAAGAACCAAGAAACGTGGATTTTAAAAAAAATATTTCTTAAGAACCAAGAAACGTGGATTTTAAAAAAAATATTTCTTAAGAACCAAGAAACGTGGATTTTTAAAAAAAATATTTCTTAAGAACCAAGAAACGTGGATTTTAAAAAAAATATTTTTTAAGAACCAAGAAACGTGGATTTTAAAAAAATATTTCTTAAGAACCAAGAAACGTGGATTTTTAAAAAAAATATTTTTTAAGAACCAAAAAACGTGGATTTAAAAAAAAATATTTCTTAAGAACCAAGAAACGTGGATTTTTAAAAAAAATATTTTTTAAGAACCAAGAAACGTGGATTTTAAAAAAAATATTTCTTAAGAACCAAGAAACGTGGATTTTAAAAAAAAATATTTCTTAAGAACCAAGAAACGTGGATTTTTAAAAAAAAATATTTTTTTAAGGACCACCAGTCGAAGAAACGTTGATTTTTTAAAAAAATATTTTTTTAAGAACCACCAGTCGAAGAAACGTGGATTTTTAAAAAAATATTTTTTTAAGAACCACCAGTCGAAGAAACGTGGATTTTTTAAAAAATATTTTTTTAAGAACCACCAGTCGAAGAAACGTGGATTTTTTAAAAAATATTTTTTTAAGAACCACCAGTCGAAGAAACGTGGATTTTTTAAAAAATATTTTTTCAATATTAGTTTTTCCAAAGACATTTTATATTTTCCCAAGAAATTTCTTAAACTGTTAAAAAATGTCACCCCTTCAAAACGGACATCAATGTGTAAATGTGACATTCAAACATTGACACAAGAGGAAACAGCAAGTCCTGAAATGAGCAGAAGACGAATAAGATGAAAGCATAATATATGAGAAGCCAGAAATGTAGGTTCAAATCACGTTTTCACAGATATGGGTGGACATGTGAGCGTGTGCGATGTTTAAGGTTGTCATTTAGATGTCGGTTGTCATTAACGACATTTAACGGTACTATATTTATTTCCGAAAATTTGAACTTAACATTACTGGCGGAGTGTAGGATTGGGATATGGAGGAAGTTACCGAAATGTATATATGCGCACGAAAAGTACTAAATGGTACTAAAATTGGTACACTTTCTATTTGGGTGAACCGATAGAGCTGGAATTCTGAAATTTAGAAATAAGATTACTATTGCATTTTTGGACTCAGGAATGAAGGTAGTTTTGGAAATTCGTACTTTTGTGTACTAAATGGTACTAAATTTGGTACAATTAAAATTTGTAGAGAACCATAGAGTTGGAATTCTGGAATTTGGAAATACTTTCTATTGGACTGTATGATGTAGGTAGTTGTGAAAATATGTACCTTAGTGTACTAAATGGTACTAAATTTGGTACAATTTCGATTTGATAGAGCTGAAATTCTGAAATTTAGAAATAAAATTACTATTGCACTTTAGGACTGAATTTTAAGTAGCTTTGGAAATTCGTACTTATGTGTACTAAATTTGGTACAATTTAAATTTTGGGTGAGTTGGAATACCGAAATTTGAAAATAAGATTTCCATTGGACTGTATGTTGTACGTAATTATGAAAATGTGTATTTAAGTGTACTAAATAGTACTATGGTACAATTTGGATTTGAGTAAACCAATAGAGGTGGTATCCTGAAATTTGGAAATAAGATTGCTGTTGGAGTGTAGGTTTGAGATATGTAGGGAATTCGGAAATTCATACTTATCTGTACTAATGTGGTACTAAATTTGGTACAATTTGTATCTAGGCGAACCGATAAGGATGGAATAATGAAATTTGGAATTGGGGTTACTGTGGGACTGTAGAATTATGGTATGTAGGAAGATTTGGAATTGTGATTAACCAATGGAGCTGGATTCCTGAAATTTGGAATGAGAGTCACTAATGGAATGCAGGATAGGGTTATTGGAAATTCAAACTTTAAATTCGGTAAATGTTCTAAAATGCTACTAAGCTTCTATAATATGGTACCATTTGGTATTATGTGAACGGATACAGCTAAAAACTTGATTTTACTAATTACTTGAGTACTAACAGCTGGAAACTCGAAATTTCTCTTAAAATTAAGTACGATGCGTGATGTTATAAATAGAAAATTTTGTCAAACTGAACAAATTATACATTTTAAATACTAAAAAGTTCGGTCCGAACGAACTTTGAATACCCTCCACCATTTGGAACGAATTTGGAAATTTTCAAAAAAATAAAATCCCTTAATAATTATGGTAAAATCTTAAAAATATCGAATATAGCCGTTATATTGGGGTCTATACGAAAAAAAATCCAGCAAATAATGTAGCTCAAATCATCCAAATACCGAATATCGGGAGGTACCGTTTTATGGGGCTACAGGAAGACGTGGCCCTGCATAGACAATTTTCTATCATAAACTGTAGTACCCATTAGGAACTTCAAATGCGAAATTTTAAACAATTCCGGCGAATATTGTACCTAAAATCGTATAAATATCTAATATCGGGAGGTGCCGTTATATGGGGCTGTGACGATCATTGTGTTGTCATCAAATTTCACCATAAGCAGTCGTATTCCAACTTCTATAGAAGAAGCAGTGCCGAAAGATATGTCATCCTCCAACCCCATAAAAAAAGTTGTCCTACCAAGACTTACTAATTTTGTAAAAAAAAGTCGTATTTTTGTAAAAAAGACGGGAGACTTTACACATTTCTCCTAGGTCCATATTTCCAATAGCCGGAACTCTTACTCTCTTACATCACATTTTAAAAGAGTTGTAATTATTCAAAATGTTGACCATTTGTGGAGGTACTTGATGGAGTGGACCGATATAGTCCATTTTCACACCTGGTCTAGCACTGATGAAAATATTAGGATTCGCAAAGTTGGAGCAAAATCGGATCATCCTTTCTCTTTCTGTGCAATAAATTCGTTTCTTTGAAAATTTTGACATTTTGTGTGGGAGGTACCAGAAGGAGTGGACCGATATCGCCCATCTCCGAACTCGATCTAAGTTTGACAAAAATATTACGATGTACCAAGTTTGGATCAAATCGGATACTTCCTTTGAGAGTTATCGTGCGCACCAGACAGACAGACAGACGGACGGACGGACGGACGGACGGACATCGGTAGATCGACTCCAAATGTTCTGAAACGGATTTGGTCCAAAGAGACCTAGGGTCTAAAACCGTTATTTCGAAACTTGAAATAAATAATTCGAAATTATTCGAAACTTGAAATAAATAAAATAAAAAGCTAAAATCATGAAAATACGGTATATAGAAAGGTACGGTTATATCGGAGCTGTGCGAAGACCTGGACCAGCATAGACAATTTTCTGTCAGAGGCTGTAGCATCCAACACGAACTTCAAATAATGTCTCTAAAATCATCAAAATACCGAATATCGGGAGGTACCGTTATATGGGAGCTATACCAAAACGTGGACCTACATGGCCCATTTTCTGTTTTATACTGTAGTATCTATTACGAACTTCAAATACTGAATTTGAAACAATTCCGGTAAATAATGTCGCTAAAATCATAAAAATGCCCAATATCGGGAGGTACCGGGGGCTATATGAAAACGTGGACTTACATGGCTCATTTTCAATACCAAAAGTCTGCAGACATAATATACATTTGAGCAAAATTTTATCAATCTACTCCAATTCGTTCGGAAGCTAGGGTGATTTTCACAGACGGACGGACGGAGATCGCTAAATCGACATAGAATTTTATGCTGATCAAGAATATATTTTTTGGGTTCTAAAATGTATATTTCGAGGTGTTACATACGGAATGATAAACTTAATATACCCTCCATACTATGGTGGAGGGTAAAAAATTTTAGAGCCAAACAGGTTCCCTCCTCTGGATTTATAAATCCACCGGATTCATAAGTTTTTTAGAAAAAAATTTCATAGTTTTGTTTCAAATACTCCATTGACTCCGATGTTTACATGTATAACTTAAAGCACTTCAAAGCATCTGGAAATGCTTTCCATTTCATTTTCGCCACACAAAAAACGGGGAAGCATTACAGATATGGTTGCATTTGAGTCTTCCCTGCTTTGTAATGATTTTAAAATAGGCACCCAGTCGTGTTGTGCGAAGTATCTGTTTCATTAGAGTTTTGTATTCTATTCTGCATTTTACTCTCTGGCAAAGCATCGGCATTGTTGTTGTTGTTTTTGTTGCTGTCTATTAATTAAACCATTATACAAATATAATGGTTGCCATGGGTTTTTCCCAGAACCGGAACCACCTAAGCAATGCAAAAGGAATGAAATCAAAAAGAACAAAAAAAAATAGAGACCAGTCAAAGGGAGAGAGAGAAAGAGAGAGGGAAATGAGAAAACTACAAAAAAAAAACAATGGATAGTAGTGTGCTTATGGGGATGTTGGGAATTCACCACGATTTATCACGGCAAATTCTATTGGGGATGTTGATTTGGGTAAATTCACCACGGTGAATTTTAATGGGGATGTTGTCTTGGGAATTGTACCACGGCAAATTCTATTGGGGATGTTGATTAGGGTAAATTCTCCACGGTGAAATATATTGGGGATGTTGTCTTTTGAAATGTACCACGGTGAAATATATTGGGGATGTTGTCTTTTGAAATGTACCACGGTGAAATATATTGGGGATGTTGTCGTTTGAATTGTACCACGGCAAATTATATTGGGGATGTTGTCGTTTGAATTGTACCACGGCAAATTATATTGGGGATGTTGTCTTTTGAATTGTATCACGTCAAATTTTATTGGGGCTGTTGGCGTTGGCGTTGCTAGTTTTAAAATGAACTACTAGATGGCGCTAAGTTTAGCGCAGACACAATCCAAAACTGTGTATGGGATGGTGACATTTCAAGTTTTAATATTCACCACTAGCAGAGACACCCTCCGAAAAAAAAAAAAAAAAAAATGTATTATGATCATATCGAGTGGGGCTAAAGAGATTCACCATGTGAGAAGTGAATATAGCAGAAACACATCTGAAAGAGGTAAGTATCGAAGAAAATCATTTTATCTAGATGGCTCTCAGAATGCTTTTATATAGTCAACATGCTGATTACTGCAGTCAAATGTGCTTATTAATTTATTTGAAAACATATATTTCAAGAAATCGACTTCAATAAATGTGATATATTATAGAAGAGTTTCAATTGACAAATATGCTGCAATTATTGATATTTCAGGGGTTTTAAGAAAAACGATAACGAAGTCGAGTGGGTTGAACACGAAAATCAGCATGTTGGCTATGCAAAACATGATGAGATAAAAAGACAAAACTAACTTTTCGTTGTACTTGTTTTAATTTGTCTATAATTTTAGCGACTCAAAAATGTTCAGTTATTCCCATCGAAACGATATAGGCGACATCTAACGGTGAGTTCCATCCATACTATCCATAAATTATGTTGTAGCATAGACACACTCCAAAACTATTGAAATATGATCATATCGAATGGGGCTAGAGAGATCCACCATATGAGAAGTGAATATAGCAGAGACAAATTTGGTTAGTATCATAGTCAACAAGAAGATGTGTGTTCTATTATTTTGTCCAGATGGCTCTCCAGTCATTTCCCTCGAAACGATATAGGCGACATCTAACCACCAATTAATGTTGTAGCATATACACACTAAAAAAATGCTGCTGTAGCCAATCAAAGCAAATTCTTCTTGTGTGGACAGGCATTTTGATACATTATATCGATCGCTTTTTGATAGTTTTGTCGATGAAGAATTTGTTTACATTATGTAGCAATTTGAGAGAATTGAAACTGAAAGAGTTTCATGACAAACCCTGCATCAATTCGGTATTGAAGATTGAAGGGATTTGAAGAAGGAAACACCATTGTTTACATTAACTAACAATTGGATTTCTGTGAAATGGATATGAGAATTTGGGGGGAAGCGTTGTTGCAGAGTTTCATGACAAATTCTGCTTCAACGATAGATTGGAGCATGAATGAGAACATGCTTAATTATGCTCAAAATTAAAAACTCTAGTAACTCTGTAATATTGTGAAATTCGCGTTAAATATTCGTATATATAGAAGACAATTTCAAGTAAGGCTCACAGTATAAAATTAAACATTGAAAGTGATATTATGGCGAACGCAGATTTAATAAACTTATTCAATTCTTTCAGTTATAAAAAAATAATAACTTTGAAAGAAATGGAGGATAACAAAGAATACAACATCCATGGCGCCTTTAGAACAAATACAAAATATGGGGAAAGAATTGTGCTGAAAATTAATGATGCTATCCTCTATTTGCCGTCAAGATTCCTCTCGCTGGCGGATGAATACATAAAAGAAATAGCTGGTGGGGGTTATTCTGTGACGAAAACTGTGTTGAAAGATGGAAGCGGAAAGAGTCTTTACAAACTAGAATTAAAACATTTGGATCAGCCAGATTATTTTTATCAACCATATTTAACATAAACTGAAAAGTAAATAAATATTTTGTTTGAAACTAAAAATTGCAAGCTGTTTTCATTTTAATGTGTACAGAGAAATATTTCAGTTTATTAGTGAAGCTTTAGAAAGGAAGATGTCTCTTCTTAATAAGGAAGACGAACGCTTAAAAACCTTTGCTCGCTGGCCTTTAAATTATCCAGATCCCAAGACAATGGCTGCAGTAGGACTTTATTATACTGGAGTAGGAGATATTACCAGATGTTATTTTTGTAAAGTAAACATTCATAGTTGGGATCAAACTGATTGTCCTGTTACTGAGCATTCAAGGTTGACATATCGTTGCCCATTACTGGAAGGGCGTGAAACAACTAATGTCCCAACTATTTCAAAAAATTGGAATTGTACACCTTCTGAAATTGGTGTAGATGTTTGTGGTCGTGGAGCGAGTAAATGTTCACCCATTTTCTTATTATTGTTCACTTTCATTACCTTTAATGCTTTAAATAAAGTTTTATGCAAATAATACAGTTGCTTGTTTTTATTTATTAACTTTATTAATTTCATCGTCTAGTATGTAGCCAAGTTCTTTCCAGTTTTGTTCAATGAATACAAATATCTTAAATATATTATTTACGGCACACTTAAATCTAGTGTCCAAATGTATAGGACAGTTTGTAAAATAATTTTGGCAAGCTCGAAGTTTCATATTATTTTCTAAATTTATAATGGTAGAATGAATATATTTCTGTAAAAAGATTTTCTTTTCTTGTCCAACAACAAAAATATATTGATAATTGTTCAATGGTGTAAGAGCTTTCTCGACATCATTATAATTTTTTTCTCCATCTGTCCAATCTAAGCCATTCACATGTGTCTTGGTGTAGGCATTTGTTCTGCATGCTTCCCCAGTAAGTTCTTTTATATTAAAAGGTGGACGAAACAAAAAATAATGTGGAACAACAGAAGCACCACACATATATGATAGTTCCTTCACGAAAATACTATTGTGGTTTCCATGGCAATATTGAAAATCAACCAGTGCAATATCCGATCTATTGATTTCAATCATCTTCTTAGGAAAGTTGAATTTGAATGGAGGGGATATCATCGATGTTGGAGTATTTATAAAATTTTGTTCATGTCCAATAAAAACTTTAAACAAAGATGTCCACAATTGTATGTATGAAATCGTTGATCTCTTTTATAATTGTATGTAATAGCTGGTCCCAAATAGCGTAAAACTTCTATCGGGGGTTGAAGATTACCGAAACTGTCGTAATAGTCGATATTATTATTGATTTTATTATATGCCACCCAATGCGTGCCAGGTCCACTGCTAACATCCAAATTTATGATACCACATTCAATTCGATGTGGTTTCTTAGGTAGATTATCACGCATATAAACACCTCTAAAGTGAGGTATATATTTTTTCCCAAAAAAACTAATATTTACATCGGTTAGAGGACCTTTGGGTAGCTGCTTAATTAGTTTTTTGGAGTTTTATTTTCATCAACATAAATTCCATAGCCCTTTTTATATGGTTTGAGATAGAGACCTTTACCCATAGCTATAGCTTCTATTGTTTTGTTATGTCTGGTTTGTTCATCCAACTCTTGTTTGGCTTTTTTTGCATTTAAAACGGCATTGGTAATTGCTGAACTACCCGATGCTAAGGCTCCCAATGCTCCTAATCCAGTTAGAATGGGAATGAGAGGAAGAAATCCACCTCTTTTGGGCACGCTTATTACTCGCGGTATAGCGACCTTTGATTTTTTTCCTCGAAACGTCTTTTGTATTTCATGTCTGGCTATTTTTATGGCTTCATCAATATCAGTTGGTTTTTTGCTTTTAAGGGAACTTGTAGCTTTTTTTAAAGCGTTTTTAAAAAGTTGTTGACCCAATATTTGTTTGGGGTTTTTATTACCCATGCCTAGCTTTGTCTTAGCCTTCATTATGTTAGTTACAAGATATGCGCTAATTTTTTCTCCAATGTTACTATTTTTCGATTTTACTCGCTCCCAAGCCCGTTCAGTTAGTTCACGATCAGCAATGTGACGTTGTTCAATATCTTTATTTTGTGAATAGGCAATATCGTGTGCTCTACACGCTGCATCTAATGGATTAATACCTTGATCTCCTCTTTGAATACGTTTTTCTAGCTTTGTTCCAGGTCCACAAAATTGATATCCTGGTAAATGAAGTTCAACGGGTAAAGAGTTAATCAACTTATTTACCAGTCCTCCTCCTTGAACGTGTTTCTTTCTAATAAATCGCTTCGTGTTGTAAACAATCATTTTATACTTTTTAGCGGGACGCTGAACGAAAGAAATATCGATATTTGATTATATTATAAATATGAATGTTTTCTTAAAACTACTCATTAGTTTAAATCATGAGATTACTGGAACAACAAGCTAAAATAATTGTTCAAAATGTGGATTTTATGCAAAGAAAGACCCCTCGACATAGTACTTTGCTGCCTGATTCTATACGAGCCTTAATAGTAGGACCATCAAATTGTGGAAAGACTAATGTGATGCTTAGTTTGATAGAAAGCCCCAATGGATTAAAATTTGAAAATGTTTACATTTACTCAAAATCGCTGTATCAGACAAAATATGAGTACCTAAAGAAACTTATATCCACTATAAAGGGGATGAGATTGTATACATTTAATAACAATGACGATGTTATACAAACGGACGAAATAAAGCCAAACTCAATCATGATTTTTGATGATGTTGCATGCGATAAACAAAACAACATTAAAAATTACTTCAGTATGGGGCGACATAAGAATGTTGATTCGTTTTATTTGTGTCAAACATACACACGTATACCAAAGCATTTATTGCGTGATAATGCGAATTTGATAATCGTGTTTAAACAAGATTATCTGAATTAAACACATATATTTAACGATCACGTCGGAGGTGACATTAGTTTTGAAGATTTCAAAAAAAATTGTCATGAATGCTGGAAGGAAAAGTATGAATTTCTAACGATTTCCAAGGATGACGAAATCCACTCTGGAAGATACAGAAAAGGCTTTCATATATTTATTCAACCTTAATATTATTTAATGTATTTGCAAATGTTAATTTATATTAGTGCACCTACAGCCATGGAGGAGGAAATGCTGAAACGGCTTGTTAAGTCCAGAAATGTTTTGAAAAAGAAATTTCAAAGCATTAAAATTTGCGAGAAAGCTAAAACTACAGAATTTAAAAAAAAAACTTTCAAACCCATAACGGAGCCAATAAACAAACTACTAAAGCTTTCAACTGAAAATACTTCCAAAATGATTATGCCTAAGAAAGAGAAAATGGAAATGTACAGAGATTCTATTATTACAAGTACACCCCTTAAGAATTATAAACCAGATGTTAAGTTAGATTCCAATGCATTGGAGGGGTTAAAGCATAAAGTAGATTACACACAAAATTTCGATTCCTTTAATACATCACAAGACGACGACAAATTTTATTCCAACAATGAGGAACCTATGAATCTATCATTCTTGAAGAAAATTAAAAAACTAGATGTAGTCTATGGTCCACACAAAGATAACAATGGAGAATGGAGATTTGGGGACCAACCACTCAAAATAAGCAATGAAAAGATTATGATTGGAAATAAAAATTGGGCATTAACACCCGGTTTGTTTGAACTGTTGTTTTATCAAGACCCCAAGAACTATGATCATACAGAACTCGATATTTACAAAACAATATTATTAGACACAAATGCGCATAAAATAAACTATGAATCTAATGGACGAACAAAGTCCAACAGGGGACAAAAATATAAGAAAATAATAAAAAATTTAATAGAGGATACTCACAGCGGCAAAGGCTTACTGACAATAAATCCTGGTAAACCCAACTATATATACTGGGACGATCCCAACGAATTGATAGAACGATTAAAGCTGTTGTTGGCATCACAACAAGCCGGAAACAATAACCATACTAATGAAATTGTTTCTATTATCGAGGAACTGCGAGAAGGAAATATAATATATTAAATAATACTCTCAAGGAGCATACAACATATGACTGTTGACAAGTTTGGACATCATTACAATCAAAAAAATCAATCAATAGCAGTGAGAGAAAATGTTTCGAGATTATTGGGAGTCAATATTGATGAAGATAACAACCTTAACGTGCAAAATAAAAAGATTAGGAATGTTGCATCTCCAGCAGAAGGAGCGGATGCGGTCAACCAAGCATACGTACATACGCAAATCAAGCACATTCAAGAAATTTTAAAGAAAAATTTCATTCAAGAGTGCACCTTCCTAAGAGAAGAAATATCACAACTCAAACGTTCACAAAACGAAATATTTAAAGCCTTATCGCAAGCTCCATTCAACTCACCAGCTTTAATATATCATACCGAATAAAACAATGGAAAAGCGGGGTTTGGTAAATGAACTTCATCATCAAGCACGAAAAAACTTTCCAAGACGAAGGGTTATTACAAAGGGTATTGATGATCTCTGGCAAGCAGATTTAGTTGAAATGGGCAGTTACTCAAAAGCAAACAAGGGGTTCCGATTTTTGTTAACTGTCATCGATACATTTTCGAAATTCGCATGGTGTGAAGCCCTTAAAACAAAAACGGCAACGGATGTTTCTATGGCTTTTGAAAAAATCTTACAAAGAGGAAGAATTCCAAAAAATTTGCAAACCGATGATGGAAAAGAATTTTTCAACACAGATTTTAAAAAACTAATGCAGAAATATTCCATAAACCACTACTCCACATATAGTGTATTGAAGGCCTCAATTGTTGAGCGTTTTAATAGAACTTTGAAGTCGCTAATGTGGAAGGAGTTCAGTTATAATGGGAATTATCTATGGATTGATGTTTATAGAGAATTGGTTAAACAATACAATAAAACACCTCATCGAACAATAAAAATGGCCCCTATTCAAGTAAATTCATCGAATGAGAAGGCATTGTTGCAATCTGCTTATAACCACTTAAAAATTTTTAGGAGACAAAACTTTCGTGTGGGTGATCATGTACGCATTAGCAAATATAAACATCAATTTGAAAAGGGATACACGCCAAATTGGACTACGGAAATATTCAAGATAAGAACAATAAGAATAACAAACCCCGCTACTTATTTATTAGAAGACTATGAAGGAAATCCCATCCAAGGATGTTTCTACAAAGAAGAACTTTTACCCACAAAATATCCCAACACGTATTTAGTTGAGAAAATTTTAAAAACAAAAGGTAATAAAGTCTTGGTTAAGTGGCTGGGATTCTCAGACAAACATAATTCATGGATAGATAAGAATCATATCATATAATCTTAGTATGTAGATATACAATATACAAGCATATATTTAAATAAATAAAAACCCATATATACGTATGCATATTTTGTGTTTCAATTATTACGACAAAGAATTTTGCAATGTCAAGAACGTTTACTGTGTCCGGTAAATCTCCAATTCTACATTCAACATATTTACCCCCAATTGAATTGGGAAATAGTAGTTATGAGTGTTGCCTAATAGATTTCCAATCATACAATTCAATACCCAATGTGGATAATGATAACAATCTCTTTCACATTGGAGACAATATTATAAAAATACCTATAGGATCCTATGAATTGCAAGATATTGCGAATTACTTGGAAACGGAATATAAAACTATCCACGAGAATAGATCCATTGAAATTAAGGCGAATAATAATACGCTAAAAGTAGAAATCATGTCTTCTCATGATCCTATTTACTTTGATAAAGAAAAATCTATAGGCAAGCTTTTTGGTTTTACCGAAAAAATCTTAGAATCTGGGAAAAAACATACTTCAAACCTTCAAGTCGACATTTTAAAGGTTAATGCCATACAAATACACTGCAATATTGTAACTGGATCATTCATGAATGGGTCGCCAACGCATATTCTACATGAATTTGCTCTTAATGTTCCTCCGGGATATAAATTGGTAGAGAGACCAATGAATCTCATTTATTTACCAGTGAACGTCAAAGAAATCGGTCGTCTGGAGATAAAGATAGTAGATCAAGAAGGTCGCTTTATAAATTTTAGAGAGGAAGAAATCACGCTACGTATTCATATAAGACCAATGCAATCATGATTATCTACAATAAATACAATCATAAACAAATACCAAGACACATTCAACACAAAGTTGTCAAACCGACAAGACCTACAATTTCAAAGGAAAATAAAGAGTTTTTAAAACTTATTAAGCTTAAAGTCAAACCAAATGTCTGAAATACTTAACATTAATGAGCGTCCATTCTCGGATGAGAATATTGTAAAGAGAGACTACCACAGCTATGTTCCATATATTCAATCATTTAAAAATAATGATGAAATTCGGATAAGTATACAAAATCAGGATCTTTACATACTTCCATCGGAGAGTTATCTATTCATTGAAGGAAATTTGAAAAATAGCAAGGGAGAAGTATCGCAATATGCAAGACTGAGAAATAATTGTGTGGGATACATGTTTGATGAAATTCGCTATGAACTAAATGGTGTTGAAATTGATCGTACTCGTTATCTAGGAATAACTACAGAAATTAAAAATTGGATTTCTCTAAGCGAATCCGAAAGTAAGGTTATGAGCAAAGCGGGATGGAAAGCTGATAATGATTTATCAGTAGGATACTTTAATTTTTGTGTACCCTTAAACCGTCTACTAGGGTTCGCAGAGGACTTTGATAAAGTAATTTGCAACAGCAAGCATGACTTGATTCTTTTGCGTAGTGCCAACGATAAAAATGTGTGTTATTCAACCATGGATACGGAGGAAATTAAACTCACCATAACAAATGTTGTATGGAAAGTACAACACATTCAATTATCAGACTATAGAAAAATCAGCTTCTTGAAAACTATTAAGGATGGAAAAGCGTTGCCTTTAGCATTCCGCAGCTGGGACTGCTACTTTAATCCAACTTTTGCTGGTGGAAGACAACACAGTTGGAGTGTTAAATTGTCTGTCAATCATGAAAGACCACGATATGTTGCTTTGATATTTGAAAAAGACAACAAGCTGGAACATTGCGAACTTAAAAACATCAAAGTTCACTTGAACTCTGAAACCTATCCTTACGATGATTTGAATGTAAAGTTCGAAGAAAATGGCTATGCAGTACTATATGACATGTATACAAAGTTTCAACAATCATATTACATGAGGGAGCCACAACCACTTCTTACATATGCAAGTTTTAAAGACAAGCCCATCGCCGTTATTGACATTAGCAATCAAAACGAAGCTGTTAAGAATGGACCAATCGATTTAAAAATCCAATTTGAAACCAATAAACCAATTCCACAAAACACTTCTGCGTACTGTTTAATTATACATGATCGTCTGGTCGAGTACGTTCCATTAACAGGAATTGTACGAAAAGTAGTATAATCTATTTTATACTCACCTTTGCAAGAATATTTCAATAAAACGCAATTTACATAAATTTATAAACAAAAATATTTTGTTTTATTTTATAATAAGAATAGTTAAAGACTAGTTAAAATATAATACACTTATATTTACTTAAAAATTAAACATTTTGTGTTGCGAGAAAATATTAATATGATGACATTTATAGTGAGTAAAGACAATTAAATTAATATTATTACTATGCTCTTTTATCTATATATTGAAACTTAAATCATAATTAAATTTATATTTTAATCCAAGTCCATTGAGACAGATTCATTTGAGTTATTTGCATTTGTTTCATGAAGGTTATTTAATCTATAGTGGCCCCAAGCATAGGTGTGAATACCATCCTCTAGAATAAATCGTTTATCATCTTGATGGCTTAGCGATATTTTAGTAATTTTGTCTGTATATATTGTATGCTGCCTTGACCTAAACGAAAACATGGTACCGTAAAAAACCTTTTTGTTATAAAGACATTCTCGATATTTATCTATAGTATACTTTTTTAGGACCGACTTTTTAACTCCCTTAGATTTTTTTACTTCTTCGCTATCAACTACATTGATGGCATACATTTTAGGACGAAGGCCTACAAATTCAACCATTGTTTTTCCGTCATTCTCATCTTTCATCATGCCAAGTTTTTTCTTATTAATTAGAGGAAGTTTATATTTATTTTCTTTTGAAAACCCTGAGGTGTCAAATCTAGCCAATATTTCATCTAAAGATAATTCGGAATACAAATTCCGTCCGTAAAATGTTAATATGAACGAATCTGTATCCATATAATTTAGAATAAAATCCTCACCAAATTTCACTTTTAGAAAATCATACAGAAAATCATACATCACCCACTTTGATAAATCTAATATGCAGAACCCTAAGTACAATGGTCTATCATATTTTACTCTGACATTCCTAATTTGAATAGCAACCATATTTTCGGAGAATATCGAAAGGCTGTGAAAATTTGGCTTCGAGATTAATTTACTAGCAACATTCCTTCTTCTTTGGTTTGCCTCATCTACCCACATTGTCACAATTTTCACAGTTTTTCTTTTGTCGATATTCTCCATTGTCTTACCGAATGAAGAGTTATTCAATAATTTAAAAAAATCTTTTTCAAAGGCATTTTCAGCCTTTTCCCTATGTTCATTATTCTTCAGTATGTAAGGAGCTAACCAAGCGCTTTGTGTGAAAGCCAAAACTCTATGGACTTTCTTAAGAATTAGTCCATGTTTCAGAGATTGCTTAAGTAATTTGTAGTGTATGGTGTATGATGTTTTGTCAGTAAAATCTGCAATCAGTTTTTCAGTTTTTGAGCCTTCAACACACTTTTTCTCCGCCAAAAAAGGTAAATCGTTATGTTTGTCGTGAAGGTGCGGTGGATATTCAATATCAACCTCTAAAATAAAACCAGTAGGAGCGTTGTCAGGAATAGATAATATTACAGCTGGATCATTGAATTTCTCCATTTCATAACCCTCCACCCATCTAAAATCTTTTTCAGGGAGACACTCAGTCATAACTGTACCATATAAATTATTTACATCCAAATAATAGATATTTACCTCTGGTTTGGCACTATTATAATTGGGAGCATCTTCATTATTTGCTACCGAGTGTCTGTTTGAGCACTGGGTAAGCCCTCCCCGAATACCATTTTTGCAGAAATTGTACATGTCTATATCTCTGAGTAGCTCAAGTTCGACTTTAGTACATAGTAGCATTGCATCCCAAGATAGAGATGGTGCTGTGAGATATTGACAAGGGTCCAGTTCGTGAATTCGCATACATAAGCTCCTGAAATTTTCAAATACGTCTGCTAAAAGCAAGACATCAGCTTTTAAGTACAAATCCATGTAGTCTTGCATAGTTTGACATCGAAAATGTGACCAAACATTTGTTGCATGCCTATAATCGTCTGACGAGCATTCAGTATCGGTCAACTTATTATAAAATTGGTCTATAGGGGGAAGTTGTTTCTCCTTCAATTTTTCAAATGATGACATATATTCGTAGGGAAATACTCCTTTCCTAGTCATAAGTTCAAATGATTCATCATCAGGAAAATGAGATCTGACAGCAACAAAAGAATCTCGAGATAAATTCCTTGCTAATTTATCCAAACTAGTAGGCATAAATCGAAAACTATCTAAGAAACGATGCTCTAATCTATTCATTTTCTTTTTCTTCTCTTTTTTGCCCTCACTTTCCTCTTCTTGCTGGAATTCCTCATCATCTTCCTCACTCGAATCTTCTTCTTCTCCTACAACAACTGTACTTTTTAAAGAACTAGAGTCGGTTGACTCGTTATCCATATTAATGAAATAAGACATTGAAATATATTTTTCTTTGTTTTGAGGTATGACTCTTATTTCACCTCCAAATTCAACTAACTCTTTAAAGAAGAGGTGACAGTCGTACGAAGAAAAATTGTGGAAATATATTGGAATAAATTTAGGTAGATGATATTGCAGATTGCAATGGTTATGTACCGCACCTCGATATTGCCCCGTTAAGTGACAATGATCTTTCACCCTATCGTTACCTAAAATATCGCCACATATACGACAATTTATATCCCTAAGAAAGGCTGTCTCTTCTTCGGGTGTTAGAGTATTCATAGGTTTCGTTTTGGTTAGGTAACTATCATACAAAAATTTACAATCCTGAATTAGTTCTTTCAGAAAAACATTTGCTGCGTCGGGTCCACTATATATAAATAACTTATTTAAATTTTCATTAAAACTACATTTAATAAAATAACTAAAAGCACATGGAATATGCTTCTTTACCTTTTCCGTTTTTTTACTCGCCCCATTGTTCTCATCTTCCTGCACGTCTTCCAGTACACTTTCGGAGTCAGCATAAATAACGAAAGGCACCTTATCCTTTTTCTTGTGATTGACGAACTTCAGTACGGCTTCTTTTTTGTTCGGCAGGGCACAGACTACTTTTCCACACTGCTTTTTGTGAGTCATACATTTATTTTCATCGTGGAAACATTGCAGGCATCCAAAACAAAAATAACCTTTCTCCTTATGACTTGTGAATTGAGACCGCATAAGACTGAAAAAAAAGAACAAATACATGATTATTATGATATGGTTTTGATTGATAAGTTTTGTTTTTAATTACCAAGACATATCCATAACCAAAATGTAATGAAAATTTTCTTCATTGTGCAGCAATATTAAATTAATGTGATTGCTTTTCGTCTCCTTTGTTAAGTAATATGGACCAACGACCGACTTGTTTTCATAACCGAAAACATTTACGCTGATCTCTGGGTTGTTCATTTCAAATTTTTTTATATATTTAAGACCCAATGGGAAATTTAATTGTTCGAAATTTAGCGATATTCCAGACTGCAGAATAATGACATCTTGGTGTATGTCTACGTTATATGAAGAGGTTATACTCGGATCTCCATATGCAGTTTCTCCCAATGCAACAACCATACACCACTTAAAACAAAAGTCATCATAGTTTTTGATGTTAAGGCACGCACCCTTCTTGTTGCTTAATGATTTCGGAGTTGGAATATAATGTGAGCCACGTGTTAAGTTGGCCCTCAACACATTTATGTCAAGTTTTAAAAGTTTCTCCAGGGCCCAATTAGAGCCTCTTTCTTGGAACTCTTCTGATTTAGACATAATTTCCACACAGTGGTTGAAAACGACCTCTTCCAAATCATCTCCCAGGGTTAATAGCGTTGTTTTTGAAATATGATTAAATATATTTTCAATAGTTAACTCTTTGGAAGTTGAAGGTCCATCTTTTTCATTGTTTGGTTTCACATATAGTCCTTGGAGTTCCATATTAAATTTTATGAGCGTTTTACCGTTTAACTCATTTTTCAAGGTTTTAATTATTAATTCTTTTGAAGCATTAAGAAAATCGATCGGGTACAAAATGTCTTTATTGTTTTGTATCTCATAGCTGAGTATATTTTTGTTAAATGCACTTTTAACAATTTTTATGTCAGAATCCAGATTTTTTCTCACGGTGGATCGATGTTCTTCGCTACGAACGTGTGATCGTATATTATTCACAATTTTATCACAATCACCACAAAACTTTTCCACCTTCACAGCTGATTTATTTTCATGCTGCTGCTTTAGTTTTTCTTGTTGTTGATCACGATTTTGTTTCATTACATGCTCATCTCCATGATGGTTCTCTAAGTGCAATTCTAAATCGTTTACACTTTCACATAAAACATCACAAAACATACAATGCTTTTTCATATGTTTCACAAATTCACTTTTTTCCTTGTAATAAAGGCTGCATGACCAACAAATTTTTTGAGACATTATAAAAACTTTTTTAAAAATATTAAGAAACGATGCTTATTAATCTGTGACTTGTTGAGTACTGAAATTTCTTCCAATCCAATCAATACATTATTGACTACATTTTGTAAACAAATAGAAATTCTGTGATTGAAGCAGAATTTGTCATGAAACTCTGCAACAACGCTTCCCCCCAAATTCTCATATCCATTTCACAGAAATCCAATTGTTAGTTAATGTAAACAATGGTGTTTCCTTCTTCAAATCCCTTCAATCTTCAATACCGAATTGATGCAGGGTTTGTCATGAAACTCTTTCAGTTTCAATTCTCTCAAATTGCTACATAATGTAAACAAATTCTTCATCGACAAAACTATCAAAAAGCGATCGATATAATGTATCAAAATGCCTGTCCACACAAGAAGAATTTGCTTTGATTGGCTACAGCAGCATTTTTTTAGTGTGTATATGCTACAACATTAATTGGTGGTTAGATGTCGCCTATATCGTTTCGAGGGAAATGACTGGAGAGCCATCTGGACAAAATAATAGAACACACATCTTCTTGTTGACTATGATACTAACCAAATTTGTCTCTGCTATATTCACTTCTCATATGGTGGATCTCTCTAGCCCCATTCGATATGATCATATTTCAATAGTTTTGGAGTGTGTCTATGCTACAACATAATTTATGGATAGTATGGATGGAACTCACCGTTAGATGTCGCCTATATCGTTTCGAGGGAAATGACTGAACATTTTTGAGTCGCTAAAATTATAGACAAATTAAAACAAGTACAACGAAAAGTTAGTTTTGTCTTTTTATCTCATCATGTTTTGCATAGCCAACATGCTGATTTTCGTGTTCAACCCACTCGACTTCGTTATCGTTTTTCTTAAAACCCCTGAAATATCAATAATTGCAGCATATTTGTCAATTGAAACTCTTCTATAATATATCACATTTATTGAAGTCGATTTCTTGAAATATATGTTTTCAAATAAATTAATAAGCACATTTGACTGCAGTAATCAGCATGTTGACTATATAAAAGCATTCTGAGAGCCATCTAGATAAAATGATTTTCTTCGATACTTACCTCTTTCAGATGTGTTTCTGCTATATTCACTTCTCACATGGTGAATCTCTTTAGCTCCACTCGATATGATCATAATACATTTTTTGCTAGTGGTGAATATTAAAACTTGAAATGTCACCATCCCATACACAGTTTTGGACTGTGTCTGCGCTAAACTTAGCGCCATCTAGTAGTTCATATTAAAACTAGCAACGCCAACGCCAACAGCCCCAATAAAATTTGACGTGGTACAATTCAAAAGACAACATCCCCAATATAATTTGCCGTGGTACAATTCAAACGACAACATCCCCAATATAATTCACCGTGGTACATTTCAAAAGACAACATCCCCAATATATTTCACCGTGGTACATTTCAAAAGACAACATCCCCAATATATTTCACCGTGGAGAATTTACCCTAATCAACATCCCCAATAGAATTTGCCGTGGTACATTTCAAAAGACAACATCCCCAATATATTTCACCGTGGAGAATTTACCCTAATCAACATCCCCAATAGAATTTGCCGTGGTACAATTCCCAAGACAACATCCCCATTAAAATTCACCGTGGTGAATTTACCCAAATCAACATCCCCAATAGAATTTGCCGTGATAAATCGTGGTGAATTCCCAACATCCCCATAAGCACACTACTATGGATGTACAGCAACCACTGCTGCCTTTGAGTGGGAAGACAAGAAAATTAAAGAGAGAGAGAGAGAGAGAAAGAAAAAAAAAACAGTTTTTTTTCCTTTAAAAACAAAATTTAATGAAATCTTATCATTACTTGGGGATTTGTTTGTGGCAACAACAGCAACGACAACAACACCGACAAACTTCCCAGAACTCTCCGAATATAATTGCCACAAACTAATAACGTTAACAGGCATTGCAACTGCCGTAAATGCTGTTATAATTGTTGTTATCGTTGTTTTTTTGCTGTTGCTGCCGTGTCATGCAACAGCCCATTTCCATGAATTGGCCATTGCAGTTATGGCTGTCATGAGAAGGCCCTTCAACGTTTTAAAAATGTGACAAACAACAGCAACAACAACAACTACGACTACAACTAACCGAAAGGTAAAACTTTTCCAATTTACATAAAAGTCCTGATCTCGTTTCCCCTCTCCCCCCCCCCCTGCTCTACTGGCTGGGCAGTTTACGTGTTGCACAATGACAGCTGCAACTGTAGTTGTTGTGGCAAAGACCAGCGTATTTTTTTTAAGGTGGGGCGGGAAAGGAAATTTTGAGAATTTAGAGAAGCGAGAAAAAAGTTTTTTCATTCAACTTCCATGGAAGTTGTGACATCAGACACAGCGTCTCACTTCCATGGAAGCTGTCTCGACAGTTTTGTCATCATCTAACTTTATCATTGTCGTTCTCCAACTTCTTAAGAAGCTGTGACGACAGATCTGTCGTCCTCAAAGTTCTATAGAAGCTGTGCCGGCAGATCTGTCGTCCTCAAACTTCTATAAAAGCTGTGATGGCTGAAATGTAGTCCTCCAACTTCCATACAAGCTGAGACAACTAATTTGTCGTCGACAGAAGCAGTGACAACAGATATGTCGTTCTCCAACTTCCATACGAGCTGAGATAATCAATTTGTCGTCGTCCAGCAACGCTAGATGCTAGACGACAGATATGCCGTCGTCCAACCTCTATTGACGCTGCGACGAGCAATGCGTTTTCTTCCAACTTCGCCAGAAGCAATGACAACGGATATGTTGTCTTCCAACCTCCATAAAAGCTTTGACAACCAACTTGGCCGGAAGAGGTGATGACAGATATGTCGTCTTTCAGAAGCAGTTACGACAGATATGTCGTCGTACAACGTCTATAAGCTACGACGGCCAATGTGTCGTCTTCCAATTTCGCCAGAAGCAGTGATGACAGATATGTCGTGTTCCAACCTCTGTAGAAGCTGTGACGACCAATGTGTCATTTTCCAATCTCGCCAAAAGCAGTGGCAACCAATATGTCGTCGTCCAACTTTTATACAACCTTAGACAACCAATGTTTCGTCTTCCAATTTCATCAGAAGCTCAGACAACCAATGTTTCATCTTCCAACTTCATCAGAAGTAGCGGCAACAAAAAGGACGTCGTCCAACTTCGCCAGAAGCAGTGACAGCAAATATGCCGTCGTCCAACTTCTTAGAGGCTGTGTCGTTCTCCAACCTCTATAGAAGCTGTAATAACAGATATGTCGTCCTCCAACTTCCATAAAAGCTGCGATAACCAAGAAGCAGTCACAACTGATATTTCGCCTTCCAACCCCTTTACAAGCTGTGACGACCAATTTGTCGTCGTTCGACATAAGCTGTGACAATGTCTTCCAACTTGGCCAGAAGCAGTGACGACAGATATGTTGTCATCCAACTTCTTTAGAGGCTGTATCTTCCAACTTCGCCAGAAGCAGTGGCAACTGATATGTTTTCTTCCAACCTCTATAGAAGCTTTGACAACCAATATGTAGTCGTCCAACTTCTGTCGAAGCAGGTGAAATGTCGCCGTGCATCTTCACCAGAAGCAATTATGACAGATATGTCGAACTCCGATTTCCATAAAAGCTATGACGACCAATGTGTCGCCGTCCAACTTCGACAGAAGTAGTGGCGACAAATCTTTTGTCCCCCAACCTCTACAGAAAATGTGACAACCAATTTATCGTCGTTCAACTTCGACAGAAGCTGTCACAGCAGATATGTCGTCTTCCAACCTCTATACAAGCTGTGACGACCAATTTGTCGTCGTTCGACAGAAGCAGTGACAATATAAATATTGTCCTCCAACCTCTATTGACGCTGTGACGACCAATGTTTCATCGTCCAACTTCGACAGAAGCAGTGACGACAGATATTTCGTACTCCAACTTCTATATAGCTGCGGCGACCAATGTTTTGTCGTTCAACTTCGGCTTTCATACAAGCTGAAGCGACCAATTTTTCGTCGTCCAAGTACGACAGAAGCAGTGACAACAGATATGTGTCGTTCCAACTTCATCAGAAACAGTGTAATCAGATAGGTCGTCCTCCAACTTCCTCGTCATCCAACTTTACCAGAAGCAGTGACGGAATCTATGTCATCCTCCAACTTTTATAGAAGGATGTCAGCGTTCAACTTCTACAGAAGCTAGGACGTCATCCAAATTCACCAGAAGCTGTGACGATAGATATTTTCTTCCTCAACCCTTAGAAGCTGTGCCACCCAACTTCTATGGAACCTATGACGACAGATATGTTGTCGTCCAACATCTTTGAAAGCTGGGTCGAAGGATCTATATCCATCCAACTTATTTAGCAGCCACCAAAAAGTTTTTCCATTTCTTATCATACGACCTCCGGCGTCTCACACAAAAAGGATTATTGTTACCTGATTCTGTGCTTTATGAAAATCTATGAATGTCTGTGTGCGCAACAAACATAAAATAAGTATACGGAAACTTTTCGACAGGACTTTATTATATGTTTAAAACATGCTTAGACTTGTATATTTATGACCAGTTCATTCGAATTTTTAAGAGACGAGGGGTGTGGAAATGAAATGAAGGATTATTGTAGTTTTGGAGGGGAATGAAAGGGCTATAAAAGAAATACCTCTGGGTATTCTAAAGGAAGGTCCATTGAAGGAGAGCCTATTTATCTTCCAAGGGAAGACACATGGATCTTCAACAGAAGGTTACTTTGGGCTTTCAAAGTAAAACCGATTTGTCATTTCATGTAAAATTTAATTATGAAGACTACTTGTTAATCCCCTAAGGAAAGGCTGTTAGGCCTTCAGAGGTAATTTCTACTGGCCTTAAAAATAAAGATCTCTTGGTCTTCTACACAAATAAGAAAACCTTTAAAACCCTTTGAAAGAAAATCAATTTTGCAGAAAATTGTTCATTCGATCCTGGCACTTATAAATTTTCATAGAAAATATTTTTACCCTCAGCCATATGGCTAGAGAGGGCATATATCATTTGATACGGCCAAAGTGGTCTTTGGTCTCTTTGGACCAAATCCGTTTCAGGACATTTGGAGTCGATCTAGTGATGTCCATCCGTCCGTTTGTCTTGCTCGATATCTCTTGAAGAGAATATCTCATATGGTCCAAACTTGGTACATCGTAATATTATTATCAAACTTAGATCGAGTTCGGAGATGGACAATATCGGTCCACTCTTTCTGATACCTCTCCCACAAAAGATTGAAATTTTCCAAAAAAATATTTTACTGCACAGAAAGAAAAAGGATAATCCGATTTTACTCCTACTTTGCAAATCATCATTGCTAGGTCAGGTGAGAAAATGGACCATATCGCTCCACTCCATGAAGTGTCTCCCCCACAAAGGGTCAAAATTTCGAATAATTATAGCTAAAATTTTCACACATCCCAATATTTTTATTAACCCAAGGTCTGGTGTGAAGATGGAATATATCGGCGCACTCCTTCTGGTACCTCCCCCACAAAGGGTTATAATTTTGAATAACCATAAAGCTCATAAAACACGAAATTAACGTCCGATTCCATTCAGACTTGGTACATCTCAATATTTCCAACAACACAATATATGTTATAAAGATGGGGGAATCGAATTATTTCTCCTGGTACCTCCCCCCATAAAGGGTCAACATTTTGAATACCCAAAAGATTATAAAATCCGACATAAGCATCCGGTTCTCTTCATATTTCACTCGTCCCTTTATTTCTACAAACATAAGCTTTCCTGCGAAAATGGAATATATGGGTCCACTCCTTTTGGTTGCCCCCCCCCCACACACACACACACAAAGGGTCAACATTTATATTTTTATTAAGCCAAGGTCTGGTGTGAAGATGGGATATATCGGTCCACTCCTTTTGGAATATTTTTTCAAGAGTCTTCAATAAACGTGAATTTTATAAAAATAATTCTTCAAGAATCTCAAACAAACGTGGATTATTTAAAAAATATTTTTTCAAGTCTTTAATAATCGTGAATTTTTTAAAAAATATTTTTTCAAGAGTCTTCAATAAACGTGAATTTCATAAAAAATATATTTTCAAGAGTCTTCAATAAATGTGAATTTAATAAAAAATATTTTTTCAAGAGTCTTTAATAAACGTATATTTTATAAAAAATATTTTTTCCAGACTCTTCAATAAATGTGGATTTTATAAATATATTTCTTAAGAGTCTTCAATAAACGTGGATATTTCAGAAAGTATTTTTAAATTTAACTTTAACTTTAATAAACGTGGTTTTCTAAAATATATTTTTTCAAGAGTCTTCAATAAAAGTGGATCAACAAATAATTTTTGAAGAACCTTCAATAAACATGGACCGAAAAATATTTTCATAAAATCTACTTTAATTGTAGACCCTTAAAAAATATTTCTATAAGATCCACTTTTATTGAAGACCCTTGAAAAAATATTTTTATAAAATCCACTTTTATTGAAGAGCCTTGGAAAAATATTTTTATAAGATCCACTTTTATTGAAGACCCTTGAAAAAATATTTTTATAAAATCCACGTTTATTAAAGAGCCTTGGAAAATATTTTTATAAGATCCACTTTCATTGAAGGCCCTTGAAAAAATATTTTTATAAAATCCTCGTTTATTAAAGAGCCTTGAAAAAATATTTTTATAAAATCCACTTTTATTGAAGACCCTTCAAAAAATATTTTTATAAATCCACTTCTTTTGAAGACGCTTGAAAAAATATTTTTATAAAATGCACTTTTATTGCAGACCCTTTAAAAATATTTTTATAAAATCCACTTTTATTGAAGACCCTTGAAAAAATATTTTTATAAAATCCACTTCTTTTGAAGACCATTGAAAAAATATTTTTATAAAATCCACGTTTATTGAAGACCTTAACTAAAAATATTTTTATAAAATCGGCGTTTATTGAAGACTCTTGAAAAAATATTTTTATAAAGTTCACGTTTATTAAAGAGCCTTGAAATTATAAAATCCACTTTTATTGAAGACTCTTGAAAAAATATTTTTATAAAATCCACGTTTATCTAGGGCTCTTGAAAAAATATTTTTATAAAATCCACGTTTATCTAGGGCTCTTGAAAAAATATTTTTATAAAATCCACGTTTATCTAGGGCTCTTGAAAAAATATTTTTATAAAATCCACGTTTATTGAAGACCCTTGAAAAATATTTTTATAAAATCCACGTTTATTAAAGAGTCTTGGAAAAATATTTTTATAAAATCCACGTTTATTGAAGACCATTAAAAAAATATTTTTGTAAAATCCAATTTTATTGAAGACCATTGAAAAAAATATTTTTAAAAAATCCACGTTTTTTGAAGGCTCTTGAAAAAAATATTTTTATAAAATCCATAAATTTTTAATAAATGGATCTGAAATATAAAATTAAAAAATACATAAAATTATATAGACACGGAATCTTCGCAAATTTCAAAATTTCATCTAATATTTCATAGGCCTATTGGGCCTGGGACCTATAAAGGAATTCTCTACAATTTCATACACCCCAATTATCTGTGATTTTTTTTTATTAAAAGTTGGCCTTTGAATACTATTCCCCAAAATTAAAAAGGTCCTCCGATTCCACGCAAAATTTTAAGAAAACATTTATAGGAGGTCTTCTCTTAGAGGACTAATAGTTCTTCCCTCTAAAAAAGACCAAAGACCTCCTGCCTCACCCCTCCCGAAATTTCCACCTGAGGCTTACTTGCGTACATACCGATGCTCATGCATACGCACACACTTATGGAAATATACAAAAATAATGCCAATGCGATGAATATAACCATTTATACTGAAACTATATATGGCAAATTTTAAACGTACCTATGGACAGATGCCAAAAACACAAAAGTCTCCAACAACAACAACGGCAACAATTGCATAAAAAACTGCAAACGAATAAAATGCAACTTTTATATAAGTTGCAGACACATACATATATATTGAACACATATATACATTCATATACATATGTAAGTAAGTCTGAATGTGTATGCATGTCGGACTACTGTTCGAAAATCATTTCATTTTCACAAACAACGACAACATCAACTGAAATGAAAATGCAATTGGGACTGAAACGGAGCTATGAAAAACTTATTGAAAAATCAGCAAAGATTCAAAGTTTGTTTTTTACGGCTTTTAATTTCATAAAAATTGCTCGGAGCTGGTTTTTCAATGCAGGTTGTCATTTTCAAAGTTAATATGCTGTAAAAAAAATAATAATTATTGTTCGATACAGAGATGAAAGTTTAAATTTGAAAATTGTGTTAAAATTTTATGGAACAAAAGAACTTGTTTAAAAATATTTAAAAAAATATTTTTGGATTTTATAAAAATATTTTTTCGATAGTCTTCATAATCGTGGATTCAAAAAAAAAATATTTTTTCGAGAGTCTTCAATAAACGTGGATTTTGTAAAAATATTTTATCAAAAGTCTTTAATAAACCTGGATTTTATAAAAATATTTTTTCAAAAGTCTTTAATAAACGTGGATTTTATAAAAATATTTTTTCAAGTGTCTTCAATAAACGTGGATTTTATAAAAATATATTTTCAAGGCTATTCAATAAACGCGGATTTTATAAAAATATTTTTTCAAGTGTCTTCAATAAACGTGGATTTTATAAAAATATTTTTTCAAGGCCTTTAATAAACGTGGATTTTATAAAAATATTTTTTCAATGGTCTTCAATAAACGTGAATTTTATAAAAATATTTTTTTCAAGGGCCTTTAATAAACGTGGATTTTATACAAATATTTTTCAAGAAGACTCTTGAAAAAATTCAAGAAGACTCTTGAAAAAATATGTTAATAAAATCCACGTTTATTAAAGACTCTTGAAAAAATATTTTTATAAAATAAAAAGACTCTGGAAAAAATATTTTTATAAAATCCACGTTTATTAAAGACTCTGGAAAAAATATTTTTATAAAATCCACGTTTATTAAAGACTCTGGAAAAAATATTTTTATAAAATCCACGTTTATTAAAGACTCTGGAAAAAATATTTTTATAAAATCCACGTTTATTAAAGACTCTGGAAAAAATATTTTTATAAAATCCACGTTTATTAAAGACTCTGGAAAAAATATTTTTATAAAATCCACGTTTATTAAAGACTCTGGAAAAAATATTTTTATAAAATCCACGTTTATTAAAGACTCTGGAAAAAATATTTTTATAAAATCCACGTTTATTAAAGACTCTGGAAAAGATATTTTTATAAAATCCACGTTTATTAAAGACTCTGGAAAAAATATTTTTATAAAATCCACGTTTATTAAAGACTCTGGAAAAAATATTTTTATAAAATCCACGTTTATTGAAGAGCCTTGAAAACGTATTTTTATAAAATCCACGTTTATTAAAGACTCTGGAAAAAATATTTTTATAAAATCCACGTTTATTAAAGACTCTGGAAAAAATATTTTTATAAAATCCACGTTTATTGAAGAGCCCTGAAAACATATTTTTATAAAATCCACGTTTATTAAAGACTCTTGAAAACATATTTTTATAAAATTCACGTTTATCGAAGACACTTGAAAAAAATATTTTTATAAAATCCACGTTTATCGAAGACACTTGAAAAAAATATTTTTATAAAATCCATGTTTATTAAAGACTCTTGAAAAAATATTTTTATAAAATCCACGAAATATTTTTATAAAATTCCCGATTATTGAAGACTCTTGAAAAAATATTTTTTATAAAATCCACGTTTATCTAAGACTCTTGAAAAAAGACCCTTGAAAAAATATTTTTTATAAAATTCCCGATTATTGAAGACTCTTGAAAAAAGACCCTTGAAAAAATATTTTTTATAAAATCCACGTTTATCTAAGACTCTTGAAGAATATTTTTATAAAATTCCCGATTATTGAAGACTTTTGAAAAAAGACCCTTGAAAAAGTCTTTAATAAACGTGGATTTTATAAAAATATTTTTTCAAGGCTATTCAATAAACGCGGATTTTATAAAAATATTTTTTCAAGTGTCTTCAATAGACGTGGATTTTATAAAAATATATTTTCAAGGCTATTCAATAAACGCGGATTTTATAAAAATATTTTTTCAAGTGTCTTCAATAAACGTGGATTTTACAAAAATAATTTTTCAATGGTCTTCAATAAACGTGAATTTTATAAAAATATTTTTTCAAGGCCTTTAATAAACGTGGATTTTATAAAAATATTTTTTCAATGGTCTTCAATAAACGTGAATTTTATAAAAATATTTTTTCAAGGGCCTTTAATAAACGTGGATTTTATACAAATATTTTTCAAGAAGACTCTTGAAAAAATTCAAGAAGACTCTTGAAAAAATATGTTAATAAAATCCACGTTTATGGAAGACTCTCGAAAAAATATTTTTATAAAATCCACGTTTATTAAGGACTCTTGAAAAAATATTTTTATAAAATCCACGTTTATTAAAGACCCTTAATAATTTTTTTTATAAGAAGACCTTTGAAGACCCTTGAAAAAATATTTTTATAAAATCCACGTTTATTGAAGACTCTTGAAAAAATATTTTTATAAAATCCACGTTTATTGAAGATTCTTGAAAAAATATTTTTATAAAATCCACGTTTATTGAAGATTCTTGAAAAAATATTTTTATAAAATCCACGTTTATTGAAGACTCTTGAAAAAATATTTTTATAAAATCCACGTTTATTGAAGATTCTTGAAAAAATATTTTTATAAAATCCACGTTTATTGAAGACTCTTGAAAAAATATTTTTATAAAATCCACGTTTATTGAAGATTCTTGAAAAAATATTTTTATAAAATCCACGTTTATTGAAGACTCTTGAAAAAATATTTTTATAAAATCCACGTTTATTGAAGATTCTTGAAAAAATATTTTTATAAAATCCACGTTTATCTAAGACTCTTGAAAAAATATTTTTATAAAATCCACGTTTATCTAAGACTCTTGAAAAAATATTTTTATAAAATCCACGTTTATCTAAGACTCTTGAAAAAATATTTTTATAAAATCCACGTTCAAATTTCATCCGTGAAAAATATATATTTTTTAAAAAAACCACATATATTTGTATTCTTTCCCATATCTCTCCCTCGTGTGCTCCATTAAATAAACAATAAACATAATTTTCCGCAAAAGCCTGCATCCTGGAAATTCAATTGAAATAAATTCCAGGAACCCATTTAATTTCTGTGAGGAAACAAAACTATTTCCTTTTCTGGAAATACTTCATTAAATATAAAAGAAGAGAAAAAATGGAAATAAAACAAAATATAACAATAACAACAAAACCGCAAAAGGAGCCCATAGAAGAGAGTGCAACGGAGCCATGAAAGGATTTCAAGTATTCCTGGCTGGCATATTTCGGAGCAATTGTTGCTAACGATCCCCCGACAATGGCTGGGTGGCCACACAAGTATTTGCACAACAAAACTCCTCTAAGAAAATTGAAGTTGGAGCAACACCCCCACCCCTCAGCCAACCTGGAGTATGTCACATATGTTCGATATTGCCTCTACGTGATTTAATGGAGTTTTGTGGTTTTGTCAAGCATCATTTGTTGTTGCCAACCATGGCAAATATTGAAAGTCCCCCAGTGTTGTCAGCCATTGCCTGTGGCCACAGCCAGCACCATCCTAACCACCCAAAAACTGAAATCGACCATAGGTATTCAAGGCACGATACTCGACACCCATACACACACACACATGAGGTAGGCCTGCAATATGTTGTCTCCGAGAAACCGGTAAATGAACTGGACATATGGCGAGACACTTATTTGTTTTGCAACTGCTGCACACACACACACACTCACTCGTTCGTGTGTCGGAGGTGGACAATCGAAATGGTCAATGTCTGGGTAATATTTGTTAAGACTCCCAAACAAATATTACATATTAAGACTCAGATGTGCAATACACTTCTGGAGGGCTTTTATGTTTTTAAATTTTCGGGAGTTTAGGAATGAAATTTTTGGAAAAATATTTTTATAAAATCCACGTTTATTGAAGTCTTATGAAAAAATATTTTTATAAAATCCACGTTTATTGAAGTCTTATGAAACAATATTTTTATAAAATCCACGTTTACTGAAATCTTATGAAAAAATATTTTTTATAAAATCCACGTTTATTGAAGTCTTATGAAAAAATATTTTTATAAAATCCACATTTATTGAAGTCTTATGAAAAAAATATTTTTATAAAATCCACGTTTATTGAAGTCTTATGAAAAAAATATTTTTATAAAATACACGTTTATTGAAGTCTTATGAAAAAATATTTTTATAGAATCCATCTTATGAAAAAATATTTTTATAAAATCCACATTTATTGAAGTCTTATGAAAAAATATTTTTATAAAATCCACATTTATTGAAGTCTTATGAAAAAATATTTTTATAAAATCCACGTTTATTGAAGTCTTATGAAAAAATATTTTTATAAAATCCACGTTTATTGAAGTCTTATGAAAAAATATTTTTCATAAAATCCACGTTTATTGAAATCTTATGAAAAAATAATTTTTATAAAATCCACGTTTATTGAAGTCTTATGAAAAAATATTTTTATAAAATCCACGTTTATTGAAGTCTTATGAAAAAATATTTTTCATAAAATCCACGTTTATTGAAATCTTATGAAAAAATAATTTTTATAAAATCCACGTTTATTGAAGTCTTATGAAAAAATATTTTTATAAAATCCACGTTTATTGAAGTCTTATGAAAAAATATTTTTTATAAAATCCACGTTTATTGAAGTCTTATGAAAAAATATTTTTATAAACTCCACGTTTATTGAAGTCTTAGGAAAAAATATTTTTATAAAATCCACGTTTATTGAAGTCTTGTGAAAAAATATTTTTATAAAATCCACGTTTATTGAAGTCTTGTGAAAAAATATTTTTATAAAATCCACGTTTATTGAAGTCTTATGAAAAAATATTTTTATAAAATCCACGTTTATGGAAGTCTTATGAAAAAATATTTTTTTAAAATCCACGTTTATTGAAGTCTTTGCAGGACTCTATTCATTTCAAGGTTACAATGCACATTGTTTATTTTTTATTTCTCCTTCACCTCAAATTCGCATCCATGTTTATGGGTCTACCAAGCGAATCTATGAATATGATTTATGGCCTAAAAGTATGCCACAAAAAAATCTCAAAGAAAATAAGAGAAACAGTTTTGCATAAAATTAAGTCCTGCCGCAATATTTGCCGGCATTTACTGAAGAAAACGAGAGAGAGATTAACACCATTTGTGCTGCTAATAAATGTTTGGTAAATATCCTTATATTCTTCCATTCTTTGCGCCCAATAAAAGACCATAATCGTAACAATTTAAATGTGGACCGACGTTAAACTCAAACCCAGTTAAAAATTATTCCCGTCATAAACGCAGTACTAAAAACTGTATTATGTTTTAAAAAATATAAACAAAATAAAATATGCAAAGAAAAATAAAAAGTGTTGTCTTCGGCTCACAGGAAGTAGTTGAAGAAAAAACTTTACAATTTTATGGTCGACATGATAAGGCAGCCAGTGGAAACTCTACCCAGTAACATAATTCCCATGACGTTGACGAGGAAAACATTGATGGCGGCAAGCGAATACATTATAAACTTCGTCCTTGGAAATATATTCTAAAAAAAAATTAAAAAATATTCTTTAAAAAATCCACGTATCTTCAACTGATGGTCGTTGGAAAAATATTCTTTAAAAAATCCACGTATCTTCAACTGATGGTCGTTGGAAAAATATTTTTTAAAAAAATCCACGTATCTTCAACTGATGGTCGTTGGAAAAATATTCTTTAAAAAATCCACGTATCTTCAACTGATGGTCGTTGGAAAAATATTCTTTAAAAAATCCACGTATCTTCAACTGATGGTCGTTGGAAAAATATTCTTTAAAAAATCCACGTATCTTCAACAGATGGCCTTTGGAAAAATATTCTTTAAAAAATTCACGTATCTTCAACAGATGGTCGTTGGAAAAATATTCTTTAAAAAATCCACGTATCTTCAACTGATAGTCGTTAGAAAAATATTCTTTAAAAAATCCACGTATCTCCAACTGATGGTCCTTGAAAAAATATTCTTTAAAAAATCCACGTATCTTCAACAGATGGTCCGAAAAAAATATTCTTTAAAAAATCCACGTATCTTCAATAGATGGCCTTTGGAAAAATATTCTTTAAAAAATCCACGTATCTTCAACAGATGGTCGTTGGAACAATATTCTTTAAAAAATCCACGTATCTTCAACTAAAGGTCCTTGTGAAAAATATTCTTAAAAAAAAACCACATTTGTTGGTCCTTGAAAAAATATTCTTTAAAAAATCCACGTATCTTCAACTGATGGTCCTTGGAAAATTATTCGTTAAAAAATCCGCGTTTCTTCAACTGGTGGTCCTTAAAAAATTCTTTAAAAAATCCACTTTTCTGTAAAAATAATTCGTTATATTCCGTGAAAGTTCTCTAAGGGCTTATTTTCTTAAAGAAAGTCTCTTTATTTACTAATGCCGAACATTAAAGGAGACAAATTATCATTGACCTGAAGGTCATAATTTATTAAGACACACGCACCGGCTCTTATAAAAAGTCCTATAAAAACCACGTAGTTGCAATCCTTTTCATTTAATCTGAGAGTATGTGCTTTGGTAAGAAAATAACTATCCTTTAATTGCATTATGAAAGTCAAAGAAAATCAAGAGCAGAACAGGGTGTTGAATAGATGGAGGGAATGGAATAGCATGAAAGAAATTGCCATCGCCTTGTTAGGAAGGACAGTTACTAATACCATTGCAACCTAATTAGGGCTATTATTAATAACAAAATAGCTTCGAATGCTACCTCATAGTCAGTGTATCCAAAATAGTGAAGGGAGAGGGGAAAGGAGAGGTAGAGGAGAGCAAGGAGTGCAGATATGAATATGGTTGTTATTATCATCAAAGTCATTATCGTCGGATAGTTCCTTAAGTTAATCACTGAATACAACGACGGCAATGGTTAATTTCCACAGAACGCTGTGGAAATGGGTTCGCCTCTACTCATGTTCGTCATCATCATTACTGGCTGCTGTTCTCAAACAATTTTCTAAAACTAGTTCGTAAATTATTTCTTGTTTTGATTTTCTTTATGATTTCTTCTGAATGCCAGGATAAACTGCAGCCTTGAAGACGAATTCACCCTTTGGTTTCAAGTATAATTGACATACTCTCTCTCTCACTCTCTGTGTAAGAGTTGAAGTTGAAATTACTTTGAATATTAGTTTTTGTTTAGATGTTTTCAAATAAACCAAAAGTTGTAATTGGATTTCGTAATGATGATTATGTTATTTATATAAGAGAAAAAAAAGGATGTTCAAAAGGGGAAGAAGAGAAGGGATTTTTCAAAGAATATTTTTTCAAGGACCATCGGGTGAAGAAACGTGGATTTTTTAAAGAATATTTTTTAAAAGACCATCAGTTGAAGAAACGTGGACTTTTTAAAGAATATTTATTTAAGGACCATCAGTTGAAGGAACTTGGATTTTTTAAAGATTTTTTTTAAGGACCATCAGTTGAAGGAACTTGGATTTTTTAAAGATTTTTTTTTAAGGACCATCAGTTGAAGGAACTTGGATTTTTTAAAGAATATTTTTTTAATGGACCAAGAAACGTGGATTTTTTAAAGAATATTTTTTAAGGACCAAGAAACGTGGATTTTTTAAAGAATATTTTTTAAAGGATTTTTTAAAGAATATTTTTTAAAGGACCAAAAAAAGAGGATTTTTTAAAGAATATTTTTTTTAAGGACCAAGAAACGTGGATTTTTAAAGAATATATTTTTTGAAGGGCCAAGAAACGTGGATTTTTTAAAGAATATTTTTTAAAGGACCAAAAAACGTGGATTTTTTAAAGAATATTTTTTTTTTAAGGACCAAGAAACGTGGATTTTTTTTAAGAATATTTTTTTAAAGGACCAAGAAATGTGGATTTTTTAAAGAATATTTTTTCAAGGACCAAGAAACGTGGATTTTTTAAAGAATATTTTTCCAACGACCAAGAAACGTGGATTTTTTAAATAATATTTTTTTCAAGGAGCAAGAAACGTGGATTTTTTAAAGAATATTTTTTAAAGGACCAGGAAACGTGGATTTTTTTAAGGATATTTTTTTAAAGGACCAAAAAACGTGGATTTTTTTAAGGATATTTTTTTAAGGGACCAAAAAACGTGGATTTTTTTAAGGATATTTTTTTAAAGGACCAAGAAACGTGGATTTTTTTTAAGGATATTTTTTTAAAGGACCAGGATACGTGGATTTTTTAAAAGACCAAGAAACGTGGATTTTTAAAGAATATAATTTTAAAGGACAAAGAAACGTGGATTTTTTAAAAAATATTTTTTTAAAGAACCAAGAAAGGTGGATTTTTTAAGGATATTTTTTTAAAGGACCCTTCGACCAAGAAACGTGGATTTTTTAAAGGACCAAGAAACGTGAATTTTTTAAAAGACCAAGAAACGTGAATTTTTTAAAGGACCAAGAAACGTGAATTTTTTAAAAGACCAAGAAACGTGGATTTTTAAAGAATATAATTTTAAAGGACCATCCGAACAACAAACGTGGATTTTTTAAAGAATATTTTTTCAAGGACCATCCGAACAACAAACGTGGATTTTTTAAAGAATATTTTTTCAAGGACCATCCGAACAACAAACGTGGATTTTTTAAAGAATATTTTTTCAAGGACCAAGAAACGTGGATTTTTTAAAGAATATTTTACCAACGACCATCAGTTGAAGATACGTGGATTTTTTAAAGACCCAACGACCATCAGTTGAAGATACGTGGATTTTTTAAAGAATATTTTTCCAACGACCATCAGTTGAAGATACGTGGATTTTTTAAAGAATATTTTTCCAATGACCATCAGTTGAAGATACGTGGATTTTTTAAAGAATATTTTTCCAATGACCATCAGTTGAAGATACGTGGATTTTTTAAAGAATATTTTTCCAACGACCATCAGTTGAAGATACGTGGATTTTTTAAAGACCCAACGACCATCAGTTGAAGATACGTGGATTTTTTAAAGAATATTTTTCCAACGACCATCAATTGAAGATACGTGGATTTTTTAAAGAATATTTTTCCAACGACCATCAGTTGAAGATACGTGGATTTTTTAAAGAATATTTTTCCAATGACCATCAGTTGAAGATACGTGGATTTTTTAAAGAATATTTTTCCAACGACCATCAGTTGAAGATACGTGGATTTTTTATAGAATATTTTTCCAACGACCATCAATTGAAGATACGTGGATTTTTTATAGAATATTTTTCCAACGACCATCAATTGAAGATACGTGGATTTTTTATAGAATATTTTTCCAAGTACCATCAGTTGAAGATACGTGGATTTTTTAAAGAATATTTTTCCAACGACCATCAGTTGAAGATACGTGGATTTTTTAAAGAATATTTTTCCAACGACCATCAGTTGAAGATACGTGGATTTTTTAAAGAATATTTTTCCAACGACCATCAGTTGAAGATACGTGGATTTTTTAAAGAATATTTTTCCAACGACCATCAGTTGAAGATACGTGGATTTTTTAAAGAATATTTTTCCAACGACCATCAGTTGAAGATACGTGGATTTTTTAAAGACCCAACGACCATCAGTTTAAGATACGTGGATTTTTTAAAGAATAATTTTCCAACGACCATCAGTTGAAGATACGTGGATTTTTTAAAGACCCAACGACCATCAGTTGAAGATACGTGGATTTTTTAAAGAATAATTTTCCAACGACCATCAGTTGAAGATACGTGGATTTTTTAAAGACCCAACGACCATCAGTTTAAGATACGTGGATTTTTTAAAGAATAATTTTCCAACGACCATCAGTTGAAGATACGTGGATTTTTAAAGAATATTTTTCCAACGACCATCAGTTGAAGATACGTGGATTTTTTAAAGAATATTTTTTCAAGGACCATCAGTTGAAGGTACGTGGATTTTTTAAAGAATATTTCATTCAAATTTTTTAATTTTTATTTTTATTGAAACAGTGAACGAGATCTGATCCAAAAATAACTATGTTTCTAATCAGACCTTGTATAGGCCTCCTAAACAAACAATGCAATTACGACGTTCAAACATTTTTCTTGGAATCAATTCAATTAATCGGATGATTGATTTTCATTACAGATTATTGAGAATGACGTAAAAACAAATATGTATTTTCCAAATAGGCACTATCGGCATTCCGTACATGTAATCTGAACCCAATTGTTTAGTAACCGGAAAACTGAAAACAGAAAATGAAAATTCGGAAGCTTTTCACTTTTATACTTTTGTGGATATTGCTGCTGCAGGTACTTCCTTCATATTTCAATTTTCCACATTTTCCACTTTCCAACATTTTTCATTTTAGGTAAATTCCATAGATGCCCTGTCAGGTGATAAGAGCTCCCCCTTACTTAATTTTGTACGAACCACAATTTTCAACGGCATGTCCCAGAAACTCATGGACGATAGTTTGCACATCGTGGAGCTTTTGAAAATTTCATCATCTTTTATGGAATCACATAGAGCCAATCCCGACTACGACCCATCGGAATATGAAGCCCTTCAAGAATATATTGAAAATTTCCAATGTTATGTCGATAGGCTCAAGGTGGACCAAACTAATTGCCAGGCCTATCAGGAATTGTCCGATTATTTTCGACGTATGAATCGTGAAAAACACAATCGTTTTCCCCGTCTTGATAAATTGGCGAAAATGTTTCAGGACGATTTTCCCAAAGAAGCCGTCGAAAAACAATATCGAAAATATGATGCCGATCAAATGGCAAATTTTCAAGAGACCCGAGAAGCACTCTATGACCAACTGCCAAAAATCCTCAATGACTTTGTCAGCAGCATCGAGGAAAATGAGAAAGGAAAATTCTCCGAATTATTGTCGTGGTGTCAAAAATATCTGACTTCGGCAACGGAAAAAGAGAAATATAACTCAATTTTGGAATTTCTAAATAAGTTCATAGTTGACAGGAAATTTGTGAGAAATCGCTTGGAATACCGTGGTAATACATGTGAATCCGGGATAAAACTGTATCGACATTTTGAAAATATTCAACCAAATTTTGAATAAATTCGTTAAATCCATTGCCAAAAAGGTAGCTTTTAATTTTTTTTTTTCAAAGACCAAGAAATCTGGATTTTTAGAGAATATTATTTCAAAAACCATTTTTTCAAGGACCAAAATGCCAAAAACGTGGATTTTTTAAAGAATATTTTTTCAAGGACCAAAAGGCCAAGAAACGTGGATTTTTTAAAGAATATTTTTTAGAGGACCAAAAGAACAAAAAACGTGGATTTTTTAAAAAATATTTTTTAAAGGACCAAAAGACCAAGAAACGTGGATTTTTTAAAAAATATTTTTTAAAGGACCATCAGAGCTAGAAACGTGGACTTTAAAAGAATATTTTTTCAAGGACCATCAGAGCTAGAAACGTGGATTTTTAAAAGAATATTTTTTCAAGGACCATCAGAGCAAGAAACGTGGATTTTTAAAAGAATATTTTTTCAAGGACCATCAGAGCGTGGATTTTTAAAAGAATATTTTTTCAAGGACCATCAGAGCTAGAAACGTGGATTTTTAAAAGAATATTTTTTCAAGGACCATCAGAGCTAGAAACGTGGATTTTTAAAAGAATATTTTTTCAAGGACCATCAGAGCTAGAAACGTGGATTTTTAAAAGAATATTTTTTCAAGGACCAAAAGACCAAGAAACGTGGATTTTTTAAAGGACCAAAAGACCAAAAAACTTGGATTTTTTAAAGAATATTTTTTCAAGGACCAAAAGGCCAAGAAGCTTGGATTTTTTAAAGAATATTTTTCCAAGGACCAAAAGGCCAAGAAACTTGGATTTTTTAAAGAATATTTTTCCAAGGACCAAAAGGCCAAGAAACTTGGATTTTTTAAAGAATATTTTTTCAATCATCCAGAATATTTTCGCGATAATATTTTTACAAAATCCACGTTTGTAAATATCTTTGAAAAAAATAGATTTTAAATTATTCTCGTTGGAGAAAATCCTTAAAAAAATATTCTATAAAAAATGCTCGTTTCTTGGTCTTAGGGTCCTTGAAAAAATATTCTTTAAAAAAGCTCGTTCCGTGGTCTAAGGGTCCTTGATAATATATTCTTTAAAAAATCCACCCTTCTTGGTCTAAGAGTCCTTGAAAAAATATTCTTTAAAAAATCCACGTTTCTTGATCCTTTGTCCTTGAAAAAACATTCTTTAAAAAATCCACGTTTCTTCAACTATTGGTCCTTGAAAAAATATTCTTTAAAAAATCCACGTTTCTTCAACTATTTGTCCTTGAAAAAATATTCTTTAAGAAATTCACGTTTCTTGGTCTAACGGTCCTTCAAAAAATATGCTTTAAAAATCCACGTTTCTTAAACTTAAACTGATGGTCCATAAAAAAATATTCTTTAAAAACTGATGGTCCTTTCAATCCAAGTTTCTTGGTCTAAGGTCCTTGAAAAAATATTCATTAAAAATTCACGTTTCTTGGTCTAAGGATACTTGAAAAAATATTTTTTAAAAATCCACTTTCCTTTGTCCTTGGAAAAATATTCTCTAAAAAATCCACGTTTGAGAAAATCCTTGATTTTTTTAAATCTACGTTTATTCCTTGAAACCCCAGGTTAATAGGGGGTACTTTGAAAGGTTATTTTAAAATTTAAAGACTTTTATTGAAGATCGCTGAAAAAGTAATCAGTTGTTTAGGAGCTATTCCTCATCGTTCTGATTTAGGTCTGTGAAGTACGTATTGAGCACCCCCTGCACAATTTGCTCATAACTTGTTCGGAAAACCGTTAAACGACAATTGACATGTCCGCCTTTCGTTTCACGTCCATTTTCATTTAGGAATATTTCAAGAATAGCATAGAAAGAAGCAAGCTTGTCTTCGTCCGTAGTTTTGGTTTGCAGAACATTAAACCAATTAATAAGATCTTGGTTTTCTTTCCGGCCAACTGCATCCAGGCTGGCGATGAAATTTTCCACTTGATGCGCCATAGAAGGCAAATCATTCTCCAGCAAATTCTTTTTGATTTCTTCAAATTTGGCATCCTGCGATGTCTCTGTATGCCTCAGAAAGATTTCATTGACTTCTTGTCGTCGCAAGACATTTCGGATATGTGCAATGTCGAACAGTAGCGTATAGGCCTGCTGACGTAGCGTGCAATTTGTGGGATTATTTTCAGAGGCTTCCGACGTTGTAACATAAGCTTGTAGTTTTCCTTTCATTTCCTCATAGACTGGCAATTTTTTAGGTGACAATTTTGGTTTCTTATCCTCCAACCAGGCAGAATAGTCTTTTAGCACTTTGGCATATATAGAAGATTTGGCCATGTTTTCCGAGGCGATAATATTATTCGCCATCAACAGAAGAGAGTCGAACAATTGATAACGTTTGTCATGGGTGGGGGTTTCAGGGGCCGATACTACATCGGTACTGGAAGTCTCTACTGGAGCAGCCCATGAAATCTAGGAAAAAGGAGGTTAAATATATGATAATCAATTTGATTTTTTTTTCAAACTTACCTGTGCTGCCATCAGCAGAGTTAGGTAAATGCTGAGAAGAAATTTCATTTTGAACATTCAACTGTTTCAACGTCGGTTTCCCAAAGCGATCTAATCGGAATCTGTTGTAAAAACGCATTTAAATATTATTAATTTTTTTTCTTATCTGCTTGGATTTGGGGTCATCACCTCATTGCAATATTGCAACATTTCTCATTTGCCAGGAATTCTTGCCGGAAAAAATAGTTTGATTCTGGGTTTTCGAAAAACCGATTATTCTATTTTCAATATATAAAAATTATTAAGAGGAAAATCCACGATGGTCCTTGAAAAAATATTCTTTAAAAAATCCACGATTCTTCAACTGATGGCCCTGAAAAAATATTCTTTAAAAAATCCACGATTCTTCAACTGATGGCCCTGAAAAAATATTCTTTAAAAAATCCACGATTCTTCAACTGATGGCCCTGAAAAAATATTCTTTTATAAATCCACGATTCTTCAACTGATGGCCCTGAAAAAATATTCTTTAAAAAATCCACGATTCTTCAACTGATGGCCCTGAAAAAATATTCTTTAAAAAATCCACGATTCTTCAACTGATGGCCCTGAAAAAATATTCTTTAAAAAATCCACGATTCTTCAACTGATGGCCCTGAAAAAATATGTTTTAAAAAATCCACGATTCTTCAACTGATGGCCCTGAAAAAATATTATTTTATAAATCCACGATTCTTCAACCGATGGTCCTTGAAAAAATATTCTTTAAAAAATCCACGATTCTTCAACCGATGGTACTTGAAAAAATATTCTTTAAAAAATCCACGTTTCTTCAACTGATGGTCCTTGAACAAATATTCTTTAAAAAATCCACGTTTCTTCAACTGATGGTCCCTTAAAAAATATTCTTTAAAAAATCCACGTTTCTTCAACTGATGGTCCTTTAAAAAATATTCTTTAAAAAATCCACGTTTCTTCAACTGATGGTCCTTTAAAAATATTCTTTAAAAAATCCACGTTTCTTCAACTGATGGTCCTTTAAAAAATATTCTTTAAAAAATCCACGTTTCTTCAACTGATGGTCCTTTAAAAAATATTCTTTAAAAAATCCACGTTTCTTCAACTGATGGTCCTTTAAAAAATATTCTTTAAAAAATCCACGTTTCTTCAACTGATGGTCCTTTAAAAAATATTCTTTAAAAAATCCACGTTTCTTCAACTGATGGTCCTTTAAAAAATATTCTTTAAAAAATCCACGTTTCTTCAACTGATGGTCCTTTAAAAAATATTCTTTAAAAAATCCACGTTTCTTCAACTGATGGTCCTTTAAAAAATATTCTTTAAAAAATCCACGTTTCTTCAACTGATGGTCCTTTAAAAAATATTCTTTAAAAAATCCACGTTTCTTCAACTGATGGTCCTTTAAAAAATATTCTTTAAAAAATCCACGTTTCTTCAACTGATGGTCCTTTAAAAAATATTCTTTAAAAAATCCACGTTTCTTCAACTGATGGTCCTTTAAAAAATATTCTTTAAAAAATCCACGTTTCTTCAACTGATGGTCCTTTAAAAAATATTCTTTAAAAAATCCACGTTTCTTCAACTGATGGTCCTTTAAAAAATATTCTTTAAAAAATCCACGTTTCTTCAACTGATGGTCCTTTAAAAAATATTCTTTAAAAAATCCACGTTTCTTCAACTGATGGTCCTTTAAAAAATATTCTTTAAAAAATCCACGTTTCTTCAACTGATGGTCCTTTAAAAAATATTCTTTAAAAAATCCACGTTTCTTCAACTGATGGTCCTTTAAAAAATATTCTTTAAAAAATCCACGTTTCTTCAACTGATGGTCCTTTAAAAAATATTCTTTAAAAAATCCACGTTTCTTCAACTGATGGTCCTTTAAAAAATATTCTTTAAAAAATCCACGTTTCTTCAACTGATGGTCCTTTAAAAAATATTCTTTAAAAAATCCACGTTTCTTCAACTGATGGTCCTTTAAAAAATATTCTTTAAAAAATCCACGTTTCTTCAACTGATGGTCCTTTAAAAAATATTCTTTAAAAAATCCACGTTTCTTCAACTGATGGTCCTTTAAAAAATATTCTTTAAAAAATCCACGTTTCTTCAACTGATGGTCCTTTAAAAAATATTCTTTAAAAAATCCACGTTTCTTCAACTGATGGTCCTTTAAAAAATATTCTTTAAAAAATCCACGTTTCTTCAACTGATGGTCCTTTAAAAAATATTCTTTAAAAAATCCACGTTTCTTCAACTGATGGTCCTTTAAAAAATATTCTTTAAAAAATCCACGTTTCTTCAACTGATGGTCCTTTAAAAAATATTCTTTAAAAAATCCACGTTTCTTCAACTGATGGTCCTTTAAAAAATATTCTTTAAAAAATCCACGTTTCTTCAACTGATGGTCCTTTAAAAAATATTCTTTAAAAAATCCACGTTTCTTCAACTGATGGTCCTTTAAAAAATATTCTTTAAAAAATCCACGATTCTTCAACTGATGGTCCTTGAACAAATATTCTTTAAAAAATCCACGTTTCTTCAACTGATGGTCCCTTAAAAAATATTCTTTAAAAAATCCACGTTTCTTCAACTGATGGTCCCTTAAAAAATATTCTTTAAAAAATCCACGTTTCTTCAACTGATGGTCCTTTAAAAAATATTCTTTAAAAAATCCACGTTTCTTCAACTGATGGTCCTTTAAAAAATATTCTTTAAAAAATCCACGTTTCTTCAACTGATGGTCCTTTAAAAAATATTCTTTAAAAAATCCACGTTTCTTCAACTGATGGTCCTTTAAAAAATATTCTTTAAAAAATCCACGTTTCTTCAACTGATGGTCCTTTAAAAAATATTCTTTAAAAAATCCACGATTCTTCAACTGATGGTCCTTGAACAAATATTCTTTAAAAAATCCACGTTTCTTCAACTGATGGTCCCTTAAAAAATATTCTTTAAAAAATCCACGTTTCTTCAACTGATGGTCCTTTAAAAAATATTCTTTAAAAAATCCACGTTTCTTCAACTGATGGTCCTTTAAAAAATATTCTTTAAAAAATCCACGATTCTTCAACCGATGGTACTTGAAAAAATATTCTTTAAAAAATCCACGATTCTTCAACTGATGGTCCTTGAACAAATATTCTTTAAAAAATCCACGTTTCTTCAACTGATGGTCCCTTAAAAAATATTCTTTAAAAAATCCACGTTTCTTCAACTGATGGTCCTTTAAAAAATATTCTTTAAAAAATCCACGTTTCTTCAACTGATGGTCCTTTAAAAAATATTCTTTAAAAAATCCACGTTTCTTCAACTGATGGTCCTTTAAAAAATATTCTTTAAAAAATCCACGATTCTTCAACCGATGGTACTTGAAAAAATATTCTTTAAAAAATCCACGATTCTTCAACTGATGGTCCTTGAACAAATATTCTTTAAAAAATCCACGTTTCTTCAACTGATGGTCCCTTAAAAAATATTCTTTAAAAAATCCACGTTTCTTCAACTGATGGTCCTTTAAAAAATATTCTTTAAAAAATCCACGTTTCTTCAACTGATGGTCCTTTAAAAAATATTCTTTAAAAAATCCACGTTTCTTCAACTGATGGTCCTTTAAAAAATATTCTTTAAAAAATCCACGTTTCTTCAACTGATGGTCCTTTAAAAAATATTCTTTAAAAAATCCACGTTTCTTCAACTGATGGTCCTTTAAAAAATATTCTTTAAAAAATCCACGTTTCTTCAACTGATGGTCCTTTAAAAAATATTCTTTAAAAAATCCACGTTTCTTCAACTGATGGTCCTTTAAAAAATATTCTTTAAAAAATCCACGTTTCTTCAACTGATGGTCCTTTAAAAAATATTCTTTAAAAAATCCACGTTTCTTCAACTGATGGTCCTTTAAAAAATATTCTTTAAAAAATCCACGTTTCTTCAACTGATGGTCCTTTAAAAAATATTCTTTAAAAAATCCACGTTTCTTCAACCGATGGTACTTAAAAAAAATATTCTTTAAAAAATCCACGATTCTTCAACTGATGGTCCTTGAAAAAATATTCTTTAAAAAATCCACGATTCTTCAACCGATGGTCCTTGAAAAAATATTCTTTAAAAAATCCACGATTCTTCAACCGATGGTACTTGAAAAAATATTCTTTAAAAAATCCACGATTCTTCAACTGTTGGTCCTTGAACAAATATTCTTTAAAAAATCCACGATGCTTCAACTGATGGTCCTTGAAAAAATATTCTTTAAAAAATCCTCGATTCTTCAACTGATGGTCCTTGAAAAAAAATTCTTTAAAAAATCTACGATTCTTCAACTGATGGTCCTTGAAAAAATATTCTTCAACTGATGGTCCTTAAAAAAATATTCTTTAAAAAATCCACGATTCTTCAACTGACGGTCCTTGAGAAAATATTCTTCAAAAAAATTTACGTTTTTTAGTCTAAGGGTTCTTGAGAAAATATTCTCTAAAAAATCCACGATTCTTCAACTGATGGTCCTTGAAAAAATATTCTTTAAAAAATCCACGATTCTTCAACTGATGGTCCTTGAAAAAATATTCTTTAAAAAATCCACGTTTCTTCAACTATTGGTCTTTAAAAAAAATATTCTTTAAAAAATCCATGTTTCTTCAACTGATGGTCCTTGAAAAAATATTCTCTAAAAAATCCACGATTCTTCAACTGATGGTCCTTGAAAAAATATTCTTCAAAAAATCCACGATTCTTCAACCGATGGTCCTTGAAAAAATATTCTTTAAAAAATCCTCGATTCTTCAACTGATGGTCCTTGAAAAAAAATTCTGTAAAAAATCCACGATTCTTCAACTGATGGTCCTTGAAAAAATATTCTTCAAAAAATCCACGATTCTTCAACTGATGGTCCTTGAGAAAATATTCTTCAAAAAAATTTACGTTTTTTAGTCTAAGGGTTCTTGAGAAAATATTCTTTAAAAAATCCACGATTCTTCAACTAATGGTCCTTGAAAAAATATTCTTTAAAAAATCCACGATTCTTCAACTGATGGTCCTTGAAAAAATATTCTTCAACTGATGGTCCTTAAAAAAATATTCTTTAAAAAATCCACGATTCTTCAACTGATGGTCCTTGAGAAAATATTCTTCAAAAAAATTTACGTTTTTTAGTCTAAGGGTTCTTGAGAAAATATTCTTTAAAAAATCCACGATTCTTCAACAGATGGTCCTTGAAAAAATATTCTTTAAAAAATCCACGATTCTTCAACTGATGGTCCTTGAAAAAATATTCTTCAAAAAATCCACGATTCTTCAACTGATGGTCCTTGAAAAAATATTCTTTAACTGATGGTTCTTAAAAAAATATTCTTTAAAAATTCCACGTTTCTTCAACGGATGGTCCTTGAGAAAATATTCTTCAAAAAAATTTACGTTTTTTAGTCTAAGTGTTCTTGAGAAAATATTCTTTAAAAAATCGACGATTCTTCAACTGATGGTCCTTGAAAAAATATTCTTTAAAAAATCCACGATTCTTCAACTGATGGTCCTTGAACAAATATTCTTTAAAAAATCCACGTTTCTTCAACTGATGGTCCCTTAAAAAATATTCTTTAAAAAATCCACGTTTCTTCAACTGATGGTCCCTTAAAAAATATTCTTTAAAAAATCCACGTTTCTTCAACTGATGGTCCTTTAAAAAATATTCTTTAAAAAATCCACGTTTCTTCAACTGATGGTCCTTTAAAAAATATTCTTTAAAAAATCCACGTTTCTTCAACTGATGGTCCTTTAAAAAATATTCTTTAAAAAATCCACGTTTCTTCAACTGATGGTCCTTTAAAAAATATTCTTTAAAAAATCCACGTTTCTTCAACTGATGGTCCTTTAAAAAATATTCTTTAAAAAATCCACGATTCTTCAACTGATGGTCCTTGAACAAATATTCTTTAAAAAATCCACGTTTCTTCAACTGATGGTCCCTTAAAAAATATTCTTTAAAAAATCCACGTTTCTTCAACTGATGGTCCTTTAAAAAATATTCTTTAAAAAATCCACGTTTCTTCAACTGATGGTCCTTTAAAAAATATTCTTTAAAAAATCGACGATTCTTCAACTGATGGTCCTTGAAAAAATATTCTTTAAAAAATCCACGATTCTTCAACTGATGGTCCTTGAAAAAATATTCTTTAAACAAGTAAAAAAGCAGTAAGTTCGGCCGGGCCGAACTTTGAATACCCTCCACCATTTGGAACGAATTAGAAAATTTTCAAAAAAATAAAATCCAATAAATTTCTTTAAAATATTTAATATAGGAAGGTACCGATATATGGGGGGATATACGATATTGTGGACCTATAAAGACAAATCTATGTCTGCGTGTAAAGTACTCACAAGGAACTCCTTGTGTGGATTTTCAGACAATACGATGTGAAAATGTGGCTAAAATCATCAAAATACCGAATATCGCGGGGTACCGTTATATGGGAGCTATACGTTATCGTTAACCTATATAGAGAATTCTCTGTCGGTGGGTAAAGTGCTCACAAAGAACCCCTTGTGTACAAAGAACCCCTTGTGACCATTCCGTTGAAAAATATGGCTAAAAACATCAAAATACCGAATATCGGGGGTACCGTTATATGAGGGCTATACAATATCGTGGATCTATATAGATAATTCTCTGCCGAGGTATAAAGTACCCACAAGGAACTCCTTGTGTGGATTTTCTGACAATTCCGTTGAAAAATGTGGGTAAAATCATCAAAATACCGAATATCAGGGGGTACCGTTACATGGGGGCTATACGATATTGTGGACATATATGGACAATTCTCTGCCGAGGTAAAAAGTACCCACAAGGAACTCCTTGTGTGGATTTTCAGACAATTCCGTTGAAAAATGTGGGTAAAATCATCAAAATACCGAATATCGGGGAGTACCGTTATATGGGGGCTATACGATATTGTGGACCTATATAGATAATTCTCTGCCGAGGTATAAAGTACCCACAAGGAACTCCTTGTGTGGATTTTCAGACAATTCCGTTGAAAAATGTGGGTAAAATCATCAAAATACCGAATATCGGGGGGTACCGTTACATGGGGGCTATACGATATCATGGACCTATATGGACAATTCTCTGCCGAGGTATAAGGTACCCACAAGGAACTCCTTGTGTGGATTTTCAGACAATTCCGTTGAAAAATGTGGGTAAAATCATCAAAATACCGAATATCGGGGGGTACCGTTATATGGGGGCTATACGATATTGTGGACCTATATAGATAATTCTCTGCCGAGGTATAAAGTACCCACAAGGAACTCCTTGTGTGGATTTTCAGACAATTCCGTTGAAAAATGTGGGTAAAATCATCAAAATACCGAATATCGGGGGGTACCGTTACATGGGGGCTATACGATATCATGGACCTATATGGACAATTCTCTGCCGAGGTATAAGGTACCCACAAGGAACTCCTTGTGTGGATTTTCAGACAATTCCGTTGAAAAATGTGGGTAAAATCATCAAAATACCGAATATCGGGGGGTACCATTACATGGGGGCTATACGATATCGTGGACCTATATGGAGAATTCTCTGCCGAGGTATTAAGTACCCACAAGGAACTCCTTGTGTGGATTTTCAGACAATTCCGTTGAAAAATGTGGGTAAAATCATCAAAATACCGAATATCGGGGGGTACCGTTATATGGGGGCTATACGATATTGTGGACCTATATAGATAATTCTCTGCCGAGGTATAAAGTACCCACAAGGAACTCCTTGTGTGGATTTTCAGACAATTCCGTTGAAAAATGTGGGTAAAATCATCAAAATACCGAATATCGGGGGGTACCGTTACATGGGGGCTATACGATATCATGGAGCTATATGGACAATTCTCTGCCGAGGTATAAGGTACCCACAAGGAACTCCTTGTGTGGATTTTCAGACAATTCCGTTGAAAAATGTGGGTAAAATCATCAAAATACCGAATATCGGGGGGTACCATTACATGGGGGCTATACGATATCGTGGACCTATATGGACAATTCTCTGCCGAGGTAAAAAGTACCCACAAGGAACTCCTTGTGTGGATTTTCAGACAATTCCGTTGAAAAATGTGGGTAAAATCATCAAAATACCGAATATCGGGGGGTACCGTTATATGGGGGCTATACGATATTGTGGACCTATATAGATAATTCTCTGCCGAGGTATAAAGTACCCACAAGGAACTCCTTGTGTGGATTTTCAGACAATTCCGTTCAAAAATGTGGGTAAAATCATCAAAATACCGAATATCGGGGGGTACCGTTATATGGGGGCTATACGATATTGTGGACCTATATAGATAATTCTCTGCCGAGGTATAAAGTATCCACAAGGAACTCCTTGTGTGGATTTTCAGACAATTCCGTTGAAAAATGTGGGTAAAATCATCAAAATACCGAATATCGGGGGGTACCATTACATGGGGGCTATACGATATCGTGGACCTATATGGATAATTCTCTGCCGAGGTAAAAAGTACCCACAAGGAACTCCTTGTGTGGATTTTCAGACAATTCCGTTGAAAAATGTGGGTAAAATCATCAAAATACCGAATATCGGGGGGTACCATTACATGGGGGCTATACGATATCGTGGACCTATATGGACAATTCTCTGCCGAGGTAAAAAGTACCCACAAGGAACTCCTTGTGTGGATTTTCAGACAATTCCGTTGAAAAATGTGGGTAAAATCATCAAAATACCGAATATCGGGGGGTACCGTTATATGGGGGCTATACGATATTGTGGACCTATATAGATAATTCTCTGCCGAGGTATAAAGTACCCACAAGGAACTCCTTGTGTGGATTTTCAGACAATTCCGTTCAAAAATGTGGGTAAAATCATCAAAATACCGAATATCGGGGGGTACCGTTATATGGGGGCTATACGATATTGTGGACCTATATAGATAATTCTCTGCCGAGGTATAAAGTATCCACAAGGAACTCCTTGTGTGGATTTTCAGACAATTCCGTTGAAAAATGTGGGTAAAATCATCAAAATACCGAATATCGGGGGGTACCATTACATGGGGGCTATACGATATCGTGGACCTATATGGATAATTCTCTGCCGAGGTAAAAAGTACCCACAAGGAACTCCTTGTGTGGATTTTCAGACAATTCCGTTGAAAAATGTGGGTAAAATCATCAAAATACCGAATATCGGGGGGTACCGTTATATGGGGGCTATACGATATCGTGGACCTATATGGATAATTCTCTGCCGAGGTAAAAAGTACCCACAAGGAACTCCTTGTGTGGATTTTCAGACAATTCCGTTGAAAAATGTGGGTAAAATCATCAAAATACCGAATATCGGGGGGTACCGTTATATGGGGGCTATACGATATCGTGGACCGATATAGCCCATCTTCGAACTTGACCTGCCTGCAGACAAAAGAGAGATCTGTGCAAAATTTTAGCTTCCTATCTTAATTCGTTTAGACTATAGCGTGATTACAACAGACGGACAGACGGACGGACAGGGCTAAATCGTCTTAGAATTTTACGCTGATCAAGAATATATATACTTTGTTGGGTCTAAAATGATTATTTCGATGAGTTACAAACGGAATGACAAAGTTAATATACCCTCCATACCTTTTTTGGTGGAGGGTATAAAAATCCACGTTTCTTCAACTATTGGTCTTTAAAAAAAAGATTCTTTAAAAAATCCATGTTTCTTCAACTGATGGTCCTTTAAAAAATATTCTTTAAAAAATCCACGTTTCTTCAACTGATGGGCATTGATAAAATATCTACGTTTCCTCAACTGATGATTCTTGATAAAATGAAATTAAAAAATTCACATTTCTAGGTCCTTGTTTTTTGAAAAATCCATTTTAATGGTCCTCGGGCTTTAATATTTTTTTATTAAAAAGCCACTGCATCGAAACCTAATCCACCCTATTCTTTGCTGTAAATTAATAAACAAAAGCTACGACATTTTAGAGATAAGAAAACCGAAATCCATTAAGAAATTGAAACCAAATATTCAAGTCTCAACAGATTAAAATCAACAACTTGCCTACACACAACCGCTCGGAATGAATGGACTTCAATTGACAAGTTTGGCTATTCTGCTACAGGTTAGGACAAGCAAATATTTAACAAAATATATAAATTAATTTTCAAAATTTTCAGCTTCTCTTTTATGGACCGGGAACATTGGCCACCAAGGCGTCTGGGCTACCTCCAAGACCCGATAAGCGTTCGGAGGTCTTTGAATTCCTCACAACCCAAATCAATGAATGGAATGTCAAACAATTGATATTGGAAGCTTCAACATATTCGGAAATGTTGAAACAATTCGATGAACTTCAAAATCGCAGTGAAAAAACGACAGCAGCCAGATCTCTCCAAAGGATCAGAGAACAAATTGAACGTTACATCAAGGCCACAGAGAAACTGAAAACAAACGGTGAAAATTGTGAACTGCAAGCCGAAGCTGGCCGAGAATTGGAAGAATTACCCAAATATTTGCAATTATTAAATGAAAATCCGAATAACTCACAGATCTTTAATGCCTTCCGTCAGCGTTACAATCAAGCCAATGCCAAAATTCAACAAGAATTTCCAATATTCCTGAATGGTATTTATCAAAAACTGCCCACGGTTATTGAACGCTTTCGCCGAGATTTAAATCAACCCGAGAGGGAGGAGTATAAAGATTTTCTAAAATATTGTAGTGAGTTCTTAATCGCCCCCAATTCGAAGAAAAAGAATGAGTCATTCGAAAGGCTTATCTATGATCTGATACACAGCCGAACTATGCGGGTTCGCAGTGAGAATAAGGTGGACTGTAAATGGAATGGGGGAAAAATTGAAGATTTCTCGCAAAAACTTGCAGCGATTTGAAATTTAGTAAAACAAATAAGAAAAATATTTGAAACTTGAATAAACATGACCAAGAAACTTGGATTTTTCATAGAATATTTTTTCAAGGAACAAAAGACCAAGAAACAAGGATTTTTAAAGATTATTTTTTCTAGGACCACGAAACGTGTATTTTTCACAGAATATTTTTTCAAAGATCCAAGAAACTTGGATTTTTTAAAGAATATTTTTTCAAGGATCCAAGAAACTTGGATTTTTTATAGAATATTTTTTCAAGGACCAAGATACGTGGATTTTTAAAGAATATTTTTTCAAGGACCATCAGTTAATGAAACGTGTATTTTTTAAAGAATATTTTTCAAGGACCACTAGACCAAGAAACGTGGATTTTTTAAAGAATATTTTGTCAAGGACCATCAATTAATGAAACGTGGATTTTTTAAAGAATATTTTTTCAAGGACCATCAGTTAATGAAACGTGGATTTTTTAAAGAATATTTTTTCAAGGGCTATCCGAACAAGAAATGTGGATTTTTTTAAGAATATTTTTTCAAGGACCATCAGTTGAAGAATCGTGGATTTTTTAAAGAATATTTTTTCAGGGCCATCAGTTGAAGAATCGTGGATTTTTTAAAGAATATTTTTTCAGGGCCATCAGTTGAAGAATCGTGGATTTTTTTAAAGAATATTTTTTCAAGGACCATCAGTTGAAGAATCATAGATTTTTTAAAGAATATTTTTTCAGGGCCATCAGTTGGATATTTTAAAGAATATTTTTTCAAGGACCATCATCCTCTTAATAATTTTTATATATTGAAAATAGAATAATCGGTTTTTCGAAAACCCAGAATAAAACTATTTTTTCCGGCAAGAATTCCTGGCAAATGGGAAATGAATAATATTGCAATGAGGTGATGACCCCAAATCCAAGCAGATAAGAAAAAAAATTAATAATATTTAAATGCGTTTTACAACAGATTCCGATTAGATCGCTTTGGGAAACCGACGTTGAAACAGTTGAATGTTAACTATGAAATTTCTTCTCAGCATTTGCCTAACTCTGCTGGTGGCAGCACAGGTAAGTTTGAAAAAAATAAATCGATTATCATATATTTAACCTCCTTTTTCCTAGATTTCATGGGCTGCTCCAGTAGAGACTTCCAGTACCGATGTAGTATCGGCCCCTGAAACCCCCACCCATGACAAACGTTTTCAATTGTTCGACTCTCTTCTGTTGATGGCGAATAATATTATCGCCTCGGAAAACATGGCCAAATCTTCTATCTATGCCAAAGTGCTGAAAGACTATTCTGCCTGGTTGGAGGATAAGAAACCAAAATTGTCACCTAAAAAATTGCCAGTCTATGAGGAAATGAAAGAAAAACTACAAGCTTATGTTACAACTGCGGAAAGCTTTGAAAATAATCCCACAAATTGCACGCTACGTCACCAGGCATATACGCTACTATTCGACATTGCACATATCCGTAATGTCTTGCGACGACAGGAAGTCAATGAAATCTTTCTGAGGCATACAGAGACATCGCAGGATGCCAAATTTGAAGAAATTAAAAATAACTTTTTGAATAATGATTTGCCCTCTGCGGTTCGGCAAGTGGAAAATTTCATCGCCAGCCTGGATGCAGTTGGCCGGGAAGAAAATCAAGATCTTATCAATTGGTTTAATGTTCTGCAAACCAAAACTACGGACAAAGACAAGCTTGCTGCATTCCATGATATTCTTGAAATATTCCTAAATGAATACGAACGTGAAACGAAAGCCGGACATGTCAATTGTCGGTTAACTGTTTTCCGCACAAGTTATGAGCAAATTATACGTGGGGTGCTCAATGTGTATTTTACGGACCTTAACCAGGACGATGAGGAATAGCTCCAAAACAACTGATTACTTTTACAGCGATATTCAATAAAAGTTTTTAAATTTTAAAAGTACATTTCAAAGTACCCCCTTTTAACTTCAGGAATATATTTCCGTAGATTCTCAATAAACGTAGATTTAAAAAATCAAGGATTTTCTCAAACGTGGATTTTTTTAAAGAATAGTTTCTCAAGGACCAGGAAACGTTGATTTTTTAAAGAATATTTTTTCAAGGACCAAGAAACGTGGATTTTTTAAATAATATTTTTTCAAGGGCCGAGCAACGTGGATTTATTATAGAATATTTTTTTAAGAGCCTTTAATGAACGTAGATTTAAAAAAAAATATTTTTTCAAGGGTCTTCAATAAACGTGGATTTTATAAAAATATTTTTTCAAGGGTCTTCAATAAACGTGGATTTTATAAAAATATTTTTTCAAGGGTCTTCAATAAACGTGGACTTAATAAAAATATTTTTCAAGGGTCTTCAATAAACGTGGATTTTATAAAAATATTTTTCAACGGTCTTCAATAAACGTGGGCTTTTTAAAAATATTTTTTTAAGAGTCTTCTATTGATGTGGATTTTATAAAAATATTTTTTCAAGAGTCTCCAATAAACGTGGATTTTATAAATATATTTTTTAAAGGGTCTTCAGTAAACGTGGATTTTATAAAAATATTTTTTCAAGGGTCTTCAAAAAAAGTGGATTTTATAAAAATATTTTTTCAAGAGTCTTTAATAAACGTGGATTTTATAAAAATACTTTTTTAACTCACCCTGTAAACCAAGAAACGTAGATTATTTAAAAAATAAAAACATGGGTTTCTTCAAAAAAAATCTTTTTACATTTCATTGATAAACAACTTTATTACTAAACAAATTTATAGTTTTTTTATTATTATTTCTTTTATGTAATAGTAGTAGAAGAAGTTGGTTTCTTGTAAGTGTGGATGTGTGTTTGTTTATTTTTTATGTTAAATTTATGTTTATAAATTATTTTTGTAATTTCAAAGAGCCAGGGTTTTATTGTTTTTTTATATATCTTCTGTATATTTTTCACTTGAACTTTAAGTTAAAGATGGGTTTGATTTTGGTTCGATTTGTGTGTGGGGAAATCAAATAATATTGAGTAGCAGATATAAGGGAATAATTATAACTTTTGAAAATGGAAAGGTAAACAAAATTAGTTAAAAAATAAATGGGGGCACAATTGCTTTGTAAATTTCATTATACATTTTAATTGCCATACAATAAAGTGAAAGGAAAATTAAGTTTTACAGCCAGCACTCGAATACTTTTTTCTACACTTTAAATAGTGGGGGTGGGTGGAATAGTATTTTATCTACCACACCCCAAGTGCTGACCACAAAACTCAATTTATTAACATAATTTTTCTTTTAACAACTTAAAAAAAGGAAAGAAAATAATAATACAATACAAATTCAATATAAGCAAAAGGGGGATTAGTTGTATGTAATTTCAAAATCAATCAATCAATCATAACATAAGATAAATAGAATTTTGTAAAATACACGATTTGCTGACCGTTGGTAGTTTTGTTATATTAGCATTATTATCTTTTCAAACCCCAGGCATTGTTGCTGGGCACTGGCACACGTCTTTGGCCAGATTCACGAGCCATTACCTCCATGATACTGGTGGCGGGGAGCCAAGACTAAAAGAAACCCAACAAATTTAAATAAAAAACCAATCTCATTTCATACGATTTTCAAACTTACCCTATCCTTAAACGCCGTGGCCACAACATTACGATTCGGTTCAGCATCATAGGCCACCGATTCCACACCAAACATTTCACACATTTCATGGACCAGCTGGCGTTTCTCTCGATTCATTGTGGGAAACGAGTGTGAACGTGATTTCTGCTTACTTTCCTTAGCCAATTTCACCAGGGTGGTGAGCGCTTCATGTATGGACTTAACCAGGGCCGGATCACGTTTGGCAAAGTTGCGTATAAAATCGGAGTACTTTGTCAATAGTTTTTGTGGCAAATCAGGATTTCGAATTTGTAAACCAATAGCCAAACGGCGATTACGTTCCAGAGTTCGGCAGTCATCACTGCAATCGAGTGTCTTGTTGGATTTATTGGTAAGTTTGACGGGGGCCAGAATTTCCGAGAGTTCCATATAGTTGCCACGTTGCATTTCCGCCATCGAGGAGGCCAATTGAGCCGTTGCAATGCGACTGAATTCACGTACCAATTCGGCACAGGTGCGCATCTGTTTGCGATTGCCACATTCGCATTGAACTTCAACCTGCAAAAAGGAAAAATAAAGGAGAATTAGGAGGTTTAATGGCATTTTCTTTCAAAAATATAAGTTTATGGGCTTTGATGGGCCTTGAAAAAGTTTCTTGGATCCTTGAAAAAATATTCTTTAAAAAATCCACGTTTCTTCAACTAATGGTCCTTGAAAATATATTCTTTACAAAATCCACGTTTGTTCAACTAATGGTCCTTGAAAAAATATTATTTAAAACATCCACGTTTCTTCAAACAAATGGTCCTTGACAAAATATTCTTTAAAAAAATCCACGTTTCTTCAACTAATGGTCCTTGAAAAAATATTCTTTAAAAAAATCCACGTTTCTTGGTCTTTTGGTCCTTGAAAAAATATTCTTTAAAAATTCCACGTTTCTTCAACTAATGGTCCTTGAAAAATATTCTTTAAAAAATCCACGTTTCTTCAACTAATGGTCCTTGAAAAATATTCTTTAAAAAATCCACGTTTCTTCAACTAATGGTCCTTGAAAAAATATTCTTTAAAAAATCCACGTTTCTTTAACTAATGGTCCTTGAAAAAATATTCTTTAAAAAATCCACGTTTCTTCAACTAATGGTCCTTGAAAAAATATTCTTTAAAAAATCCAGGTATCTTGTTCGGATATTCCTTGGAAAAATATTCTTTAAAAAATCCACGTTTCTTGGTCTACTGGTCCTTGAAAAAATATTCTTTAAAAAATCCAGGTATCTTGTTCGGATATTCCTTGGAAAAATATTCTTTAAAAAATCCAGGTTTCTTGGTCTACTGGTCCTTGAAAAAATATTCTTTAAAAAATCCAGGTATCTTGTTCGGATAGTCCTTGTAAAAATATTCTTTAAAAAATCCACGTTTCTTCAACTAATGGTCCTTGTAAAAATATTCTTTAAAAAATCCACGTTTCATCAACTAATGGTACTTGAAAAAATATTCTTTAAAAAATCAACGTTTCTTCAACTAATGGTCCTTGAAAAAATATTCTTTAAAAAATCTACGTTTCTTCAACTAATGGTCCTTGAAAAAATATTCTTTAAAAAATCCACGTTTCTTCAATTAGTGGTCCTTGAAAAAATATTCTTTAAAAAATCCACGTTTCTTCAAACAAATGGTCCTTGACAAAATATTCTTTAAAAAATCCACGTTTCTTCAAACAAATGGTCCTTGAAAAAATATTCTTTAAAAAATCCACGTTTCTTCAAACAAATGGTCCTTGAAAAAATATTCTTTAAAAAATCCACGTTTCTTCAACTAATGGTCCTTGAAAAAATATTCTTTAAAAAATCCACGTTTCTTGTTCGGATGATCCTTGAAAAAATATTCTTTAAAAAATCCACGTTTCTTGTTCGGATGATCCTTGAAAAAATATTCTTTAAAAAACCCACGTTTCTTGTTCGGATGATCCTTGAAAAAATATTCTTTAAAAAATCCACGTTTGTTCAACTAATGGTCCTTGAAAACATATTCTTTAAAAAATCCATGTTTCTTCAACTAATGACCCTTGAAAAACTATTGTGTAAAAAAACCCACGTTTCTTGGTCTTTTGGTCCTTGAAAAAATATTTAAAAAATCCACGTTTCTTCAACTAATGGTCCTTGAAAAACTATTGTGTAAAAAAACCCACGTATCTTGATCTTTTGGTCCTTAAAAAAATATTCTTTAAAAAATCCACGTTTCTTGGTCTTTTGTTCCTTGAAAAAAACATTCTTTAAAAAATCCACGTTTCTTGGTCTTTTGTTCCTTGAAAAAACATTCTTTAAAAAATCCACGTTTCTTGGTCTTTTGTTCCTTGAAAAAACATTCTTTAAAAAATCCACGTTTCTTGTTCGGATGGTCCTTGAAAAAATATTCTTTAAAAAATTAACGTTTGTTGTTCGGATGGTCCTTGAAAAAATATTCTTTAAAAAATCCACGTTTCTTGGATCCTTGAAAAAATATTCTTTAAAAATCCACGTTTCTTGGATCCTTGAAAAAATATTCTTTAAAAAATCCACGTTTCTTGGATCCTTGAAAAAATATTCTTTAAAAAATCCACGTTTCTTGGATCCTTGATAAAATATTCTTTAAAAAATCCACGTTTCTTGGTCTTTTGGTCCTTGAAAAAATATTCTTTAAAAAATCCACGTTTCTTGGATCCTTGAAAAAAATATTCTTTAAAAAATCCACGTTTCTTGGATCCTTGAAAAAAAATATTCTTTAAAAAATCCACGTTTCTTGGATCCTTGATAAAAATATTCTTTAAAAAATCCACGTTTCTTGGATCCTTGATAAAAATATTCTTTAAAAAACCCACGTTTCTTTGTCTAAATGTCGATGAAAAAATATTCTTTAAAAAATCCACGTTCCTTCAACAAATGGTCCTTGAAGAAATATTCTTAAAAAAACTAGGTTTCTTCTTCTTTTAATCCTTGAAAAAATGTTCTTTAAAAAAATCAACGTTTCTTGTTTTTTGGTCCTTGAAAAATATTCTTTAAAAAATCCACGTTCCTTGGTCTTTTGGTCCTTGAAAAAATATTCTTTAAAAAATCCACGTTTGCTCAAATAATAGTCCTTGAAAAAAAATCAATCACTTCCTCCCTCCCTCCCCTTGCACTTACCATCTCCTTGCATGGCGTCTCCGGGCAATCACCATCATGACACGGTGCCATACATTTGTGACCACAATTCGGTCGGGCAGTTGTACAACTTTGTTTACAAATTTCCCCTGGCGTTTGGCAGGGTCCTTCGTGACAAGTCTTTATGCATTTGTGACGTCCGCATGGCAGCGGTTTGTTACACGCCAGACCGCAGGAGAAACTTTTCTGCGAACATGGTATGGTCTTGCGTTGTTCATGTTGCCCATAACACCACTGGGTGGTGAACATCATACAGGGCGGACAGGTGGCAGCCGAATGACAATTGTGTTGGGGTGGATGATCGCATGGATGTTGACGGGAACAGGGTTTTTTGCATATCGGCTTTTTGGTGCCACATGGCACCGGTGGATAGATGACTTCAGCACCACATTCACAGAATAGCTCCTCGAACGAGGAACGATAACAGGGTGGACAATTGCCACGATGACATGGCAGATCGCATTTGTGTTTGCCACACGACAGCGTAAATCTACATGGCAGTGGACAGAAGTGATCGATATCGATGCAGCATTCTTGCTTGCATTTGTGTTTGCCACAGGAACGTTTTTTGGTACAGAGTTTCTTGCAGCGAGCATCATCGGCCCGGGTCGAAAGCTGGCGACATTTGATCATTTGATCCATGTGGCCACAGCGACATTTGACAGCAGTTTGTTTGTTACAGGGTGGACAATTGCCGGCATGGCACTTGAATGTGCAGTGATGGGGATTTGTGGCCTTGCCACATTTTAAGGTTTTACCACACACACCCTCGCATAGCGGTATGGGATCTAGACATGATTTGCGTTGCTCGGCCACAATGGGCATTTTGCCACAGGGACAAGAGGTCACAAGGTCGGGACTCATTTTGCATGGCTTACACTCGCCGCCATGGCAACATTGATTGCATTTGTGATTGCCACAAGACAAATCCTTGCCACAAGGTTTGCCGCATGAATAGACATGTTTGAGATGCGACTCCCGGGTACATGTGACTTGACGTTCATTTTTACTGCAGTGACATTTTTGATCGACCTTCTCCTTGCACGGTGGACACTTGCCCTCGTGACACTTCTCCTGGCACACATGCAATTCGCAGTTAAGCAATTTCTCACAGGTGGAGTCACATTCAATGGTCTCTTTAATGCAACACTGCATGGTTTTGGAGGTCTTACCACAGCCACATTCCCGTTTTACCTGGGCCTGACACGGTGGACATGGGCCGGGATGACATAGTAGGGTGCAGGCATGGGGACACCCTTCGACTCGGCCGCAAACCTCACCACATGAATGGGCAATATCCTGACGATTGTTAGGAGGATTTTTCACCTTGCCACAAAAACAATAGTAATCACGTGGCACATCCTTTTCCACATTCTGGCAGGCCGGACAACGCCAGCCATCATCTGATTTCGACGAGGAGGCCCACTTGATGATACACTGCAAATGTAGAATGTGATAGCAGTTGTGACAGGACCACACACTCTGATGGGCCTTTATAGATTCGACACAAACCAAGCACTCCAAACGACGACATTCTATGTCGCGTATCAACTTTTCCCTTTGCGATAGTTTTTCATTTTCGGGGAACACTTTTTTCGGGGATTTCTTTTCGGGACTAGGCAAGGGGCTGTCTTTGCCATTGTCATGGGAGTATTTTTCGTCAACACGATAGCCATTGATACGGTCACGATGGCGATTCCAATCGTCACGGCGTTTGTTGCTGCGATAATTGTCGTAACGTTGATGATGGTCATTGCGTTGATTGCGGCCACCACGTTCGCTACGATCATTGCGTTCATAGCGATCGAAACGTTCTTCACGTTCCCCAGGGGCTGGGGCTGAATATTCTTGGGATCTTCGGCCGTTTTGATAGCGTTTGTTTTGTCCCTGATAATTGTGTTTGTCATTTTTGTCATGCATCTCAGGATGCTGTTCTGAATTGCCATTTCTAAACCTATCGCCGTTGCGCTGATTTTGTGATGATTTACTAAAGGCTCCGGTATTCTTTTGTACCCCACCACCATTACCATCCACTTGCTGTTGATGATTATTTCCAGATGCCGATGTGCTGGATCCATTGCCCCCACCACCCCCACCACCCCCACCACCACCATTCATGATTAGTGAAGGCGTTGAAGAATTCGAATTTGATGCCGAATCATTGTTCGTATTTTTCTCCTGCAAATTTCTGGAAAATCTTTCCATATTTCTTTCAATGCGATTGTGATTACGTCTATTGTTCTCTTTATCTTGTTTCGTATTGTTGTGGCGATTATTGCGTCGATGCTGATGTCGCTTCTCTTCCTTTTCAAAACTAGTATCGGCCGTTGAGGGAGCAGTTTCTTTGTGATCACCTGCCCGGCCATTGGAAGTAGTTTGTGTTAAGTCTGCCGTTGTTGGCCGCCCATGCTTTTCCCCACCAACATTATTACCATTAGTCTCTAAGTTTGTTTGATTAGTTTCGTTCAACGAAAGCTTATCAAAACGAGGCACAAATTCAGGTGCTGTAGCCTGCAACTTGGTATTGGAAAAATCAAAACCAGTCGCAAAAGGATTGGCATAATATGTTGTACCACCGTTCGCCGTATCAAGTCCACTGCTACCATTAAAATTTAAACCATAGCTACTACCGGATTTGTTGTCATACAAGTTATTAGCAGTCATACCGCCTGTGGAACTGGAGTTACTACTGAAAGGATGTACATTATAGTTTTGTAAATTGTCACCCATCATCAGGTTGTTGTTGTTGCTTTTGGGGCCCGCATCCATTTGGAAGTTGTTGAAAGACATGAAAGGTGTGCTCTGGGGATTGAAATACTGAAAAGCAGAAAGAAAACGTTATTAACAAAATATAATGAGGAGAGATTTTTTTGAATGGTACAAAAACAAGTAAAATAATATCAGTCGGTTTTGCCGACAGATGTATACGCCCGTATCATTTTCACAACAGACCCTGAGTGAGCAAAAATATTTGGAAGTGTAAAATTTGAAGAGAGGTTAATGCTTTTTACGCTTTCTTTGAACCTTTTGTTTGACACCATAAGGAGTGGACCGATATATTCCATCTTCATGATCGTTTTTTGTTGTTCAAAACATTGACCCTTTGTGGGGTAGGTACCAGAAGGAATGGTCCGATCTCTAACATCTTCATAACAGGTCTTGTGGTGATGGAAATCTTGAAGAGTGCCAAGTCTGAATGGAACCGAATGTATATTTCGTATTTTATGAGCTTCGTGAATATGCAAAATTCAGCCCTTTTATGGGGGAGGTACCAGAAGGAGTGAACCGGCATATTCAATCTTCACAGCAGACCATGGGTTAATAAAAATGTTGTGATGTGTGTAATTTGAAGAGAACTGGATGCTTATTGCAGATTTTATGATTGTTTTTCGTTGTTCAAAACATTGACCCTTTGTGGGGGAGGTACCACAAGGAATGGTCCGATCTCTAACATCTTCATAACAGGTCTTGAGGTGGGGGAAATATTGAGAAGTGTCAAGTCTGAATGGAAGTGGATGTCTATTTCGCGTTTTATGAGCTTCATGGATATTCAAAATTCTGCCCCTTTGTGGGGGAGATACGATAAGGAGTGGACTGGCATATTCAATCTTCACAGTAGACCATGCGTTAATAAAAATATTATGATGTGTGTAATTTGAAGAGAACCGGATGCTTATTTCAGATTTTATGATCGTTTTTCGTTGTTCAAAACATTGACCCTTTGTGGGGGAGGTACCAGATGGAGTGGTCTTATATATCCCATTTTCATACAAGACTTTGGGTCAATAAAAATATTGTGATTTGTGTAATTTGAAGAGAGTCGGATGCTTATTTCGCTTTCTTTGAGCGTTTTGTTATTCAAAACTTTAACCCTTTGTGGGGTAGTACCACAAGGAATGGTCCGATCTCTACCATCTTCATAACAGGTCTTGTGGTGATGGAAATATTGAGATGTGCCACGGCTGAATGGAATTGAATGTGAATTTAGAGTTTTATGAGCTTCATGAATATTCAAAATTTTGAGCCTTTGCGGGGGAGGTACCAGAAGGAGTGGACCGATATATCCCATTTTCACACAAGACTTTGGGTTAATAAAAATATTGTGATGTGTGTAATTTGGAGAGAACTGGATGCTTATTTCAGATTTTATGATCGTTTTTGCTATTCAAAATTTTGACCCTTTTTTGGGAAGGTACCACAAGGAATGGTCCGATCTCTACCATCTTATCAATAGGTCTTGAGGTGAGGGAAATATTGAGAAGTGCCAAGTCGGAATGGAATCGAATGTATATTTCGTGTTTTATGAGCTTCATGAATATTCAAAATTGGGAGCCTTTGTGGGAGAGGTAACAGAAAGAGTGGAGCGGTATATTCCATCTTCATACCAGACCATGGGTTAATAAAAATATTGTGATGTGAGTAATTTGAAGACAATCAGACACTTACATCACATTTTATATGATTTACAATTATTCAAAATTTTGACCCTTTGGTGGAAAGGTACTGGATGTAGTGAACCGATATTGTCCATTTTCGCACCTCTCCTGGCACTGACGAAAAAATTAGGATTTGCAAAGTTGGGGCAAAATCGGATTAATATTTATCTTTCTGTGCAGTAAATTATTTTCTTTGAAAATGTTGACCCTTTTGTATAGGAGGTACGAGAAGGAGTGGACCGGTGTTGCCCATCTCCGAACTCGATCTTAGTTTGACAAAAATATTACGATGTACCAAGTTTGGATCAAATCGGATACTCCCTTCGAGAGTTATCGTGAGCATCAGCCAGACAGGCAGACGGACGCTAGATCGACTCAGTGTCCTGAAACGGATTTGATACAAAGAGACATATGGTCAAAAACCGTTATTTCTCTAGCCATATGGCTGAGGGTATAAAAATGGACTTAAAAGCAGCAAGGATCGCATGACATTTTGTAAATTCATACCTTTTTAGTCGGTTCTACTGGAAGGACTTAGACTTAGTAGTCCCTTTTTCAAAAGATCTCCCATTTTTGGAAGACATTTCGGAAGCTAATCGACCTTTAGAGGCCTTTTTGAAAATACTAGCATCTCAGGACAATATCGGATTTTTTTTTTAGAAATAATCGTAGATTTTTAATAACATCTTATTAATGATATGATAATATGTGCGACAATTTCACAGATAGTCTCCTGAAGTCTCAGCAATATTCGCGTATTTTAAGACAAATTTTGAATGCCTACTTTTTTATGAATTTGGAACTTTTGATCTCCCATCCTTGCAATAATCCAGAAACCTTCAGAATATATCCTCAACAAGAGAAGTGATCGAGGATTTGTTAAAAGTATATATCGGAGCCTCTCGCGTTATTTTTTAATATTTGGATTAAGTAGAGCTTCTCGTGAATCGATCTGTAAACTTTACTACAGGAACCCAGAGGTCTTCAGTACAAGTATATAATTTGGCAGGATGTCCGAGTTATGAACCTCTATAGTCCTTTTAGTACCTGATAATATTAAAAGTATAAAATTTTGAACATTTTGGGTCAAGTAGCCAGTGTTGGGCATACCTAGATTTGCCATGAATTTGGATACCATTTACTTAGTAACATGCATTCTTCGAAAATTGTTAAAGAAATCCATTCAATCCAATATACATTCTGGTAAAATGGTTTAAGAAAGTCTCCTTTCTCCTAAAATTATATACAATCCTGGTATATTGGGTGCCAAGGAATTTTATAAATTTGTTTCAGAATCCCCTAAAATTGTTCTCATTAATTCTGTATCAATATTGTTGAGCCCTTTTTCAATGCACCCTCATAACATTGTATTCCTAAGACCGCAAACCTTAGCCCATATGCTATGCCAACATGAGTCAACAATATCTATCACAACAACAACAAAAAACATATTACGAAACAATAATTAAGAAAATAAAATAGAACAACTTACACTGTATTGTGGTTGTTGTTGTGGCAATTTGTTGCCAATAGCTGATCGATATTCGTGGTGATCTTGAGCTTGATATTGACCCATTAGGGGATTAGGAAATAGGCCACCAGCATTATTTGAATACGTTGAGGGGCTAATGCCCAATCCTGGACCAGTAATATCACTACTAAGGCCTCCTCCTGCTGCTGTTGTTCCTCCTCCTCCAACTAGAAGATTATGTTGCATTATAAATTGATTGAAGTTAACGTAATCCCTGTTGTTATTATTACTGTTGTTGTTCGCTTGATTTTTACCAGCAATGCCATTGGCGTCCTTTGCCACCGTTGAAGTATTATTTAAGTTGCTGACATCCGATGTGTTGGCACCAAATCCTGGCCATAGCTGGGAAATTGGTGGCTGAGTTTGTTGCGATTTAGGGTCTGCCGACATGTTGATAAGAGGGGAGTTGTGTGTGTGTTGTTTGCCGTTCAGAGGGGGAGAAAGATATGGGAAACCACGCTGCCTTGTCACTGTGATGGTGGTAGTATAATGCTGTCAAACTGCTTCAAATGAACTTGACACAGAGAACGACAACAACGGCAAGTTACTATCCGTCTAACTTCAATTCCCTGGTTAATGGTTCTCGACCAAGTTAGCCAGCCAAGCCAAAAAGAGCTTTTCGTCGACTCACGCTTTTTCCGGCCACAAGGGCCTACGCACAGCCTTGGCTTGTGATCAGTACCGCTGTTTGGTTATTCTACCCAACTACAAAAATGAAGGCTTATGGTGGCTACATAAGGAACTTGGCCCCCTAAAGTGTTGCTGGTGAGACTTGGGAAAGTCCCACGTATATGCCACAACTACAATAGGACCGTCGTAGCGGATACACGCTTCTTCGTTGGCTTTTCACCCGTTTTGTCTTCGTTGTCGTCGTCGTCGATGACGGCTGTGCTGCTGTTGCTGCTTCTTTTCTTTGTACCAACACACACTTGCAATTTTTTTTTTTTCTGCACACACGAATGAAACGAAAATCAAAGAGAAAATGGACTTAAATATTTGACCAAAAGAAAGCTACAATGTCGGTAGATTATGAAATTGACAGCTTGATAGGAAAGCTATCGGTAGGGGAACTTGAATTATTGGTTATTTCGCAAAGCCAACACTCACTTACACCCGCACACATGCAAAAAGAAAACGAAATAGTTCAAAAAAAAGTTTGTTCTTCTGTCGCTGCTGCTGACTTATTCTTTTTGACATTAATTCAACGAAATTAGGGATGTGTAGGTCGACTTTGCACTAATCGATTTATCGTTAATAGGTTACTCAAGTTCAAATGATGACAAGCACACGTGGAGAGTTTCGGTGATGTGTAACAAGAGCTTGTGCCACAATGGTAATTATTTTATGGGAAATTCTTGGGTGTATGGATGGGAAAAGAAGTTTAGAAGTTAAAGAATAAAAATAAATAAAATCTAAAGAAAGACAGACACTGATAGACAGAGAGCGGCCCACACGGTCAGTGGTTTATCGATAAAGGTTCACATGAAACAATGCAATATACCTTCATTCTGTCTTCTTTTATGGATATAACGCATTCTCGCTTCTTCTCCCTTAATAGATGAGAGTATGAAAACCCTGATCTTTTTTTTAGATCGATATATTCGATTTATTTTTAATTTAATTTATGCCATGTTTACGTTAGAACTTTTTGTAGGGTTAACCTACTTTGAGAGGATTTATTTGAAGTAAAAGTAATGGATATGACAATTTAAATCCAAATCCAGTGGGTTAACCCTCATATATATAAACGTACTTTTACTCAATTTAGATCATCAAATTTACACAAAACAATTGCTCAGTCCCAGAACGTGCAAGAATCTACTAGTTTTGCAATATTTTCCGATTTCGTAAAGGGAAAATCGGTTATCGTAGTAAAAATTTTACATTCTTGCAGTTCTGGAACAGACCAAATTTCAAGTACAGGGTGAGATAAAATAAAACAAAAATGAAATTAAAATTTTATTTTAAATTTTATTGAATGAAGGCAAAAAATGTCGGAAAGAACATCAAATTTTAGAATAAGATTAGATTTGTTAGAATTAGTCACCTTTGGCACGAATTATGGCCTTCAAACGGCCAATGAAACCGTTACACGCTGCCCGAATGTTGCTCTACAGTATTTTGGCCCATTCCCGTCGAAGCGCTTGCTTGAGGTGATTGGTATCCGGAGATTTTTGGTGGCCATTGTGCACTGCATATGAAGCGAGAAAGCTCATTTTGTAACCATTCTTGGGTGGCACGTGCTGAGTCCTGTTGGAATGTCCAAGGTCTGCGGCCAAAATGTTTGCGTGCCCAGAACATTTTCGCGATAATATTCGGCATTTATTCTACTGTCACAGTCGATTAATACGAGAGGAGAGTCACCATCGGCTGTTATGGCGGTTCACAACATCACCATGCCCGGCGCTTGAGTTCTAGTGTCTGGTGGACATTTTCAGCTGACCTCTTTGGCAAGCGTCGATCATACCATCATTTTGTTTGTTTACAAACTGCTGGACAACGAATGTTTTCTTATCGGAGAAAACCAAATTCCAAATTCGGCAGTTCACCATTTTCGTCCAACCGAAGCAACTCTTTAGCTCTTTTGAGTCTATTTTCTTTCTATTGCGGTGTAAGTTCTTGCACATTTTGGAATTTCAATGGCTTTACCTCGAGCTCATTTTTCAATATTTGCCGAATGGAATAATGCGATATGTTGAGCTCACGAGCCATTTTTCGGTCACTGCGGGGTTCGATGAAGTCACTTCGACTACTTTTCGAATCAATTCTGCTGATGTTGCTGTTTTCCTCCTTCCACTCCTTTGACATGGGGCTACGCTACCAGTATCACGGTAACGAGCGATGGTACGAGACACAAAAAATTTATTCACATTTCAATGCTGGAGTGCTCTAATGATAATTACTTGTGGTTTTCCAGCCAAATATAAGGGAATCACATTATCACGCTTGAATTCTATCACGAATAACTTTTTTCCTGGAAAATTCTCACCAAAATGCTTTTGTACGCTTGTCTACAATATAATGAGCTGTCACTGGAATAATTTTAACAGCTGTCGGACGAGTGGCTTAGAAATGACAGCAGTCTGAAGTTGGTTGCAGTTTTTTCATTTCACCCTGTGAACTACTCCTAACTTTTTTTCTATTGTGATTTGGCGCCGATAAATCGATTATTAGTTTAACTTGTAAATAAAACGAACAAAAATATTAACTAGGTGTCCCTACTAATCCCGCTCAGAAAGCCAGGGCTCATCCACATATAGTTTCAAAGAAAGAAAACTGATTTTTTTTCGTCTCATTCTGCAAATTACTTCTAACTTTTTTCTATTGTAATTTGGCGCCGATAAATCGATTATTAGTTTAACTTTTAAATAAAACGAACAAAACGTTGAACTAGGTGTCCCTATAGTCGCTCACAAAGTCAGGGCTCACCCGTATATAATTTCAATGAAAGGAAACTAAGATAATTATTGAAAGAATAGCTCTTTTATGGTTTAAGCAACATTTAAAGACGAATATTTAAGACGGCAACGCAAAGTAGAGAAGCAATCTTTCTTTGCTCCCCCGATATTTGTTAAAAAGTATTCTTCAAATACCGGCAACTTGAAAATTCAATTTAAAAGTCTGATTCATGTTTTAAATGAAAGGATCTTAATACGATTAATTTTTAACGCTATTATTTTGAAGAAAATTCTTTAAAAACATAAACGATATCCGATTTTCCCTTTACGATATCGACAAAAATTGCAAAACTAGTAGATTCTTGCAGGTTCTGGAACAGAACAAAAATTAAGATTTTTTCCTCAACTGATTTTAAAAGTTTAAGTTCCGTTTAAAAATCATTTCAAAAAATTCTAAATATTCGTTTTAAGAACAGTATCTTCTTCATTTTTTAATTCATATAAATTCAAAGCTAATAGTTTTATAAAGAAAAATTCCTTTCCAGTTTTTAAAGCTGATATACTTTCAAATTCTGCAAAACACACCATAAATATTTATATGTAGCTATTGCTATTTTATTGTTTATTAAACAAATGTTTAAAACTGGCCTTTTTTAGCATACTTAGTACTTAATTACGAAATAGAATAGAATAAAGAAAAAAACACTAAATAATAAACAAAATTAAAAATAATTGCAACCAAAAATACACATGCATATGTTATGTAAAAGTCGTAGTCTTGTGATAATTATTTAAAAAATATGGCAAAATATGTTGTCATTGTTGTTTTCCATTTATATATTTGCAGAACTTTATTTTTTGCTCTTCTTGCCCAGGGTCATGGTATGATGTGAGGCCACATAGTTGGTTTTGTGAGTTGTGAATTCCAAATATTCTTCGTCGAGTTTTTGACGAGCTTCTTCCAATTTACGTTTTTCTTCGGCATGTTCTTTTTTGAGTTTTTCGAAACGTGAGTGGAGTTCACGTTCACTTTCCTTCAATTCGGCCTCTTTTTCCTTGACACGCTGCACAAACATTTGCCGTACCTCATCCTCTTTGGCCTGCAGCTCACTCAAGTGATGGGCTCGTTTAATTTCGAATATTTGTTGGAACGATACCGGCTTATTGTCATTGTCCACATCACAGAAACCCATTTCGGAGAGGCGTTTCTGGCGATACAATGCATAGTGGGTTTGATGGGTCTGTTCACGCAAGTCTTCCATGTTGGTGCGTATTAACATTTCACGCAGCTTAACGAAATCACAATGTAATTCATTTTCCACTTGGACGGTGCCCCAGGGATACTGGCGGGCCCTTACCAATTTATTGCCGATTTTTACAAATTCCCTACTACCCACCACGGCAAAGGGTGTGTGATCATTCATCAGGGCATTTGTCTCGGCCACTGTCTCATCATCCACGGGAAAGTGATAGATATTTACATTGTTCTCCTTCAGTTCTTGCAGGATTTTTGCCTTAAAACGTTGCAGTTCCGTTTTGGAAATAGTATCAGCCTTGGCTATGATCGGTATTATGTTCACCTTGCTATCCAATTGTTTCATACACACCAAATCCAAAGATTTCAGACCATGACCCGTGGGACAAATGAAATAGAGACAAGCATGTATGCGACTATCGTGATAGTCGACCAAGGAACGTTTTATTTTCAGCTCTTCCTGCAGATAAGCCTCAAATTGGGTATCAATATAATCGACGACAGCCTTAAAGGAGTTCTCCTTATTGATTTGATCACCAAAACCAACAGTATCACAAATGGTCAACTTCAACTGGACATTGCTTTCCTTCAATTCATAGGTATTGGCCTTTAGCTTTACATTGGGTAGCGTATGGGGACTGGGTGTTGATTCGAAACTGGTATTAAACAAGGAATCCATGAGTGTTGATTTTCCCAAACCGGTCTCACCGATGCACATGACATTGAATACAAAACCATTTTGTACCGATTTATTGACCAATTGATCGGGAAGGCTGTCGAAACCTACGTGACCGGATTGTTTAAGGGTGCGGGTTAACATTTCTTTTTTCCCAGCAACACTGGTGGCCACTTCAATGGTCATGGTTTCCCTTTTCAATTTTCCAAAACACTTGATAAAATTTCCAACAAAATGCGGGCGAAAAGGTACGTTGTTGATCTGCTGGCTATTGAACAAAGAGAACTGAACTCTTGCAGACGACTACTGAAATCGAGAAAGTTTTGTGAATTATTTATAAGCCAAAATTATGAGAAAATATACCAATGCCTACCTGTGTGCGGTTGTTTTTCTGTGTTTGCCAACAAATTAGCGTTTTATTGGGATTATAACATAAATTCCTGGAAATTTCCTTAATTGTTTTTCCTACTGCCTCAGTCTAGTCTTTGTCAAATGCACTTTAGGAAACACCCACACCACCTCTCACTCTCTCTCGAATAATTGACACAAGTCTCTCTCACTCACAACTGTTCATGCAGGCTTGCTTCAATTGCAATAGGTTTTTTATTGTTGTATTTTGTTACTAATTACTAAATAACTAGAATGTTATTTGTTTTGTAACAAAACTAAATGCACCTTTGGTAAAAAGATAAGTTATGTTGCTTGGGGTTTCCCTTCGTTTATCCACAAAAATAAAAGTTGAATGGTAAACAAATTGTCAATGCAGACATGGGTTGTTTAATTTCGTAGTGGTAGAGGAATGAATGTGAACAGAAATAGGTGTGGAACGGTTTTTTCTTTAGATACTAAATAATTAAGGGTACTTTAAACACACTGATTTCACAGCACTCGAGTTGATTTACATTTGAGACATTTATATAAATTTGTTTTAAAAAATGGACAATAAAATATAATAAAAAATAAAATATTGTAATGTAATGTAGTATAAAATAAATAGTTGTATTATTATAGTTGTAAAGATATTTTCTATTTGGGAGAATTACTATTTTTGGCCTAAAAAGGCTTCGTTGTTACAAATTATCAGATTAAAAATATAATAAAATCATGAAATACCATCTAGCATCTTTATAACAGATCTTGTGTTGATAAAAATATTGAGATGAGCCAAGTTCAAAATTTTGAACCTTGTTGTGGGGGAGGTACCAGAATTTGACAACATCTCTTATCTGGCAAAATAGGTATTTATAAATCCATGGTATATACACTAATCAGAGATGGGAACCTATATTCTCTGTAGTTAAATTTGACAAGGTAAATTACAGGGAATGCAGAGCTGGGAATTCTGATATAAAATGACATATCCTTCTTTATTTTACCATGATGACAAGTACATATTTATAATATAATCATTAAAATCCATTTACAATTTGAATTTGACATTTCCTCTTCTCCACATAATGGACTCTCTCGTTCGGAAATAGATAAATAAATTTAACTACAAGAAATAGGTTCTGTTGCTCAGAAAACTTTCTGTACCACTCGACCACATCTTCAGACTCCACCGTTGAGTCATTTTCATTTAAATACTTTTCCATAGATTGCAATAAAAATTTGTAAAAATCTTCTTTACGCTGCGCTTTGAACGAACGCAATGGTCTCGCAAAATCAAATAATTTTCCCACACAATCATTGCGTAGCGTTTCATCTTTGATTGAAACCAATAGTGCTCCAATATTAGAGTGACTTTTTGTTAATGCAATTTGTTTTTGACAGCTGTTGATTTGACCTTTTTTTAAAGCCTCCAATAGTTGCAGACATTTTTCAATTTCTTCCTGTAGTTCATTGTAGATTGGTGTCGTTTGAAGACGTTCATCAGATTGTGACCATTTTTTTAGTGTGTTTATATATTCCTCTGCTTTTTGGTAGATTTCTGGCGACCAAATTATGTTTAGATATTTATCGATAACACTTTCGTACAACTGATATCGAGGGGTATGTTCAATGTCGGCAACTGCATCAGCAAAAGCAAGCTGAAAGGGGATATATATTAACGTAAACTGCCATTGGGAACTGTTCTTCAAAAAAAGCACTACTTACCTTTATAATAAATGCTACTATAAGAAATTTCTTCATGTTTCGCGTATGTAAAGCAATGATGTGCAAACAAAATAAATCGAGAAAAAGTGTATGAGTGTAACTATTCACAATCAACAAATCTTTGACGTAGAGAGAGTGAGAAAAAGAGAATAATGCCGCTAACGTATGTTTTTGAACAGTTTTGCTCATCTATGGTGTAAAGCAATTGTTGTTGTTGATTTGTTCCTGATCGATAGGCAACTGTTTTGCAATTCAATTTGCTGTGTCCCTTTTTATGCCTTGTTAGGCTGTATTAAATTCTTATCATCTCATTTTCATTCCTGAATTAATTTTTCAAGACATTGACAAATTCCATAATTACAAGAAATAATCAAAAGAATGGTCACAGAAAAGGTCATCTATGAGAAATGTACGACTCGTGTTGTAAAGGAGAGATAATAGAGGTCAATAAACAACAAGGGGTTTGTATAGCTTCTTAAATATAAAGTGCATTCACACGAAATAGCATTGACATTTTTAAAGATTTTAAAGTCGATGGTGTTTACATAAATTATTATGTCAGTCATATGGTCTGCTCCAGAACTGCAAGAATGTAAAGTTTTTACTACAATAACCGATTTTCCATTTATGATATCGAAAAAAATTGCAATACTAGTAGATTCTTGCAGGTTCTGGAACAGACCATATGACTGACATAATAATTTATGTAAACACCATCGACTTTAAAATCTTTAAAAATGTCAATGCTATTTCGTGTGAATGCACGAATGAAGATATAGACAACGAAAATTTAGTTTTGTCTTTTTATCCAGGTGGCTCTCATCATGTTTTGCATAGTCTACATGCTGATTAAGCGTTCAACCCAATCGACTTCGAAAACACAATTTATCGTTTTTCAAGAATTTCACAGGAATATTCACGTATTTTTCGATGTCACTACATAATTTTCACTTATCTTTTATTATGGAACAATATTCAACTGACAAATATACTACAGTTTTTATTATTTTTAACATTTTTGAATTGAGTGACTTAAAAATTCCCACTCAAACTCCTGAAACGATATAGACGACATCTGCTGATCCGATTTTTTTTCGAAGATAAACGGTGAGAGCTTTTCGTTGTCTATATCTTCATTTCCCAGCGGAGTTTTTTGCACATACATGTTCCATCTGAGATCACTGACAATGTAGGTGCGACTCATCCAAAGCCTGTACACAATTTCTACTTACATTTGAACAGCGATGGCCTAGGCCGTCGGACGTGTCCGAAATCAATCGACAATGTAAGTGAATGTTGGATGGGTTCGAAATCTACCGACATTGTAAGCGAAGGCTGGATGGATTCGAAATCTATCGACATCCGATTCAGATACAAGTGCGATGGACACATTTTATTATATTTTGTTTTATTCTTTGATTCCAATATGGATTTCGTTTCACAATGTAATAGCAATACGACTCATCTAAATCGGATTCTAGTTGTATGCTATTAACCACTGTTATTTAATTTTTTCCTATTGACAAAATAGCATACATTTGGATGGGTAACGGCCAGCAGACTGCTGGGTCTATGTGTGAGTGCGCTAATTTGCCGCTCATTTACTTAAAGAGTGTCACATCTCAGAAAGTAGACCCACGCTTACTTTCGATGTCAACGAGTTATCGATATTCACATGGTGACACAGAGTACTTCAAATTCACATTTAGCGCCTTTTTAGCTGTGCTAATGAGAAATGGTGAAAAAATAAATTAAAAACTGAATTATTTAATGAAATTTTGAATTAAAAACTCAATATTAATTATAAATAATTAGGGATAATAAGAATAAAGGCATTTCTTAAGAATTTCATGGGAATGAACGCTACCGAACCAAACAAAAACAGTAAGGAAAGTTCAAAAGCCGGGCGGGGCGACTATATATTGGTGCACAATTTATTTATATATATGGGAGTTGTATCTAAATCTGAACCGATCTTGACAAAATTTTAACCACTTATTCCTGAGCTGTATCTGATATCTGGCACTTAATATCATTTTTGCGTAGTGCATATTACGCATGTGAAGGACATAAAATCCCAAATCGGATGAAACATATATATGGGAGCTATAGCTATATTTGAACCGATTTTCAGCAAATTTGATGTACTTGCTTCTAGACTAAAGAGTGAACTGTCGGCCCATATAAACATTTCAGTGTTGCCACTTAAAGGGATTTACAAAATACAACACTGTATGACATTAGGGTTCCATAGGTATGAAATAAATTATGAACCGGAAAAATTAAAAATAAATAAAAAATATTGGAAAATGTAACATAAATGGCGCTCCTATTAACCATAACGAGGGATATTCAATTAAGAAAAAAGTGGAAAATTTTAAGAAAAGTAATTGTTTTATACCCTCAGCCATATGTCTGTCTGTCTGGTGCCCACCATAACTCTTAAAGGCAGTATCCGATTTGATAAAAACTCGGTACATCGTAATATTATTATCAAACTTATATCGAGTTCGGAGATGGACAATATCGGTGCACTCCTTCTGGTACCTTCACACAAAATGTCAACATTTTCAAAGAAAATAATTTACTGCACAGGAAGAGAAATAATATTCCGATGCTCCAACTTTGTAAATCCTAATATTTGCATCGGAGCTAGGTCAGGTGTGAAAATTAACATTATCGGTATAACTCTTATAAAATTTGATATAAGTGTCCGATTGTCTCCAAATTAAACAGATCATATTATTTTTATTGACCCAAAGTCTGGTGTGAAGATGGAATATATCAATCTACTCCCCCTCCATATAGGGTTAGAAAATTAACGACCGTTTCCACAAGATCTGTTATAAAGATTGTAGAGGTCGGATCATTCTTTCTTGTACCTCCCCCACAAAGGATCAAAGTTTCGAATAACCAAAACTATTATAAAATCCAAAATAAGCTTCCGGTTCTCTTCATATTTCACATACCCATTATTTCTACTAACATAAGATTTGATGTGAAGATGGGATATATCGATCCACTCCCTCTGTGTACAATAATGTGTGAGATAGTAAAGGTTATGACACATCCGCACAGATATTGATGCGCTCAGTAGATGTACAAGACCACTTAAATGAAATAACAAGCAGCCCTACAATGATCTCCTATCATTATAAGAATAGATAAGAATTGTGTAGCTGCGATTAGGTTAAGTTAGATTAGTTTCAGTAGTACTTAAGGAACATATTTTTAAAATAAAAACTAGAATTGAATCTACACCCAAACGAAGCGGTTGTGTCCTTTTTCACTTTATATTGCTCCAGTCGAGTCGAATAGGGAATAGAGTTGACAATCGAAGAGAGAGATTGGATTCCGTTTTCATTATTAAAAAACACCCTGGTAGCGGGAGGGAGGCCTCACAAAGGGTAGGAATTTTGATTATGATTCCATTCGGACTTGGCACATCTCAAAAATTTAATAAATCCAAGATCTGTAATAAAGATGGTAGAGATCGGACCATTTCTACTCGTACCTCTCCAACAAAGGATCAACATTTTGAATATCCACGGTGCTCTAAAAATATTAAGAATATATAAAAATCTGGCCCACACTCTCAGAGAAGAGAACAAGGTCGCTACTGTCATTGTCGAAACCTGATCTAAAACTTGTGGTGGATATCATCACAGATCATTGTAAGGTGAGGGCTATGACCTCGAAATGGGACAGCGACGACATTGACTACTGTAGGATCTGACAAGATGAAGAAGAAGAAATCGAGACAGTCGAAAACTTGCTCTGCCACTGCCAAGCACTCATTAGTCTGAGACACAGACTGGTGGGAGAACTAGTATAACATGATCTCTGTTTTTTTTTTCTAACACTGATCCTATAGTAATCCTTCAATTAGCCAGAAGATTCAAGTGGCTAAAGACGACACGGCAAACTCCTCAGCCCTAGATCACAGTCTATAACTCTATCTCTTCCTCTTTTCTTAACATTCTTCTAGGGATGAACACAATCATTACAGAATTCCAAATATATATTTCAATAATCTAATATTAGCTGAGGTTATGCATCTGTCGGCAGAAACGATCGATACTTTATTAAAAAAAAAAACAAGGAAATCTCCATATGACCCCTCATAGACCACTGACTAACTTGTTCCCATGCCTCCATATCATCCCTCATGGACTACAGGCGCAATGGTTCCAATGTCTCCATATGGCCCCGTAAGAACTACTGACCTACTATTCACAATGTCCCTAGAGACTTTCGAAGGACAAGCTCATAGAAAATGTCTATAGGAAAAACAGGATTGCTTGTCTACACTTGGTCAGCAGTTCAGGTGATACAGGCAAAAGGAAGTCAGAAGCTATTTACCATTGAAATGTCCTACAGAGTAGCGTTATTAAAAATCAATGATGGCAATTCATGCTTCAGTTTATTATTTCGAAATTAAATAATTTCACAAAAATCGGACATGCGTTCGACATCCATGAGAATATGTGACTTCAATCTGAATCTCTCATCAAATTCCAAAATTTTTACAATCCAGTCGAATATTGCACCTGACATTTGTTGGCCTCATACATTTTTCTCTCCTCCGGGAATAGAGCCATAAATTCCATTACCATTTTCTGTTGTTTAACATAGTCCGTTTGTTTGGCAAATTTCTTATGCCATTCGACAAGATTTTCCGACTGAGCCGACGTATCAACGGCATTTAAATAGTTCTCCACAGTTTCCTTGAGGAATGCATAGAATTGTTCATTGGAATTTCTGCTAATCGAACGCATTGGCACGGCAAAATTCATATATTTCTTAACCCAATCACGTCTCAATTTTTCATCATCGACTGAATCGAAGAGGTGGCGTATCTTCTCATGCGTCTCCTTCAATGCCAATTGTTTGGCACAATTATCGGGTTGGGCTTTGAGATCTTGCAGTTCTTCAGAGCATTTCTTAAGTTGTTCACGGAATTTGTCATAGACTGAGGATGTTTGGAGCTTCTCATCCGATTCCGACCATTCTTTGAGAACATTTAAATACTCCTCAAATTTGCCTAAGATTTCCTCGGACCAAAGGGATTTTTGCAATTTCTCGGCTACCGTTTCGAAAAGTTGATAACTTTTGCTCTCTTCGCCACTGCCACTGGGAGCACCCAAGGCAACCTGCAAAAATATTGATTTTTTTTTTTCGAAAATAATTATAAAAATATATTTTGATTTTTTTTATAATTCTTACCACAACGCCAAGGGCTACCAGAAAAATTGGAATAAATTTATTCATTTTTTTTTAATTTTGAACTTTCTTTTGTGATTTCTCGCTGATCACCTTGTCTGTGCTGCACTGATAACCAGCCACGTTTGGCATCGGACTTTTATACATCTAGATTGTTATTCGAATTTCTTATCACCACATTTGCCTGACATATGTTCGATGCTAGGCCTTTTTCATTATCACCGATTTTCACAGTTGAACTAAAAATTCGTGTGAAAAACTGAGTTCTTGTTTATCAATTTCAATATTCGTGAGAAATTTCATAAATTTCAATATTCATGAGAAATTTCATAAATTTTAAGAAATAATAAAAATATGGACAATTTTTCGAAAAGAGATTTAAAGTCATCTGCGCTTCGGAAAAATGGAAACAAAGGCTCAAATCAGTTGGGGATTTTTTTAAACAATATTTACAGGGAGGTTATGATTATTGTCAATATGATTATTTTTTTGGATTTCATGAACGCCGTTCATAAAACCAAAAAGGCTCGTTTCTTGGGAGAATGAGAGAGAGAGAGAGAGAGAGAGAGAGAGAGAGAACATAGTAAAAGAACATGGCAATTTGGCGCCCAATACAATTTTGGATTTTTAACGATAAAATGAGAATTCATGGCGCCCAGTGGATTATGAGAGAGAGAGAGAGAGCGAGAGAGAGCATAGTAAAACGAACGTTGATTTCTAGAAGGCTATATGGCGCCCAATACCATTTCAAGAAAAAAACACGCTTGGCATTTGATTTCTTAAACGATTCTAGGAGGTCCCATGGCGCCCAATAAACCTGTATTTTTAAACAATTTTAGGCGAATTCATGGCGTCGAATAACTGGATATTTTATACAATTTTTAAGGGATATATTGCCCCCAAAAATCGTGGATTTCTTAAACCATTAAAGGAGGATTCATGGCGCCCAATGCAGTAAGGGAGAGCATAGTCAAAAAAAAGTGGATTTTTAGAAGCCTATATGGCGCCCAATATAGCTTTTGTAACAAACGCGCTTGGCATGGATTTATTAAACGATTCTGGGAGGTCCCATGGCGCTCAAAACGTGGATAAAATAAATATAATAGAAATAACCTGTATTTTTGAAATATTTTCTGAAGGCAATATGGCGCCCAATACAATTTTAGTAACAAACACGGTTGGCATTTTATTTCTTAAACAATTCTAGGAGGTCCAATGGCGCACAAAAAAGGTGAATTTTTAAACAATTTTAGAGGATATTTTATACAATTTTAAAGGGATGCATTGCCCTCAATAATCTTGGATTTCTTAAACATTTGAAGGAGGATTCATGGCGCCCAATAGACTTGGAGAGTGAGCATGATAAAAATAACCTGTATTTTTGAAATATTTTTTGAAGGCTAAATGGCGCCCAATACAATTTCAGGAACAAATACGCTTGGCATTTGATTTCTTAAACAATTCTAGGCGGTCCAATGGCGCCCAATAAACTTGAATTTTTAAACAATTTTAGGCGAATTCATGGCGCCCAATAACTGGATATTTTATACAAATTTATAGGCGCCCATTGCACCCAATAGTCGTGGATTTCTTAAACCATTGAAGGAGAATTCATGGCGCCCAATGGATTGAAAGATAGAGAGCTTAGTAAAAAGAACTTGGATTCTTGAAAGTTTTTTGGAAGCCGATATGGCGCCCAATTCAATTTTAGAAACAAACACGCTAGGCGCCCAATAAACGTGAATTTTTATATAATTTTATGATAATCAATGGCGTTTAAAAGATGTGAATTTTCTTAAAAAAAGAAAAAAAAAACAAATAAAAAAGCAGCTAACTTCGACCGGGCTGAACTTTTAATACCCTCCATCATTTGGAAGGAACTTGAAAAATTGCAAAAAAAAAAAAACTTCCGGAAACTACCAATTAAATGAAAACTGTTATATGGAAACTATACGAAGACGTGGACCTGCTTACGAAGTTTTTTGTCATGGGCTGTAGTACCCATTACGAACTTCAGATACCAAATTTGAAACAATTCGGGTGAATAATGTCGCTAAAATCATCCGTCCATCCATCCGTCCGTCTGTCTGTCTAGTTGGTGCGCACGATAACTCTCGAAGGGAGTATCCGATTTTATCCAAAGTTGGTACATCGTAATATTATTGTCAAACTTAGATCGAGTTTGGAGATGGACAATATCTGTTCACCCCTTCTGGTACCTCCCCCACAAAATGTCAAAATTTTCAAAGAAAATATTTTATTGCACACAAAGAGAAAGGATAATCCAATTTTGCTACAACTTTGCAAATCCTAATATTTGCGTCAGTGCTAGGTCAGGTGCGAAAATGGACAATATCGGTCCACTCCATCAAGTTCTTCCCTCACAAAGGGTCAATATTTTGAATAATTACAACTCTTATAAAATGTGATGTAAGAGTCTGATTGTCTTCAAATTTCACACATCCCAATAATTTTATTAACCCAAGGTCTGTTGTTAAGATGGAATAAATCGGTCCACTCCTTCTGGTACCTCCCCCACAAAGGGTCAAAATTTTAAATATCCATGCGGCTCATAAAACGCGATATTAACATTCGATTCCAATCAGATTTGGTACATTTCAATATTTCCATAAGCACTAGATCTGGTATAAATATGGCAGAGATCGGATCATTCCTTCTGGTATCTCCCCCACAAAGGTTCAAAATTTTGAATAAACAAAACGGTCAAAACTCGATATGAGCATATGGTTTTTTTTTTTCAAATTTTGCACATCCCATTAATTTTACTAACACAAGATCTGCTGTGAAGATGGGATATATCGGCACACTCCTTCTAATACCACCCCCACATAGGGTTTAAGATTTTGAACAACAAAACGCTCAAAAATAGCGAAATAAGAATCCAACTCTGCTCAAATCTCACAAATCACAATATTTTTATTAACACAAAATGTGTTGGGAAGATGATACATATCTGCCAACCCCTTCTGGTACCTCACCCACAAAGGTTTACAATTTCCAATACATATATCTGTCATAATTTGCGAAACAAGTCAGCGATTGTTTACAACTTGCCATATTTCTAAATATTTCTCTAAAGCAGAAATCTGAGATCAATATGGAATTTATGATTTCGCATAAAATTTGATATAAATGTTCGATTTTCTTGTAATTTTGCCCATATCAATATTTTTATATGTATCGATGTATCGGTCGACTATATATCTGGTACCCCATGCACTTTTTTACATTTCCTTAAAAATTATCACGTATCTCAAATAAAGTGAAGAATGTAGTCGATATAGCCCAAGCTTGGCAAGTCGCAATATTTATATCATATTTATTTAGGTCCGATATGAAATGGACAATATTGGTCCATCCCTTCGGAACCTACTCCATAGAGGGTCAACAATTTGAACATTCACAACAGAGGCCAAATAACATTTAAATAATCGAACATTAGCTGAGAGTATACACCTGTCGGCAAATCCGAATGATGCTTTTTTATTTGTTGGTATTGATATTTTTCTTTAGTATTTTTTCGATTTATGAATTCTCCCTTTTGTATCCTCATACTCCCATGATTATATCTTTGGTACATATTTTAGTATTGATTTTTTTGCATTATCTTTATCTTTAGTATTCATCGACTTATGCATCTTCTTTTTTCTATCCCCATACATCGAAAATAACATCTTTTGTCCACTTTTAGGTATCGATATTTAGTATTTTCTTTATCTTCTTTAGTATTTATCGATTTATGCATTCTCTTTTGTATCCTCGTACTCTCAACATTAGGTGTGTCTGGTTACCCTAAAGTTTGTAACAATTGTTACAAATTGTTACTGGAAGTCGTCTGTTAACCCAAAAGTTCTGCAAAAGAGAGCGGTCGGAGAGAGAAATTTTGACAGTTCTTTCAGTGAGAGTTTGCAAATTCTTGCTGGAAAAATTTCTTCTTGCAATCGCTTGCAACTCTTCTTCTTCTCATTCATCGACATTCAATCAGATGTTTTCTATTGTTTGTTTATTTATTTTTGTGCTTTCAATTTGAAAATATTTTTTTGGAATTAGCAAGACTAATAGTTTTTGGAGAACAACTTTACAAAATGTGAAAAACGTAAATGTTAATATGTAATAAAAAAGTAAAAGGCTATTTTCAACATTTTTATTTAAAAAACTTGTAAAATTAGTATTGGTTCCTTTGTTTTAATTCTCCTTATGGGGGACAAATTGGTTTGTTTTGACAAATCAGCTGATTAGTTGCAAGCTTCTGCAGGAATACCGTCTGTTTACTTTTCGCATTTTCCTTGCAAAAGAGAATAAAACTACCTTACTCTCTCAGAAAGAAGTTACTGGACAATTCCTGCAGGAAAAGTAACCAGACACACCTATTATATCACTAGTATTGATATTTTGTTTTTTTTTCTCTCTCATCGATTTTTGCATCCTGATACTCTCTGGTCACTTTTTGGTATCGATATTTTGTATTTTCCTTACCTTCTTTGGTATTTATCGATTTATTCACTCTCTTTTATATCTTCATATTCTCAAGAGTATATCTTTTGGCCATTTGTTCTCTCCTTGGCCATTTTTTCTCTCCTTGGTCAATTTTGCTCTCCTGTAAACAAAATCTTTGCAATGACTTTGATTTTCTTCTGAGAATCCCTGTAATTTCTTAATTACTCAAAATTATCGAATTTCTCACAAATATTAAAATTGATAAGAAAATAGAGATCTTTTTTCTATGAAATACAATTTAAATTGAAACCGCTGATAGTGCGAATGCTTGGCATCGAACATATGGCAGGCAAATAAGGTGATAAGAAATTCAAAAATAAACAAACAAACATAATGTATAAAAGTGCGGTCAAGAGCATGATTGGGCATCAGTCGCAAAGGCAAGGTGATCGAATACAAATCAAAACAAAAATGAATAAAATCATTGCAATTTTTCTGGTAGCCTTAGGCATAGTGGTAAGTATTAAATAATAAATAAATAATAAATAATTATTTTCTAAAAATCTCAATATTTTTGCAGGTTGCCTTGGGTGCTCCCAGTGGCAGTGGCGAAGAGAGCAAAGGTTATCAACTTTTCGAAACGGTAGCCGGGAAATTGCAAAAATCCGTTTGGTCCGAAGAAATCTTGGGCACATTTGAGGAATATTTAAATGTCCTAAAAGAGTGGTCGGAATCTGATGAAAATCTCCAAACATCCTCAATCTATAATAAATTTCATGAACAACTTAAAAAATGCTCCGAAGAACTTCAAGATCTCAAAGCCCAACCGGATAATTGTGCCAAACAATTGGCATTGAAGGAGACGCATGAGGAGATACGCCATCTTTTCGATTCAGTCGATGATGAAAAGTTGAGACGTGATTGGGTCAAGAAGTACATGAATGCGTGCCAATGCGTTCGATTAGCAGAAATTCCAATGAACAATTCTTTGCATTCCTCAAGGAAACTGTGGAGAACTATTTAAATGGAGTTGATAATTCGGCTCAGTCGGAAGATCTTGTCGAGTGGCATAAGAAATTTGCCCAACAAACGGACTATGTTAAACAACAGAAAATGGTAATGGTATTTATGGCTCTATTCCCAGAGGAGAGAAAAATGTATGAGGCCGATAAATGTCAGGTGCAATATTCGACTGGATTGTAAAGAAATTGGAATTTGATGAGGGATTTGTATTGGAGTCTGATATTCTCATGGATGGTAAATGCATGTCCGGTTTTTGTTAAATTATTTAATTTCAAAATAATAAACTGAAGCATGAATTGCCATAATTGACTTTTAATAGGGCTACCCTGTAGGAAATTTTAAAGAATATTTTTTCAAGGACCATTTGTTGAAGAAACGCGGATTTTTTAAAGAATATTTTTCAAGGACCAATAGACCAAGAAACGTGGATTTTTTAAAGAATATTTTTTCAACGACCAAAAGACCAAGAAACGTGGATTTTTTAAAGAATATTTTTTCAACGACCAAAAGACCAAGAAACGTGGATTTTTTAAAGAATATTTTTTCAACGACCAAAAGACCAAGAAACGTGGATTTTTTAAAGAATATTTTTTTAACGACCAAAAGACCAAGAAACGTGGATTTTTTAAAGAATATTTTTTCAACGACCAAAAGACCAAGAAACGTGGATTTTTTAAAGAATATTTTTTCAACGACCATCAGTTAATGAAACGTGGATTTTTTAAAGAATATTTTTTCAACGACCAAAAGACCAAGAAACGTGGATTTTTTAAAGAATATTTTTTCAACGACCATCAGTTAATGAAACGTGGATTTTTTAAAGAATATTTTTTCAACGACCAAAAGACCAAGAAACGTGGATTTTTTAAAGAATATTTTTTCAACGACCAAAAGACCAAGAAACGTGGATTTTTTATAGAATATTTTTTCAACGACCATCAGTTAATGAAACGTGGATTTTTTAAAGAATATTTTTTCAACGACCAAAAGACCAAGAAACGTGGATTTTTTAAAGAATATTTTTTCAACGACCATCAGTTAATGAAACGTGGATTTTTTAAAGAATATTTTTTCAACGACCAAAAGACCAAGAAACGTGGATTTTTTAAAGAATATTTTTTCAACGACCAAAAGACCAAGAAACGTGGATTTTTTAAAGAATATTTTTTCAACGACCAAAAGACCAAGAAACGTGGATTTTTTATAGAATATTTTTTCAACGACCATCAGTTAATGAAACGTGGATTTTTTAAAGAATATTTTTTCAACGACCAAAAGACCAAGAAACGTGGATTTTTTAAAGAATATTTTTTCAACGACCATCAGTTAATGAAACGTGGATTTTTTAAAGAATATTTTTTCAACGACCAAAAGACCAAGAAACGTGGATTTTTTAAAGAATATTTTTTCAACGACCATCAGTTAATGAAACGTGGATTTTTTAAAGAATATTTTTTCAACGACCATCAGTTAATGAAACGTGGATTTTTTAAAGAATATTTTTTCAACGACCAAAAGACCGAGAAACGTGGATTTTTTAAAGAATATTTTTTCAACGACCAAAAGACCGAGAAACGTGGATTTTTTAAAGAATATTTTTTCAACGACCATCACTTAATGAAACGTGGATTTTTTAAAGAATATTTTTTCAACGACCAAAAGACCGAGAAACGTGGATTTTTTAAAGAATATTTTTTCAACGACCAAAAGACCAAGAAACGTGGATTTTTTAAAGAATATTTTTTCAACGACCAAAAGACCAAGAAACGTGGATTTTTTAAAGAATATTTTTTCAACGACCAAAAGACCAAGAAACGTGGATTTTTTAAAGAATATTTTTTCAACGACCAAAAGACCAAGAAACGTGGATTTTTTAAAGAATATTTTTTCAACGACCAAAAGACCAAGAAACGTGGATTTTTTAAAGAATATTTTTTCAACGACCATTAGTTGAAGAAACGTGGATTTTTTAAAGAATATTTTTTCAACGACCAAAAGACCAAGAAACGTTGATTTTTTAAAGAATATTTTTTCAACGACCAAAAGACCAAGAAACGTGGATTTTTTAAAGAATATTTTTTCAACGACCATCACTCCAAGAAACGTGGATTTTTTAAAGAATATTTTTTCAACGACCATCACTCCAAGAAACGTGGATTTTTTAAAGAATATTTTTTCAACGACCATCACTCCAAGAAACGTGGATTTTTTAAAGAATATTTTTTCAACGACCATCACTCCAAGAAACGTGGATTTTTTAAAGAATATTTTTTCAACGACCATCACTCCAAGAAACGTGGATTTTTTAAAGAATATTTTTTCAACGACCATCACTCCAAGAAACGTGGATTTTTTAAAGAATATTTTTTCAACGACCATCACTCCAAGAAACGTGGATTTTTTAAAGAATATTTTTTCAACGACCATCACTCCAAGAAACGTGGATTTTTTAAAGAATATTTTTTCAACGACATCACTCCAAGAAACGTGGATTTTTTAAAGAATATTTTTTCAACGACCAAAAGAACAAGAAACGTGGATTTTTTAAAGAATATTTTTTCAACGACCAAAAGACCAAGAAACGTGGATTTTTTAAAGAATATTTTTTCAACGACCAAAAGACCGAGAAACGTGGATTTTTTAAAGAATATTTTTTCAACGACCAAAAGACCAAGAAACGTGGATTTTTTAAAGAATATTTTTTCAACGACCATCACTCCAAGAAACGTGGATTTTTTAAAGAATATTTTTTCAACGACCATCACTCCAAGAAACGTGGATTTTTTAAAGAATATTTTTTCAACGACCATCACTCCAAGAAACGTGGATTTTTTAAAGAATATTTTTTCAACGACCATCACTCCAAGAAACGTGGATTTTTTAAAGAATATTTTTTCAACGACCATCACTCCAAGAAACGTGGATTTTTTAAAGAATATTTTTTCAACGACCATCACTCCAAGAAACGTGGATTTTTTAAAGAATATTTTTTCAACGACCATCACTCCAAGAAACGTGGATTTTTTAAAGAATATTTTTTCAACGACCATCACTCCAAGAAACGTGGATTTTTTAAAGAATATTTTTTCAACGACCATCACTCCAAGAAACGTGGATATTTTAAAGAATATTTTTCCAACGACCATCACTCCAAGAAACGTGGATTTTTTAAAGAATATTTTTTCAACGACCATCACTCCAAGAAATGTGGATTTTTTAAAGAATATTTTTCCAACGACCATCACTCCAAGAAACGTGGATTTTTTAAAGAATATTTTTTCAACGACCATCACTCCAAGAAACGTGGATTTTTTAAAGAATATTTTTTCAACGACCAAAAGACCAAGAAACGTGGATTTTTTAAAGAATATTTTTTCAACGACCAAAAGACCAAGAAACGTGGATTTTTTAAAGAATATTTTTTCAACGACCAAAAGACCAAGAAACGTGGATTTTTTAAAGAATATTTTTTCAACGACCAAAAGACCAAGAAACGTGGATTTTTTAAAGAATATTTTTTCAACGACCAAAAGACCAAGAAACGTGGATTTTTTAAAGAATATTTTTTCAACGACCATCACTCCAAGAAACGTGGATTTTTTAAAGAATATTTTTTCAACGACCATCACTCCAAGAAACGTGGATATTTTAAAGAATATTTTTCCAACGACCATCACTCCAAGAAACGTGGATTTTTTAAAGAATATTTTTTCAACGACCATCACTCCAAGAAATGTGGATTTTTTAAAGAATATTTTTCCAACGACCATCACTCCAAGAAACGTGGATTTTTTAAAGAATATTTTTTCAACGACCATCACTCCAAGAAACGTGGATTTTTTAAAGAATATTTTTTCAACGACCATCACTCCAAGAAATGTGGATTTTTTAAAGAATATTTTTCCAACGACCATCACTCCAAGAAACGTGGATTTTTTAAAGAATATTTTTTCAACGACCATCACTCCAAGAAACGTGGATTTTTTAAAGAATATTTTTTCAACGACCAAAAGACCAAGAAACGTGGATTTTTTAAAGAATATTTTTTCAACGACCAAAAGACCAAGAAACGTGGATTTTTTAAAGAATATTTTTTCAACGACCAAAAGACCAAGAAACGTGGATTTTTTAAAGAATATTTTTTCAACGACCAAAAGACCAAGAAACGTGGATTTTTTAAAGAATATTTTTTCAACGACCAAAAGACCAAGAAACGTGGATTTTTTAAAGAATATTTTTTCAACGACCATCACTCCAAGAAACGTGGATTTTTTAAAGAATATTTTTTCAACGACCAAAAGACCAAGAAACGTGGATTTTTTAAAGAATATTTTTTCAACGACCAAAAGACCAAGAAACGTGGATTTTTTAAAGAATATTTTTTCAACGACCAAAAGACCAAGAAACGTGGATTTTTTAAAGAATATTTTTTCAACGACCAAAAGACCAAGAAACGTGGATTTTTTAAAGAATATTTTTTCAACGACCAAAAGACCAAGAAACTTGGATTTTTTAAAGAATATTTTTTCAACGACCATCACTCCAAGAAACGTGGATTTTTTAAAGAATATTTTTTCAACGACCATCACTCCAAGAAACGTGGATATTTTAAAGAATATTTTTCCAACGACCATCACTCCAAGAAACGTGGATTTTTTAAAGAATATTTTTTCAACGACCATCACTCCAAGAAATGTGGATTTTTTAAAGAATATTTTTCCAACGACCATCACTCCAAGAAACGTGGATTTTTTAAAGAATATTTTTTCAACGACCATCACTCCAAGAAACGTGGATTTTTTAAAGAATATTTTTTCAACGACCAAAAGACCAAGAAACGTGGATTTTTTAAAGAATATTTTTTCAACGACCAAAAGACCAAGAAACGTGGATTTTTTAAAGAATATTTTTTCAACGACCAAAAGACCAAGAAACGTGGATTTTTTAAAGAATATTTTTTCAACGACCAAAAGACCAAGAAACGTGGATTTTTTAAAGAATATTTTTTCAACGACCAAAAGACCAAGAAACGTGGATTTTTTAAAGAATATTTTTTCAACGACCAAAAGACCAAGAAACGTGGATTTTTTAAAGAATATTTTTTCAACGACCAAAAGACCAAGAAACGTGGATTTTTTAAAGAATATTTTTTCAACGACCAAAAGACCAAGAAACGTGGATTTTTTAAAGAATATTTTTTCAACGACCAAAAGACCAAGAAACGTGGATTTTTTAAAGAATATTTTTTCAACGACCAAAAGACCAAGAAACGTGGATTTTTTAAAGAATATTTTTTCAACGACCAAAAGACCAAGAAACGTGGATTTTTTAAAGAATATTTTTTCAACGACCAAAAGACCAAGAAACGTGGATTTTTTAAAGAATATTTTTTCAACGACCAAAAGACCAAGAAACGTGGATTTTTTAAAGAATATTTTTTCAACGACCATCAGTTAATGAAACGTGGATTTTTTAAAGAATATTTTTTCAACGACCAAAAGACCAAGAAACGTGGATTTTTTAAAGAATATTTTTTCAACGACCATCAGTTAATGAAACGTGGATTTTTTAAAGAATATTTTTTCAACGACCATCACTCCGAGAAACGTGGATTTTTTAAAGAATATTTTTTCAACGACCATCAGTTAATGAAACGTGGATTTTTTAAAGAATATTTTTTCAACGACCAAAAGACCAAGAAACGTGGATTTTTTAAAGAATATTTTTTCAACGACCAAAAGACCAAGAAACGTGGATTTTTTAAAGAATATTTTTTCAACGACCAAAAGACCAAGAAACGTGGATTTTTTAAAGAATATTTTTTCAACGACCAAAAGACCAAGAAACGTGGATTTTTTAAAGAATATTTTTTCAACGACCAAAAGACCAAGAAACGTGGATTTTTTAAAGAATATTTTTTCAACGACCAAAAGACCAAGAAACGTGGATTTTTTAAAGAATATTTTTTCAACGACCAAAAGACCAAGAAACGTGGATTTTTTAAAGAATATTTTTTCAACGACCAAAAGACCAAGAAACGTGGATTTTTTAAAGAATATTTTTTCAACGACCAAAAGACCAAGAAACGTGGATTTTTTAAAGAATATTTTTTCAACGACCAAAAGACCAAGAAACGTTGATTTTTTAAAGAATATTTTTTCAACGACCAAAAGACCAAGAAACGTGGATTTTTTAATGAATATTTTTTCAACGACCATCACTCCAAGAAACGTGGATTTTTTAAAGAATATTTTTTCAACGACCATCACTCCAAGAAACGTGGATTTTTTAAAGAATATTTTTTCAACGACCATCACTCCAAGAAACGTGGATTTTTTAAAGAATATTTTTTCAACGACCATCACTCCAAGAAACGTGGATTTTTTAAAGAATATTTTTTCAACGACCATCACTCCAAGAAACGTGGATTTTTTAAAGAATATTTTTTCAACGACCAAAAGAACAAGAAACGTGGATTTTTTAAAGAATATTTTTTCAACGACCAAAAGACCAAGAAACGTGGATTTTTTAAAGAATATTTTTTCAACGACCAAAAGACCAAGAAACGTGGATTTTTTAAAGAATATTTTTTCAACGACCAAAAGACCAAGAAACGTGGATTTTTTAAAGAATATTTTTTCAACGACCATTAGTTGAAGAAACGTGGATTTTTTAAAGAATATTTTTCCAAAAGCCCATCAATTGATGAAACGTGGATTTTTTAATGAATATTTTTCCAAAGGCCCATCAATTGATGAAACGTGGATTTTTTAAAGAATATTTTTCCAAAGGCCCATCAATTGATGAAACGTGGATTTTTTAAAGAATATTTTTCCAAAAGCCAATCAATTGATGAAACGTGGATTTTTTAAAGAATATTTTCCAAAAGCCAATCAATTGATGAAACGTGGATTTTTTAAAGAATATTTTTCCAAAGGCCCATCAATTGATGAAACGTGGATTTTTTAAAGAATATTTTTCCAAAAGCCCATCAATTGATGAAACGTGGATTTTTTAAAGAATATTTTTCCAAAGGCCCATCAATTGATGAAACGTGGATTTTTTAAAGAATATTTTTCCAAAGGCCCATCAATTGATGAAACGTGGATTTTTTAAAGAATATTTTTCCAAAGGCCCATCAATTGATGAAACGTGGATTTTTTAAAGAATATTTTTCCAAAGGCCCATCAATTGATAAAACGTGGATTTTTTAAAGAATATTTTTCCAAAGGCCCATCAATTGATGAAACGTGGATTTTTTAAAGAATATTTTTCCAAAGGCCCATCAATTGATGAAACGTGGATTTTTTAAAGAATATTTTTCCAAAGGCCCATCAATTGATGAAACGTGGATTTTTTAAAGAATATTTTTCCAAAGGCCCATCAATTGATGAAACGTGGATTTTTTAAAGAATATTTTTCCAAAGGCCCATCAATTGATGAAACGTGGATTTTTTAAAGAATATTTTTCCAAAGGCCCATCAATTGATGAAACGTGGATTTTTTAAAGAATATTTTTCCAAAGGCCCATCATTTGATGAAACGTGGATTTTTTAAAGAATATTTTTCCAAAGGCCCATCAATTGATGAAACGTGGATTTTTTAAAGAATATTTTTCCAAAGGCCCATCAATTGATGAAACGTGGATTTTTTAAAGAATATTTTTCCAAAGGCCCATCAATTGATGAAACGTGGATTTTTTAAAGAATATTTTTCCAAAGGCCCATCAATTGATGAAACGTGGATTTTTTAAAGAATATTTTTTCAACGACCATCAATTGATGAAACGTGGATTTTTTAAAGAATATTTTTCCAAAGGCCCATCAATTGATGAAACGTGGATTTTTTAAAGAATATTTTTCCAAAGGCCCATCAATTGATGAAACGTGGATTTTTTAAAGAATATTTTTCCAAAGGCCCATCAATTGATGAAACGTGGATTTTTTAAAGAATATTTTTCCAAAGGCCCATCAATTGATGAAACGTGGATTTTTTAAAGAATATTTTTCCAAGGACCATTAGTTGAAAAAACGTGGATTTTTTAATGAATATTTTTCCAAGGACCATTAGTTGAAAAAACGTAAATTTTTTAATGAATATTTTTCCAAGGACCATTAGTTGAAAAAACGTAAATTTTTTAATGAATATTTTTCCAAGGACCATTAGTTGAAGAGATTTAAATTCAGGTAAAGTATTCATGAATTACTGTTTCTTCTAATTTCTAACTTTTAGAGTCTAATGGCACCTAAGAATGTGAGATATAATGCCGTTTAGTCTCCCCCCTGTAGAGCATGAAACTTGTTTGAACAAAACTCCATCTTTATTTTCGGTCATGACATTTTCAATCCAGTTAAACGAACCGAACATGATTTGCATAAAATTATATGGAAGGTGCTACGAAATTACACACACACACACTAGAAACAACAAATATACCAACAACAACAACAAATACAACAATAACGGACTCACAATGAACTCGACAGGTAGGTGCTTTGTTCAAGTGTGAATAACAATGAGAATGAGAGATAGAGAGAGCGATAACTGTTCGTGTTGGCTCATAAATTAAGAATTAGTGAGTAAGCAATACGGAGAGGGAGAGAGATCAAAACAAAGACACACCTTCATCAGTGGAAGTTAGAAAACAAAAAAATCATTCAAAGAGTAACGGAAAGAGAGAGAGAGAGAGAAAAATACATTTGCTCCTCCCCTTAATGGGTTTTAATGAGGGAAAACAATTAAATTACTGATCATTTCTTTAAAATTTAATTAACAGAAATAATTCCCCTGAAGGGCATTCAACTTTTATGTGTTTCCCCTCTCTCTCTCTTATCTTAATACATGTAAAACTTCGTTTATATGAAAATAAAAGCTTAAAAATCTGTTAAGTAAATATCCACTAAAAATGTAACAGAAATTTGCTTTCATAACAAACCTCACTTTTTGTTTTGTTTTTCGAAATCATTTGTTGAAACAATTCGCTTTTTGTTCACCATTTGCTTGCAATTATTATGATTGACATAAAAATCTTTAAACATTACCTTAAAATACACCATAATTGTCAGCGTCCATCATCAGCGATAGCGCGCAAGTGCGTCGCATTTAGTGTGGAATTTGTTTGGAGCAAAAAAAAAAAAAAAAACTCACCAAGAGACTGCATAAATATTTGACTGCACACATTTTCTAAATAAAATCTAAGACAGTATATTTTTTTTTTTTTAACAGGGGAAGGTCTCCCGAACCCTAAGACTCCACAATGGGATTTTTTAAATAATTCCTTAATTTAAAAAAATGCTATTAAAGGAATAAAGGATGAGGATGCCGACATCAGTAAAACCTTTGTTGGAATTTATCTCATGAATTTGGAAAATTTGAATAAAGAGAATTTCGAAAGAGAATTTGTGGAGAATTTGCCATGAGTAGGTATATTCAAGGCAAAATATTTGCGAAACCCAAATTTACGAACGACCCCAAGTTGGGCGCCATTATTGATAAATAATAAAATTTTTCAATGGAATTGTCTGAAAATCCGCGAAAGGAGTTCCTTCTGAGTACTTTACCCCCTGGAAGAAAATTGTCTACCTACCGGTATCTCCCTATATTCGCTACCGGTATCTCCCTATATTCGCTACCTGCATATATTTGGTATTTTGATGATTTTAGCTAAATTTTTCAATGGATTTGCCTCAAAACCGATACTAGAAGTTCTTTCCAAGCACTTTATCCCCCCGGAAGAGAAACGTCTATATACAGGGTGTGATAAAAAAAGCTGCAACAAAGTCAAACGCCATAATTTTTACATTTTTTTTTCAAATTTTATTGAATGACAGCAAAAAAATGTCGGAAATTCGGCATTAAATTTTAAAATAAGTTTAGATCTGCTCGAATTGGTCACCTTTGCCACGAATTATGGCCTTTAAACGGCCAATGAAACCGTCACACGCTGCCCGAATGTTGCTCTGCGATATTTTGGCCCATTCCCGACGAAGCGGGGCTTGCTTGAGGTGATCGACACTTTGGTATTTTTTTTTAGTGCCAACTTTGCTTTAATCCAAATACTCCAGACACTCAATAGTAGAAATAAGGTGAGGAACCCCATTTATTAACCATTCTTAGGTAACGCGTGCTGAGTGCAATGGTGCTGACTGAGTCCTGTTGGAATGTCCAAGGTCTGCAGCCAAAATGTTTGCCTGGCCAAGGCTTTAATACACCCTCCAGAATATTTTTGCGATAATATTCGGCATTTATTCTGAGACCACGCTCGATTAATACGAGCGGAGAGCAACCATCGGCTGTTATACACCCTCCCAAGGCTCTAATACTCCCTCCAGAATAGTTTCGCGTAAAATATTCGGAATTAATTCTGATGCCACGGACGATTAATACGAGCGGAGAGCAACCATCGGCTGTTATACGCCTCCCAAGGCTTTAATACAGCCTCCAGAATATTTTCGCGATAATATTCGGCATTTATTCTGCTGATGCCACGGCTCTTTTGAGTCTATTTTCTTGCTGTTGCGGTGTAAGTTCTTGCACTTTTTGGAATTTTAATGGCTTTACCCCGAGCTCATATTTTCAATATTTGCCGCCGAATGGAATATTGCGGTATGTTCAGCTCACGAGCCATTTTTCGGTCACTGCGACGTGGTCGCTTCTTTACTTTTCGAACCATTTCTGCTGATGTTGCTTCCGTCTTTTCTTCCGTCCACCTCTTTGACGTCGGGCTACGCTACCAGCATCACGGTAATGAGCTATGGTACGAGACACAAAAGATTTATTCCCATTTAAATGCTGGAGTGCTCTAACGATAGTCACTTGTGGTTTTCCAGACAAATAAGGAGGAATCCCACTATCCCGCTTGAACTCCATCCATTCCACGAATAATTTTTTTTTTCTGAAAAATTCTCAGCAAAATGCTCTTCTACACTTGTAAACAATATAATGAGCTGTCACTGGAATAATTTTAACAGCTGTCGGACGAGTGGCTTAGAAATGACAGCAGTCTGAAGTTGGCTGCAGTTTTTTCATTTCACCCGTAAAGTGGACAAGGAGGAGGCGATATGGTCCAAGTCTGGCACGTAGCAATATTTATTTATGACTGGTACGAATTTGACAGTATTGGGCCATTCCTTTGGAACCTACTCCATAGAGGTTCAAGCATTTGAATAATCGTGACGGACGTCAAAATATAATTAAATAATCGAACATTGGCTCAGGATGTAAGAGGGCGAGAAAAGAGTACGACCGCTTCGCTTGGGTGTAGAATTTTTTAAAGAATATTTTTTCAACGACCATCAGTTGATGAAACGTGGATTTTTTTAAAGAATATTTTTGTCAAGGACCGTTATTCTAAAAATTTCACTTTAAGCATTTTCCAGCATTTTCTTCAACTGCTTTCCATGCTTTGAAATATTTATTTTTAATGGTTAGATTTTCCCAGCGCCTCAGCCGCACTCAAGAATATGTTCAAAATTTTTTGTACACAGGGTATACATCTGTCGATTTTGCCGACTGATTCTTTTTTAATTGTTAATATTGAATTTAGAAACCAATCTTTATGGCAATACTTTAAAATTGATCCCAGCCTTGGATAATTTTTTTTCTTTTATTCTAAGTAAAATCTTGCCAATTTTCCCCTCTTTTCCATAATTTTGGCCAATTTTTTTCGTTTTTATTTGACTTTGTTTAAATTCTATCTTAGAATCCCTAACACTTGACCATGGTGGCATTTTGTTCTTAGATCCCTACATAAAAGTGGTGTAGATTGGCAACACTTTTCTCTCCACTTAATGTACGTTTACATTTCATTGAATTTCATGGTTGTTATATTTCGTACTAAAATCGTATGTAAGATCCTAATGAAGTTGGCTGCAAGAATATAATAGAAAAAGAAAATAGAACTAGAAAATGAATTCATTCGCTCTTGTCTTATCAGAGAGTGAATAATGTGTCACAACCGCGTTCAAGTCTTTTCACAGGCCACACCTATGGCAAAAATTACCTGGTTTTAATAAAGGCTGAAAATTCCAACATATGCGAAATCTGCAATATGCCAAACACCGACAATCACCAAATCTTTGTATGTCCTAAATACCGCAATGATCGGTTAGATATTTTCACGATTTTCCCGGACTTACCAGCAATTCTCAAAACCTTCTCCAGCGAACACTTTAATGAATTGTGCAAATTCATTTATAGTACGCACAAACCACCAGAAGAAAATATCAATGAAAGGAACTAACAAGCGGTAACCGATAACTTAGCAACTGGTACATGACTGATACTTCGGGTATCGTAACAACTACTTCTTGGCGGAGATATCAACTATCGAGTCCAAAAAAACCGCGTTCAAGAAAAACGAATGAAAAATCGCTGTGTTTGTCCTTAAGTGGCGTTGCCGGTATGCTGGCGTATAGTGCGGCTATGGCTCGTCGGATTTGGGTGTTGGTTCTTTTCAGACTTTTTCGGTTGAGCCAAAAAAAATCATAACGGACTTGTAAAAAATGCCAATTCAATTGGGTTCAAAGGAACCTGAAACATGTCTTAGAAATGAAAACAAAAAGAGCCCCACATCCAATCCTCTTTACGGGTTAAGTAAAAAAGGAAAGATTTTTCTCACAATTTCTGCCAGGAAATTCTGGCCTGCCATTTTCCCCATTTAGTTTTTCCATTTTCTTTTCAAGTATTCCCCCTACGTGACATTTAGGTAATTGGAATAATCAGCTGCTTCCTAATAATGGTTGGCAACATTTTTCTTCTTCTTCTTCAAGGTATCAATTATTTTCATGGCTAAACCAGAAAAAATCATACCGGACTTGCAAAAAATTCAAATTAAATTGGGATAAAAGGAACCTGAAACATGTCCAAGAAAGAAAACAAATGAACATTCACCCAAAACTATACCAAATCCCAAACTCATTTAACCTAGTTTATACCTATAGAAACAGCATTCCTGGCGGCCAGGAGCCAACCAGGAGCTAGCCCTCCCTCCGAGAACACCTCTCGCCATGACGTCTACTTATCGTCCCAGATTTGATCGTTAACTTACCACCACCTTTTGTAATAGGGCTTAAGCCGAAGACATTCTTATCTCCCTCGGTGGTGGATTGGACGGGCGATGGTGTGGCTGGTGTTGGCTCCAATTTCCTCCTGGTCTGGATATTTATCATTAAGATTTTCTGTGTTTCTGGTATTTATTCAAAACTTGGTTTTCAGTTAACTTTTCTTTAGTTTCAGGATTAGATTAAGATTTTAGTTTTGAAACTGTCTTCAAAAAAACTTCCGGAAAAATATTTGAACACCTTCCTCCGAGAACACCTCTCGCCATGACGTCTACTTATCGTCCCAGATTTGACCGTTAACTTAGCGTTTTCAAATCATACCCACCAACTTTTTAATAGGGCTTAAGCCAAAGACATTCTATGTGTCCCTCGGTGGATTGGACGGGCGATGGTGTTCAATTTCCTGCTCTGGATATTTATCATTAAGATTTTCTGTAATTCTGGTATTCAATCAAAACTTGGTTTTCAGTTGATTTTTCTTAAGTTTCAGGTTTAGATTAAGATTTTAGTTTTGAAACTGCCATCAAAAAAACCTTCCGGAAAAATATTTGATTTATTTATTGATTTATTTGATTTGAATTTCATTGCTTAAGGCTTAATATTCGGCTTAAAAATGCTTGTATTTTTGTGTTTCAACCAAATAAATCGTTGAATTCAATTTTCACTGAAGTCACCAGAATTTTGTTAAATTTTCCTTCCTTCGGTTAGTCAGGGCGCCACGTCCAATCTTCTTCAGGGGTTAAGTAAAAATGGAAAGATTTTTCTGCCAGGAAATTCAGGCTGCCATTTTCCTCATTTGGTTTTTTCCATTTTCTTTTCAAGTATTCCCCCTTCGTGACATTTAGATAATTGGAATAATCAGCTGCTTCCTAATAATGGTTGGCAACATTCTCCTTCTTCTTCTAGCTATCAATTATTTTCATGGTTAAACCAGAAAAAAATCATACCGGACTTGCAAAAAATTCAAATTAAATTGGGGTGAAAGGAACCTGAAATATGTCGAAGAAAGAAAACAAAAGGATATTCACCCAAAACTACACCAAATCCCAAAACTCATTTAACCTAGTTTATAGCTATAGAAACAGCACTCCTGGCGGCTGTCCAACCAGGAGCTAGCACTCCCTCAGAGAACACCTCTCGCCATGACGTCTACTTATCGTCCCAGATTTGATCGTTAACTCACCGCTTTCAAATCATACCCACCTACTTTTTAATGGGGCTTAAGCCGAAGACATTCTTATCTCACTGTGGTGGATTGGACGGGCGATCCTGGTCTGGATATTTATCTGGTATTTATTTAAAATTGGTTTTCTTTAGTTTTAGGATTATATTAAGATTTTAGTTTTGAAACTCTCTTCAAAAAAACTTCCGGAAAAATATTTGATTTATTTATTGGTTTATAACTTTTGGAGCCTTTAAGTCCTTTAAAGGCTCGTTGGCTCCAATTTCCTCCTGGTCTGGACATTTATCATTAAGATTTTCTGTGTTTCTGGTATTTATTCAAAACTTGGTTTTCAGTTGTCTTTTCTTTAGTTTCAGGATTTTTTTTTTTTTTTCTTCTTCTTCTTCAAGGTATCAATTATTTTCATGGCTAAACCAGAAAAAATCATACCGGACTTGCAAAAAATTCAAATTAAATTGGGATAAAAGGAACCTGAAACATGTCCAAGAAAGAAAACAAATGAACATTCACCCAAAACTATACCAAATCCCAAACTCATTTAACCTAGTTTATACCTATAGAAACAGCATTCCTGGCGGCCAGGAGCCAACCAGGAGCTAGCCCTCCCTCCGAGAACACCTCTCGCCATGACGTCTACTTATCGTCCCAGATTTGATCGTTAACTTACCACCACCTTTTGTAATAGGGCTTAAGCCGAAGACATTCTTATCTCCCTCGGTGGTGGATTGGACGGGCGATGGTGTGGCTGGTGTTGGCTCCAATTTCCTCCTGGTCTGGATATTTATCATTAAGATTTTCTGTGTTTCTGGTATTTATTCAAAACTTGGTTTTCAGTTAACTTTTCTTTAGTTTCAGGATTAGATTAAGATTTTAGTTTTGAAACTGTCTTCAAAAAAACTTCCGGAAAAATATTTGAACACCTTCCTCCGAGAACACCTCTCGCCATGACGTCTACTTATCGTCCCAGATTTGACCGTTAACTTAGCGTTTTCAAATCATACCCACCAACTTTTTAATAGGGCTTAAGCCAAAGACATTCTATGTGTCCCTCGGTGGATTGGACGGGCGATGGTGTTCAATTTCCTGCTCTGGATATTTATCATTAAGATTTTCTGTAATTCTGGTATTCAATCAAAACTTGGTTTTCAGTTGATTTTTCTTAAGTTTCAGGTTTAGATTAAGATTTTAGTTTTGAAACTGCCATCAAAAAAACCTTCCGGAAAAATATTTGATTTATTTATTGATTTATTTGATTTGAATTTCATTGCTTAAGGCTTAATATTCGGCTTAAAAATGCTTGTATTTTTGTGTTTCAACCAAATAAATCGTTGAATTCAATTTTCACTGAAGTCACCAGAATTTTGTTAAATTTTCCTTCCTTCGGTTAGTCAGGGCGCCACGTCCAATCTTCTTCAGGGGTTAAGTAAAAATGGAAAGATTTTTCTGCCAGGAAATTCAGGCTGCCATTTTCCTCATTTGGTTTTTCCATTTTCTTTTCAAGTATTCCCCCTTCGTGACATTTAGATAATTGGAATAATCAGCTGCTTCCTAATAATGGTTGGCAACATTCTCCTTCTTCTTCTAGCTATCAATTATTTTCATGGTTAAACCAGAAAAAAATCATACCGGACTTGCAAAAAATTCAAATTAAATTGGGGTGAAAGGAACCTGAAATATGTCGAAGAAAGAAAACAAAAGGATATTCACCCAAAACTACACCAAATCCCAAAACTCATTTAACCTAGTTTATAGCTATAGAAACAGCACTCCTGGCGGCTGTCCAACCAGGAGCTAGCACTCCCTCAGAGAACACCTCTCGCCATGACGTCTACTTATCGTCCCAGATTTGATCGTTAACTCACCGCTTTCAAATCATACCCACCTACTTTTTAATGGGGCTTAAGCCGAAGACATTCTTATCTCACTGTGGTGGATTGGACGGGCGATCCTGGTCTGGATATTTATCTGGTATTTATTTAAAATTGGTTTTCTTTAGTTTTAGGATTATATTAAGATTTTAGTTTTGAAACTCTCTTCAAAAAAACTTCCGGAAAAATATTTGATTTATTTATTGGTTTATAACTTTTGGAGCCTTTAAGTCCTTTAAAGGCTCGTTGGCTCCAATTTCCTCCTGGTCTGGACATTTATCATTAAGATTTTCTGTGTTTCTGGTATTTATTCAAAACTTGGTTTTCAGTTGTCTTTTCTTTAGTTTCAGGATTAGATAAAGATTTTAGTTTTGAAACTGTCTTTAAAAAAACTTCCGGAAAATATTTGATTTATTTATTGGTTTATAACTTTTAGCCTTTAAGTCCTTTAAAGGCTCGTTGGCTCCAATTTCCTGCTCTGGATATTTATCATTAAGATTTTCTGTGTTTCTGGTATTTATTTAAACTTGGTTGACTTTTCTTTAGTTTCAGGATTAGATTAAGATTTTAGTTTTGAAATTGACTTCAAAAAAACTTACGGAAAAAATATTTGATTTATTTATTGGTTTATAACTTTTGGAGCCCTTAAGTCCTTTAAAGGCTCGTTGGCTCGAATTTCCTCCTGGTCTGGACATTTATCATTAAGATTTTCTGTGTTTCTGGTATTTATTCAAAACTTGGTTTTCAGTTGACTTTTCTTGAGTTTCAGGATTAGATTAAGATTTTAGTTTTGAAACTCTCTTCAAAAAAACTTCCGGAAAAATATTTGATTTATTTATTGGTTTATAACTTTTGGAGCCTTTAAGTCCTTTAAAGGCTCGTTGGCTCCAATTTCCTCCTGGTCTGGACATTTATCATTAAGATTTTCTGTGTTTCTGGTAATTTTTCAAAACTTGATTTTCAGTTGACTTTTCTTGAGTTTCATGATTAGATTAAGATTTTAGTTTTGAAACTGTCTTCAAAAAAACTTACGGAAAAATATTTGAACACCTTCCTCCGAGAACACCTCTCGCCATGACGTCTACTTATCGCCCCAGATTTGACCGTTAACTTACCGCTTTCAAATCATACCCACCACCTCTTGTAATAGGGCTTAAGCCGAAGACATTCTTATCTCCCTCGGTGGATTGGACGGGCGATCCTGGTCTGGATATTTATCATTAAGATTTTCTGTGTTTCTGGTATTTATTTAAACTTGGTTGACGTTTCTTTAGTTTCAGGATTAGATTAAGATTTTAGTTTTGAAACTGTCTTCAAAAAAACTTCCGGAAAAAATATTTAAATTGAATTTCATTGGTTAAGGCTTAATATTCAGATTAAAAATGCTTGTATTTTTGTGTTTCAATCAAATAAATTGTTGAATTCAATTTTCCCCGAAGTCACCAGAAACTTGGTAAATTTTCCTTTCTTCGGTTAGTCAGATCCCCACGTCCAATCTTCTTCAGGGGTTAGGTAAAAAAGGAAAGATTTTTCTCACAATTTCTGCCAGAAAATTCTGGCTACCATTTTCCTCCTTTAGTTTTTCCATTTTCTTTTCAAGTAATCCCCCCTTCGTGACATTTAGGTAATTGGAATAATCAGCTGCTTCCTAATAATGGTTGGCAACACTTTTCTTCTTCTTTTTCTTCTAGCTATCAATTTATTTTCCTTTTAAAGGGGCACACCACAAATGGGAGATACCCATAATTTATCTTTGAAAAATATATTTTGGGGAATACTTCCCCTTTACTATTCCTCCAACTGCTGTAGCTTTGCTGGAGCGGGTGATAACTTAGCCAGAGAGGGTGATGTCCACCGCCACCGTTTCAGTTTAGTCTAATTACACTTTGGTAAAGCAATTTTTCGAATACTTATCTAAGTATTTTGTGGCAGTAGCGTTGAGTGGCCATAGACATAACGACTCGCTGGTCACTTCAGGCGAATGGAGGCAATTCCAGTTAATTGGCCGGGGGTTTGGTGTACTTAAACTACCATCACCGTGTCATAGCAGTAATGCAACTGATGACAACAGATGGCCAGATTCAGGCAGAGATTTTTTTTATTGGCCTGGCCGATGTGAGTAGTCACTGGATGGTGTTTTTTTTTTGTGAAAACAACAACAACAATTATTTATAATTTCATCACCAACGCCTGTTGGGGAGTTGCTTTTTTTGCGTGTGTGTGGAGATTGTAGTTTTTAAGTTCCTTTAAAATTGTTGGAGTTTTTTTTTTATTTTCCTGCAGCTTGGTATGGTTGTGCAAAACAATATTTAACTATAATTTTAAAATCGCAGGTATTTTTTGTTAAGATTTTCCGTTGAACTCCGTTCGGTAATTGTTCACCTGTTGCCAGCTAGTGGCTGTGCTACAAGGTAGACTGATGGAGAAGAAGAAAAACCTAGTATTTTTTCGCTACAAGATTTCTTTCTTAGAAACTAGAGTCCCAGGGAGGGGAGAAGATTCAGCCTCATAACTTTCGTTTGATGAACTTGCCCGAATAATTACAAAAAAAAAAAAAAAAAAAAATAGTAGAACATAAAACGAAACTGGAATGGATTTTTTGAAACTTAAATGTAAAAGTCATATGACAATTACAGGCATCAAGAATTTTATAATGGGATAAGTGGAGCGGCATCTTCACAAAGGATAAAAAGAAATATTATCAAAACTATAGCAGGAACTGGATTACATTTTCATGGTGGAACAGGAAACTAAGGATCATTAAGCAATGGGAGTACTGACTATAAATAGTTTTAATTATGATAAACAAAAGTCAAAAAGAATACCAAGACATCCCTTCAAGAAAGCCACGTCGAGAACTTAAATTGGGATCTTTAAAAATTTTTTCGAGGCCTTAAAACCCTTATAATCGTGTACGTATGTATGAGAAAGAAGGAATAATGAACGAGGTAACAGAATATATTTTCGACTAACAGAATTCGATTTTTAATGAAAAAGAAAAATTTTAAAACCGAAGAAAATTTCTTCAAGAAGGTCATGTCGAGGACTTAAACAGGGAGCTGAAGAATATTGTCAACGAAAGTGGAGAAAGAAGGAATGATTAACGAGGCAACAAAATATATTTTCGAGCTAACAGAATTCGATTTTTTAAATGCAGTAGAAGCGGCAGATAAGAGGAGCAAGGCTGCCAAGACATCTCTTCAAGAAGGTCACTTTGAGGATTTTAAAAGCATTCTACAATGGAAGACTAGAATATCAACTGTCGAAGCTGCTAAATATTATCAACGAAGTTGAAGAAAGAAGGAATAATGAACGAGGTAACAGAATATATTTTCGAGTTAACAGAATTCGATTTTTTTTAACGGACAGAGTAGAATATTGGAATCTTTATGTGTCATAGAAACGGCAGAGAATAAGAGGAGCAGGCTTGGTAAGACATTTCTTCAAGAAGGAGGACTTAAACAGGGATTTAAAAAATCGATTGGAATATCAATATTGCGGAAGAATATTGAAGAATATTGCCAACGAAAATGGAGAAAGAAGGAATAATGAACGAGGTACCAGAATCTATTTTCGAGCTAACAGAATTCGATTTTTTCGAACGAGCCGAGAAGAATATTTATATCTTTAAATGCCAAAGAAGCGGTATATAAGAGGAGCATGTCTGCCAAGACATCTCTTCAAGAAGGTCATGTCGAGGACTTAAACGTGGATATTTAAAAGAATTAGTCGTGGCATTCTAAAATAATTTTTCGATTGGAAGATTGGAATATCAACTGTGGAAGCTGATGAATATTGTCAACGGAATGGAGAAAGAAGTTGTAATGAAGGAGGTAATAGAATATATTTTCGAGCTAACATAATTATATTTCCTTTAACGTGCAGAGAAGAATTTCGGAAGATTCAAGTGCCATAAAATCGGCAGACGAGGGATGCAAAGACATCTTTTCAAGAAGGCCATGTCGAGGACATAAACGTGGATTTTTTTAAATAATTTTTCAATTGGAAGCTGATTAATATTGTCAACGAAAGTAAGAGGGAAGGATTAATAAATGTGGTACCAGAATATATTTTCGAACTAACAGAATTCGATTTTTTTAACGGGCAGAGAAGAGTTTTTGAAGCTTTATTTGTCATAGAAACGGCATAGAATAAGATAAGCAAGGCTGCCAGACATCTCTTCAAGAAGGCCATGACGTGGATTTCTAAAAGAATTTTTCGATTGGGAGATTGGAATATCAAACGTGGAAGCTGATGAATATTGTCAATGAAAGTGAAGAAAGAGGGAATAATGAACGAGGTAATAGAGTATATTTTCGTGCTAACAAAATTCGATTTTTTAACGAGAAGAGAGAAGCAGGGCTGCCAAGACATCTTTTCGAGAAGGCCATAGACTCTAATAAACGTAGATTAAAAAAAAAAATCCGGATAATTTTTTTCCGGTGCCCAACACGGATCTCTAAAGAATTGAGTCAGAAATCCTGTTTTTGTTGCGTAACTTGGATATTAGGTTAAGAGACCAACCAATCGTTTTATTTATAATAAATAATAAACTCATAAAGTTATCCCACTACTGCTTACCACGGGACTCTTCTAAATCATGGCGCCCAACGTGGACCATTACATGTTTTCTCCTTTTTAGAGTTTGAAACTATCAAAATTAATATTCCCTGAGGACAATTCAACTTCATTCCTATAATGTCTATACTTTAGCTGATTACTCAGCATTTTCAACATGGCGCTTAACGCGGGTAAATCTTTGTTTTGTAAGGTACTTTGGATATTTTTTAGTGAGGACAACTAACAATCTTAGTTAGTTATTATAAAAAATATTATTAAATAGGTCATAGGTAACGTAGGTCCTTGAATACGAGTTTAAGAAAACCCCGTTTTATGGCCCCCAGCTGTCAAATTTTAGTTTATTTCGAAATCTAGCTAATTCCTATATAATCGCTACTTCAAAAATTGCAAAAAAAAGCCAGGATTCAAGGTTCCACAAAAATTTGTTTAAAAAATATCCACGTTTGATGGCCTTAAAGGATTCTTTAACAGTTGTTAAAACCCTACGTTTGATGGCCTTGAAGAATCCTCCAAAAATTGTTTAGAAAATCCGCGTTCAGAGGCATCCAATAATTCTCCAAAAATTGTGTCAAAATTTCACGTTTGTCGGTTTCTTAGGAATCTTGGGATTTATCATAAATAGTTTAAAAAATTCATGTTAGAGTCTTTAAAAGATCTAAAAAAAAAAACTCCAGATGTGAGGCATGCTAGGAAGCGTCCCTCCAAACAATGTTTACATAATTCATTTTTAGTGGAGCCCATGGATCCAACAAATACTATTTAATGAATCAACGCATCAAGGGATCCACCAATTTTTCTTTTTAATCCACGTTTAAAGGCATCCAGGTATCCTCCGAAAATTGTTAAAAAATCCAACTTTAAAGACATTCAAGGATTTTCTAAGAATGCTTCAAAAATTTTTGCAACATAAAATGTTTGAAAAATCCACATTTGGTGGCTGCTATGTATCCTTGAAAATGTATTGATGTATATTTGCCAGTGGAGACAACCAATTAATCAAAAAAAAAAAAAAAAAAAAAAAAAACATGGCGCCCAATGTGGGTACTTATTTTTTTAAGGTTTTTTAGGTTTGGACTTGCTCTTAAAGTAATATACTAATAAAAAATAGTCCTTTTTTGGCCTAACAAGGGTCTGTCCATTTTTTTTTATTTCCCCCTCCACCATACTAGGTATGGAGGTTATATTAAGTTCGTCATTCCGTTTGTAACTCATCGAAATAATAATTTTAGACATAACAAAGGATATCAGCGTAAAATTCTAAGATGACCCATAATGTTGCCCATTACTATCAAATTTGATTGTTCTCTGAGGACAACCCACTTCTATTATGACCTACCTGTATTACCAATATTAACAATGGCGGCCAATGGTCCTTTAATTTTTTTTTCAAAAATATACCGTTTTTTTATCCTCTGAGGACTAATTAACCAAATTCCCAAATTCTGCCCTTTCTGTGGGTATTTCAAGAAATTACCGTTTTCAGGGCTCCTTGGATGTTTTGTAGAGAGACCAACGAAGAATCCGAGTTTTGATAAATGGCGCACAACGTGTTTCTGTCTTAAATTTTATTAAAATTCCCCTTTTGGTAATTTCAATAATCACATGGCGCCCAATGTAGGTCCTTGTAAAAGTATTTAAGAAATATCATTTTTGGGTCCCCTTGCTATCATATTTTCTTCTTCTCTGAGGACAAATCAACCTAATTCCATTAAGATCTACCCTTTGGCGTTCACATATCACAAAACTTGCAATGGCGCCCAACGCGGGTCTTTTGGAAAAATGTTCTAGGAATCACCGTTTTGTTGGTATTCTTGGAAAAGTTGGAGAGAGGCCAACGAAAATCCTGAGTATTGATAATTATAATGCTTATAACACATGGCGGTCACTCAACCCTTTGGCGGTCACACATCACAAAATTCCCAATGGCGCCCAACGCGGGTCTTTCAAAATTTTTTTTTTAAGAAATCACAGTTTCTTGTTCTCTGAGGACAAGTCAAGTTAATTCTATTAAGATATACCCTTTGGCGGTCTCCAATCAGAAAATTCCCAATGGCGCCCAACGCGGGTCTTTCGAAAATTATTCAAGAAATCACCATCTTGTTGTGATATTTTGTAGAGAGACCAATCAATAGCTTATGAGACATGGCGCCCAACGAGTTTCTGTCCTAAATTGTATAAAAATTCCCATTTTGGTAATTTCGATAAACAAATGGCGCCCAACGTAGGTTCTTGTAAAATTATTTAAAAAATCTCTATTTTGGTGCACCTTGCTATCACATTTCCTTGTTGTCTGAGGACAAATCAACCTAATTCCATTAAGATCTACTCTTTGGCGTTCACATATCACAAAATTTGCCAATGGCGCCCAACGCGGGTCTTTCGAAAACATGTTCTAGGAATCACAGCTTTGTTGGGTTTCTGGGATATTTTGTAGAGAGACCAGCGAAAACCTGAGTGTTGATAATTATAAGGCTGATAACACATGGCGGCCACTCAAACCCTTGGCGGTCACATATCGCAAAATTTCCAATGGCGCCCAACGCGGGTCCTTCGAAAATTTTTCAAGAAATCCCAGTTTCTTGTTCTTTGAGGACAAGTAAGGCTAATTCTATTTAAATATACCCTTTGGCGGTCTCCAATCAGAAAATTCCCAATGGCGCCCAACGCGGGTCTTTCGAAAATTATTCAAGAAATTCCCGTTTTGTTGTAATATTTTGTAGAGAGATCAACCAATAGCTTATGAGATGTGGCGCCCAACGTGTTTCTGTCTTAAATTGTATAAAAATTCCCATTTTGGTAATTTCAATAAATAAATGGCGCCCAACGTAGGTCCTCGTAAAATTAATTAAAAAATCTCCTTTTTGGGTCCCCTTGCTATCATATTTTCTTGTTCTTTGAGGACAAATCAACCTAATTCCATTATGATCTTCCTTTTGGTGTTGACATATCACAAAATTCCCAAGTGGCGCCCAATGCGGGTCTTACGGAAAAATGTTCTGGGAATCACCGTTTTGTTGGTTTCCTTGATATTTTGTAGAGAGGCCAACGAAAACCCTGAGTATTGATAATTATAATGCATATAACACATGGCGGCCACTCAAACCTTTGGCAGTCACCGGCGTTCACAAATCGCAAAATTTCCAATGACGCCCAACGCGGGTACTTCGAAAACTGTTTAAGAAATCCCAGTTTCTTGTTCTTTGAGGACAGTTAATTCTAATTCTATTTAGATATAACTTTTGGCGGTCCCATATCAGAAAATTCCCAATGGCGCCCAACGCGGGTCTTTTGAAAATTATTCAAGAAATCACCAACGCGGGTCCTTCGAAAATAGTTCAAGAAATCCCCGTTTCTTGTTCTTTGAGGACAAGTAATTCTAATTCTATTTAAATATACCCTTTGGCGGTCTACAATCTGAAAATTTCCAATGGCGCCCAACGCGAGTCCTTCGAAAATAGTTCAAGAAATCCCCGTTTCTTGTTCCTTGAGGACAAGTAATTCTAATTCTATTTAAATATACCCTTTGGCGGTCTACAATCAGAAAATTTCCAATGGCGCCCAACGCGGGTCTTTTGAAAATGATTCAAGAAATCCCAGTTTCTTGTTCTTTGAGGACAAGTAAAGCTAATTCTATTAAGATACACCCTTTGGCGGTCTCAAATCGCAAAATTTCCAATGGCGCCCAACGCGGGTACTTGCAAAATTGTTCCAGAAATTCTTCTCTCTGAGGACAAGAAATTCTAATTGTAATTCTATTTAAATATACCCTTTGGCGGTCTCCAATCAAAAAATTTCCAATGGCGCCCAACGCGGGTCTTTCGATTTTTTTTTTAAGAAATCGCCGTTTCTTATTCTCTGAGGACAAATCAACCGAATCCCTTATGATCTACCCTTTTGGCATTAATATATCACAAAATTCCCAATGGGGCCCAACGCGGATCTTTTGGAAAAATGTTCAAGAAATCACAGTTTTGTTGCGATATTTTGTAGAGAGACCCATCAATAGCTTATGAGACATGGCGCCCAATGCGGGTCTCTTCTAATTTCCCATAAAAATTCCCATTTTGAGGCTTCAAGCTGCCTAATTTTCATTTTCTCTGAGGACAAATCAACCTAATTCCTCTATGACATACCCTTTGGCTATCATGCATCACAACTTTCACCTGACCGATGCTGGCTTAAATATTTTTCTCTTAGATTCCAGTGAAGTGCGGTTTTTCGCAATTCCCCAATGCAATTGTTGAGCCAAGACATGCCATGCTGTGGGAATATTCCAATTATTTGTCAAGCCGAAGTATGTTCCAACTCACACCTTCACTTTACAACGAAGTGCCAGCACACAGCTTCCCCGGCCGTTCAGACTCCACCATCATTCATACATTTCGAGATACCACAAATAATTGAGCCAATTAAGCGAAATATTCTCTCACCATTTGGCAAAGCTAGGAGGAGGCTAATAATAATCGATTTCAATAATGAAAAAAAAAAAACGGCAGGCACTTGAGAGCGTGAAGTGAATGACAATCGAGCCGAAGCTGTAGCGGCACAAAAACAAATACCCAAAGGAGCAATCGATTAAATTTACTAACTTCACACACACAATTATTGGCTGAGCCGACACATTGTTGCCCCCCCCCCCACCCCACTCCGATCATGAAATCGAACACACACACACACACACAGGAACACACCCGGTATTTGGCCACTTGGCTGGAGTCGTTGCTAACAAGATTAAACTTGTTTAAAGAGAACTTGCTATGTTATGGGGCATGACTCGTTGTTGCGGTTGCCTTCGAACAAAAACCTATCGAAAAAATGCCCCAATCAATCTGGCCCATCCAGGCAACCAAGGATGTCTGCGAATGTCAGCGGCGATTCCCTGGCTACGTTGTTGATGTCCAGTAAAGTGCCGGCACTAAGTGAAAGAATGTCATAATGACAGTTGTTTTGGCATCACGTGCGCAATTTGTTGTAGCGTTTTTTTATTAGAGCTCTCTGCCTGATCGGCCGAACCATGATTCGGACCATGATTTGTTACGGCTGAGCTTTCCTTGGATTTGTGGCCGTTGTGGCTTGTTATTCGGCGTGTGAGCATTTGTTTGATTGCAATTTTTGTCACTTGTCAATTAACTGTCAATTGGCTGTCGAACGCTTCATAAATTGTCGATATTTATGAACACGTTTCGGGGCAGGAGCATTTCGCGTTCTATATTGCGTTTTTTTGCTTCGGCCGGCCATTCAGGCATTTGTGGGCATTGCTAGGCTGGCTGACTGATCTTAAAACACGCTCATTTGCTGTGAAGCCTGTTTAGACCTGACTGCGCCTGCGCCAGAAGTTTTCACATCTTTTGGCGCATAACACAAAAATGGGAATATTTGCTCATTTCGCTTTAATTGACAATTATTGCATTAAGAGGATTTATGGCTAGAAAAGGATTTATAGATTGTTAGGCTGTGGCTGTGGCTTTTGATCGGCCGGAACGATGCCCTATAATTGGTTGCGAAGGTAGGGAGTTGTTTTGTAGGATTGGTAACAATGATATAGCGGAGTAATGACAACGATTTATGAGAAATGAAGTGAAAATTAAGAAATGGCGCCCAACGTGGGGCCCTAAGAGATACTACAAATGAAATACGATTTATGAAAAAATGATGTTAAAAAAGGAAATGGCGCCCATCGTGGGTCCCCTAGACTTCCTACGAATGGAAATGAAGAAAAAATAAGAAATGGCGCCCAACGTGGGGCCCTAAGAGATACTGCAAAAGGAAATAGAGGAGTAGTGATAACAATTTATGATAAACCTAAGTTATGAAAAAAATCTAATGCTTATAACACATGGCGCCCAACGTGTTTCTGTCTTAAATTTTATTAAAATTCCCGTTTTGGTAATTTCAATAAACAAATGGCGCCCAACGTAGGTCCTTGTAAAATTAATTAAAACATTTCCATTTTGGTGCCCCTTGCTATTACATTTTCTTGTTCTCTGATGATAAATCAACCTTATTCCATTATGATCTATCCTTTGGCTGTCACATATGACAATATTGCCAATGGCGCCCAATGCGGGTCTTTCGGAAGAATATTCTAGGATTCACCGTTTTGTTGGTATTCTTGGAAAATTTGGAGAGAGGCCAACGAAAACCCTGAGTATTGATAATTATTATGCTTATAACATATGGCGGCCACTTAAACCTGGCGGTCACATATCGCAAAATTCCCAATGGCGCCCAACGCGGGTCTTTCGAATTTTTTTTTAAGAAATCGCCGTTTCTTGTTCTGTGGAAAAGTAATTCTAATTCTATTTAAGTTTACCCTTTGGCCGTGTCCAATCAGAAAATTCGCAATGGCGCCCAACGCGGGTCTTTCGAAAATTATTCAAGAAATCACCGTTTTGTTGCGATATTATGCAGAGAGATGAAGTGAAAATAAGAAATGGCGCCCAACGTGGGTTCCCTAGACTTACTACGAATAAAAATGAAGTGAAAATGTGAAATGGCGCCCTACGTTGGCCCCTAAAAGATACTACTACATGGAATAGAGGAGTAGTGCTAACGATTATTGATAAATTAAGTCATAATAAGCAATGGCGCCCAACGTGGGTCCATAAGAGGTACTACTAAAATTGTTAGTATGATGCATGTCTCCCATAATTTGCCTTAAAAAGCAGCTTCCTATGGGTTTCGTTATTATTAGTTGGCGACAAAAATCAAGACAGTTCTAGATACAGGAAAAAATCCACTTTTTGATTTAGTTTTCCTGTAGGGCACTAGGGCTTTCCACCTTGCCGTCATGTTGTTGAAAATATACTTGTAGCCAATTAGTTTGTATTCCGAGTTAGCATCGATTAACCATCAGCGATGTTCTTCAGGCTTGTTACACTTTACATTGTCCACAATTATTTTAATCAAAATTATTGAGAATTTTTAACGTTTCACGAATGTCAATCGCGTTAGTTGGGGTAATAAATTATGAAGACTTTATTTTCTCTTTTATTTAAAATAGATGGGCAGATAGAAGGACAAACGGATGTAGGTAAATCGAATTTGAAATTGATTTTTAGGGGGTTTTAGCAGAGAAGTGGTCTTTAAAAGCTTTTCTGGTTGTGGAAGGCCAAACCCCTCAAAATATGGTGGATCTGTTTTGAGGCTCACTATAATGGATGACCTATTAGAAAGTCTTCTGTTTAACACAGGCCTGTAAACAGCTCTTCAGGGCTTCATTAGTTAGATGACTCTTGAATCTCCTACTTCGGTGATTTTTTTATGATTTTTTATACCCTCAGCCATATGGCTACAGACGGTATATATCATTTGATACTGTCAAAACGTGCCTAGTCGAAATAATGGTTTTAGACCCTAGGTCCCTTTGGATGAAATCCGTTTCAGAACATTTGGAGTCGATCTAGCAATGTCCGTCTCTCTGTCTGTCTGGATGGCTGGTGCGCACGATAACTCTCGAAGGGAGTATCCGATTTGGTTCAAACTTGGTACATCGTAATATTTTTGTCAAACTTAGATCGAGTTCGGAGATGGGCAATATCGGTCCACTCCTTCTGGTACATCCCCCACAAAAAATTTAAAAAAATATTTTTTTTTGCACGGAAAGGGAAACTATAATCCGAATTTGCTCCAATTTTGCAAATCCTAATATTTGCATCAGAGCTAGGTCAGGTGTGAAAATGGACAATATCGGTCCACTCCATCAAGTACCTCCCCCACAAAGGGTCAAAATTTTGAATAATTACAAACCTTATAAAATTTGATGTAAGAGTCCGATTGTCTTCAAATTTCACACATCCCAATATTTATATTAACGCAAGGTCTGGTGTTAAGATGGAATATATCGGCCCATTCCGTCTAGTACCTCCACCACAAATGGTCGAAATTTTCAAAAAAAAAAATATATATTTTTTTTTTACAGAAAAAAGTTAAACTCTGATTTTGCTCAAACTTTGCAAATCCTAATATTTGCATCAGTGCTAGGTCTGGTGTGAAAATGGACAATATCGGTCCACTCTTTTTGGTACCTCCCCCACAAAGGGTCGATATTTTCAAATATATATTTTCTGCACAGATAGAGAAACGATAATCCGATTTTGCTCCAACTTTGCAAATCCTAATATTTCCGTCAGTACTAAGTCAGGTGTGAAAATGGACAATATCGGCCCACTCCTTCTGGTACCTGCCCCACAAAAGGTCGAAATTTAGAATATCCATTAATCTCATAAAACGCGAAATTAACATCGGATTCCATTTAGACTTGGCACATCTGAATATTTCTATCAACACAGGACCTGTTAAAAAGAAAACGGTAGAGATCGGACCATTCCTCCTGGTACCTCCCCCGCAAAAGGTCAAATTTTTAAATAACTAAAACGTTTATAAAATCCGAAATAAGCATCAAATTCTCTTTATATTTTACACATCTCATTATTTCCACTAACAAAAGATCCGTTGTGAAGATGAGATATATCGGTCCACTCCTTCTGGTACCTCACCCACAAAGGCTCAAAATTTTGAATATCCATTAAGCTCATAAAAAGCGAAATTGACATCCGATTCTATTCAAGACTTGGTAAATCCTAAAAATGTCCCTTAACGCAACGCAGTCCAAACCTGACACGTCACAATATTTAAGTCATATTTATTTAAGTCCGATACGAAATGGTCAATATTGGCCCATTCCTTCGGAACCTACTGCATAAGTTAAACATTTGAATAATCATAACAGAAGTCAAAATCTTTTTAAATATTCGAACATTGGCTGAGGGTATACATCGGCCTGCAAACCCGACCCATACATTTTTACTTGTTTTTTTTCCAATAAGTGGCACCAAACAGTTCCCATTTTCGCTCCAATAACAACTAAAACCACAAGTTATGCAAAAAAAGGATTAAAAGTGTTAATTGTTTAAATTTTATAAACAATCAATTTTTTTACTAATTTCGTTTCTTAACCCCCCCCCCCCATTTAAAAACAATGGTCTCGTTTATGAAAAAAATGAGACGAAATCAATTTTGAAAATAAATCAAATACACGTTCCTGTCACAAATGACACCGTCTGCCGCCAAATCAATTTGGAGATATTAAAACACTTGGCAAATACGCTTTCATTCAAAAAAAAAAAAAAAAAAAAAAAAACAAGTCAATATTTATTGCCTCACTAATCAATGACAACCGGGTGAAATGGTAAACCTCATCCGTTTGCTGGAGCAGGCCCATTTTCTTTAACGGAAATAAAAAGCCTTTCTTTGTCTTTCGTTTTTTTTTTTTTTTTGGTTTCAACATCCCCTTGTTTGTTTAAACAATTAATAAAACAATAAATTAAATATTTATTTGAAACTCGTGACATTGCCTGGAGAAAAGAAGAAATTTCGAAGACAGAAACATTTTATCATGACCATAAACCCAATTCCATGCCATGTTGAGCTTCTGGGTTTTGAATGGACAATGGTTTTCAGGTTTCCAGTGGTGGCTTTTGAAGACAAAAAATCAGATCTTAATTTCGAATTAAAACATTTCAGATTTGATTTGTTAATAACGGAAAATATGTGGAACAAAGTGTTGTGGGAAAATGTGAAATTGTATTTCAGAACTCGATATGGGTTTGAGAAATAATTGACTAGGGTGTGGATGGTGTGTTGAAGCAAGTTCGGTTGTGTTTTTTGATATTTCATTAAGGGTTTGATTGATTTTTCCCTCTGAGTTAAAATCGTTTTTACAATACTTTCACTAACACATAAAACTGGTTCCATTTATGGGAGGCCTCTTGGAGAAGGAGTGGATCGATATTGTCCATTTTCACACCAGATCTAGCACTGATAAAAATATTAGGATTTGCAAAGTTGGAGCAAAATCGGATTATCGTTTCTCTTTCTGGGCAAAAAAATATTTTTTTTTGAAAATTTTGACCATTTGTGGGGGAGTTACCAGAAGGAGTGGACCGATATATTCCATCTTAACGCCAGACCTTGGGTAAATGTAAATATTGGGATGTGTGAAATTTAAAGACAATCGGAATCTTACATCACATTTTATAAGGGTTGTAATTATTCCAAATTTCGACCCTTTGTGGGGGAGGTACTTGATGGAGTGGACTGATATTGTCCATTTTCACACCTGACCTAGCACTGATACAAATATTGGGATTTGCATAGTTGGAGCAAAATCGGATTATCGTTTCTCTTTCTGTGCAGAAAATATAATTTTTTGAAAATTTCAATCTTTTGTGGGGGAGGTACCAGAAGGAGTACCAACTTATCACCAGACCTTGGGTAAATGTAAATATTGGGATGTGTGAAATTTGAAGACAATCGGAATCTTACATCACATTTTATAAGGGTTGTAATTATTCAAATTATTGGACCAAATCGGATACTCCATACGATATTTATCGTGCGCACCAGCCAGCAAGACGGACGGACGGAGGACATCGCTAGATCGACTTCAAATGTTCTGAAATGGATTTGGTCCAAAGAGACCGTTATCGTCTAGGCACGTTTTACCGTATCAAATGATATATACCCTCTGTAGCTGGGCTGGGCCGACTATATGATACCCTACGCCGCTATGCATATTTAGTAGAGCTCCCGTAACAAAAGAATTTATTTGAAGTAGATCATACCACCCAACTTTGACTTTATCTTTTATACCAAATAACATTGCTATAGAGTGCATGGGACAAAATTCAGGTCATCAATTTTGGTATATGGAGCATTCCCGGCGAAGCGCTTGCTTGAGATGTTCGACACTTTGGTATTTTTTTTTTTAGTGCCAACCTTGTTTTCCAAAATACCCCAGACACAATAGTCCAACGGATTGGTATCCGGAGATTTTGGTGGCCATTGTGGGCTGGAAATGAAGCGAGGAACCTCATTTTGTAACCATTCTTGGGTGGCGCGTGCTGAGTCCTGTTGGAATGTCTAAGGCCTGGGGCCAAAATGTTTGCGTGCCCAATGCATTAATACACCCTCCAGAATATTTTCATGATAATATTCGCCATTTATTCTGATGCCACGGTCAATTAATACGAGCGAAGAGCGACCATCGGCTGTTATGGTGGCCCACACCATCACCATGGCTGGCGCATGAGTTCTAGTGGCCAACCGAAGGTACACATTTCAGCTGACCTCTTTGGCAAGCAATTTAACAATTAACAATTTTAAGGTCATCAAATGTGGATTTTAAAAAAATCAAAATTAGGCAATTAAAAGTGGATTAAATTATAAATGTAATAATCTCCAGGTGCCTGTAAGCGTGGATTTGTTAAACAATTTTTGGTGGACCTATAGAGATCATACAACGTGGATTTTTTAAACAATTTTTCAAGGATCCATTGAGACCTCTGAACATGGATTTTTAAACAATTTGTCTTGCATTCATAGAACCCTTTCAACGTGCAAAAAATTCACAATTTTTCAAGGACCCATAGAGACCTTTGAACTCGGATTTTTTAAACGTGGATTTTTTCAACAATTTTTCAAGGACCTATAGAGACCTTTGAAAGCGGATGTTTTAAACAATTCTTTAATTTTTTTTCGAGGATCCATTGAGCGTGGATATTTTCAACAATCTTTCAAGGATCCGAAGAAAGCGGTATTTTCAACAATTTTTCAAGGATCCATAGAACGTGGATATTTTAAAGAATTTTTCAAGGATCCACAGAACGTGATTTTTGCATGGATTTTGGATTTTTTCCACAATTTTTCAAGGATCCATAGAGCGTGGATTTTTTCAACAATTTATCAAGGATCTATAGAATGTGGATTTTTTAAACATCTTTTCCAGGATTGATAGAGCGTGGATTTTTTCAACAATTTTTCAAAGTTTCATAGAACGTGGATTTTACAGCAATTTTTAAAGGATCCATCGGGCGTGGATTTTTTCAATAATTTTTGAAGGATCCATAGGGTTCGTGGAACATGCAATTTAATTTTTAAAGGATCCTTAAAGGATCGAAACCTTTGAACTTGAGTTTTTCAAACAATTTTTTAAGGATCCTCAGAAATCTTTGAATTTTTCAAACAATTTTTCAACGATCTATCGAGACCTTTGCATGTGAATTTTAAACCATTTTTTAGAATGCATTTAATGCCATCATACGTAGAATTTCAAAAGGATCCATAGAGACCAACAAACGAGAATTTTTAACAATTTTCAAGGATCCTTAAAATACGTCGAATGTGGATTAAAAAAAAAAAAATTCAAGGATCCTTTAAGGCAATTTTTCAAGAATCTATAAAAACCTTCGTTCCAAGGTTTTTAAAGCAAATTTTAAGGGATCCTTTATGGCAACTTTTTCAGAAATCAATAGTGTCCTTGAACGTAAATTTTTTAAACAATTTTTTCAAGGATCCATAGAGACCTATGAACGTGGAACAATTTTTCAAAGATTTTTTTATACCATCAAACGTGGATTTTTTAAATAATTTTCAAAAAGGATCCATAAAGACCACAAAACGTGAATTTTTGAAACAATTTTTCAAGGATCCTTTGAGGCTATCAAATTTTGGATGTTTTTAACAATTATTTACGGATCCTTTAAGGCCATCAAGTGTGGATTTTTTATAAATAATTTTAAAGGATCCATAGAGACCTCTGAAATTGGATTTAAAAAAAATATAAAAGATCCTTTTTGGGCCTTCAAACGTTGATTTTTTAAACAATTTAGTAAAATCCTTAAAGATCGCCAAAAGTGGATTCCTTATATCCACATATATCTTTATACATTGACGTAGGTATATACCGATTAACATGTTATGTGTCACAGTCATTTGTTAACGGCCAAATTGGCGCTTTGGGATCCATAATCTTTGACACGTTTCCCCTTGTGTTTTGTTTGTATATGCGACCTGTCTGTTAAATATTGTCACCTGTAATTGGTCACGTACAGCGGTTGTTGTTGGTGTTGAAAAATGTGGTTGGTGCAAATTCTTGTTATCGAGTGTGACATATGAAGAACTGACTTAAAAAAGTTTGGGAGAAAAAAAAAAGACTTAGGAAACGAACGTGTCAAGAAAGCATTTTTTTAAGAGTTTTTTAATAATCGTGGATTTTATAAAAGTAGATGCAAATTTTATAAAAATATTTTTTCCAGAGTTTTCAATAAACGTGGTTTTCATAAAAATATTTTTTCAAGAGGCTTCGATAGACGTAGATTTTATAAAAATATTTTTTCAAGAGGCTTCGATAGACGTGGGTTTATAAAAATATTTCTTCAAGAGTTTTCAATAAACGTGGGTTTTAAAAAAATATTTTTTCCAAAAGTCCCTAATAAACGTCGATTTTATAAAAATATTTTTTCAATAAACGAGGATTTTATAAAAATATTTTTTCCAAAAGTCCCCAAAAAACGTGGATTTTATAAAAATATTTTTTCCAACAGTCCCCAAAAAACGTGGATTTTATAAAAATATTTTTTTTAAATTTTTCAATAAACGTGGATTTTATAAAAATATTTGTTCAAGAATTTTCAATAAACGTGGATTTCATAAAAATATATTTTCAAGAGTCTTCGATAGACGTAGATTTTATAAAAATATTTTTTCAAGAGTTTTCAATAAACGTGGAATTTATAAAAATATTTTTTCCAAAAGTCCCCAATAAACGTGGATTTTATAAAAAAATATTTTTTCCAAAAGTCCCTAATAAACGTCGATTTTATAAAAATATTTTTTCAATAAACGTGGATTTTATAAAAATATTTTTTCCAAAAGTCCCCAAAAAACGTGGATTTTATAAAAATATTTTTTCCAACAGTCCCCAAAAAACGTGGATTTTATAAAAATATATTTTCCCAAAAGTCCCCAATAAACGTGGATTTTATAAAAATATATTTTCCCAAAAGTCCCCAATAAACGTGGATTTTATAAAAATATTTTTTCCAAAAGTCCCTAATAAATGTGGATTTTATAAAAATATATTTTCCCAAAAGTCCCCAATAAACGTGGATTTTATAAAAATATTTTTTCCAAAAGTCCCTAATAAATGTGGATTTTATAAAAATATATTTTCCCAAAAGTCCCCAATAAACGTGGATTTTATAAAAATATTTTTTCCAAAAGTCCCTAATAAATGTGGATTTTATAAAAATATATTTTCCCAAAAGTCCCCAATAAACGTGGATTTTATAAAAATATTTTTTCCAAAAGTCCCTAATAAATGTGGATTTTATAAAAATATATTTTCCCAAAAGTCCCCAATAAACGTGGATTTTATAAAAATATTTTTTCCAAAAGTCCCTAATAAATGTGGATTTTATAAAAATATATTTTCCCAAAAGTCCCCAATAAACGTGGATTTTATAAAAATATTTTTTCCAAAAGTCCCTAATAAATGTGGATTTTATAAAAATATATTTTCCCAAAAGTCCCCAATAAACGTGGATTTTATAAAAATATTTTTTCCAAAAGTCCCTAATAAATGTGGATTTTATAAAAATATATTTTCCCAAAAGTCCCCAATAAACGTGGATTTTATAAAAATATTTTTTCCAAAAGTCCCTAATAAATGTGGATTTTATAAAAATATATTTTCCCAAAAGTCCCCAATAAACGTGGATTTTATAAAAATATTTTTTCCAAAAGTCCCTAATAAATGTGGATTTTATAAAAATATATTTTCCCAAAAGTCCCCAATAAACGTGGATTTTATAAAAATATTTTTTCCAAAAGTCCCTAATAAATGTGGATTTTATAAAAATATATTTTCCCAAAAGTCCCCAATAAACGTGGATTTTATAAAAATATTTTTTCCAAAAGTCCCTAATAAATGTGGATTTTATAAAAATATTTTTTCAAAATTTTTCAATAAACGTGGATTTTATAAAAATATTTTTTCAAGAATTTTCAATAAACGCGGATTTCATAAAAATATGTCTTCAAGAGTCTTCGATAGACGTAGATTGTATAAAAATATTTTTTCAAGAGTTTTCAATAAACTTGGATTTTATAAAAATATTTTTTCCAAAAGTCCCCAATAAACGTGGATTTTATAAAAATATTTCTTCAACATTTTTCAATAAACGTAAATTTTATAAAAATATTTTTTCCAACAGTCCCCAATAAACGTGGATTTTATAAAAATATTTTTTCAAAATTTTTCAATAAACGTAAATTTTATACAAATATTTTTTCAAGAGTTTTCAATTAACGTGGATTTCATAAAAATATTTTTTCAAAAATTTTCAGTAAACGTAAATTTTTTAAAAATATTTTTTCAAGAGTTTTCAATAAAAGTGGATTTCATAAAAATATTTTTTCAAAATTTTTCAATAAACGTAAATTTTATAAAAATATTTTTTCAAGAGTTTTCAATAAAAGTGGATTTCATAAAAATATTTTTTCAAAATTTTTCAATAAACGTAAATTTTATAAAAATATTTTTTCAAAATTTTTCAATAAACGTGGATTTTAAAAAAATATTTTTTCAAGAGGCTTCGATGGACGTTATTTTATAAAAATATTTTTTCAAGAGTCTTCAATTAATAGTTTTAAAAATCGCATTAATTTTTTTTAATTTTCTTTCTTTCTTTCCTTCACAGTAGATACCAAAAGAACATTTCGAGATTGTGAAATTTTTGTTTTAAAATCTGGAGAACTCAAATTTGTGTTGCTAAATTTTTGTTTTGTAATTTTTCAGCTACCGTTAACCCATAATCCCTAACGAGACACGAGTATCTTTTGAAACACCCCAAATTAATCAATTCTCAATTTATGTCAGAAAATTTGCATATTTCTTAAAAAAGAACTAAAATCCGCTTCTTAGACATATTTTTTAGCTTATTTTGATTTCAATTCCAAGAATATTTTTCTGCACATTTCACATGTTCCTAGAACAACATCTCCAACAAAGTTCTTCTTCAGCATCACTTTCTAAGAAATGTTACTAAAATTTCAGACAAATGTCAGTTTGGTTTTTTTTAATGATCGCACACTCATACACACACACACCCTTATACAAAAGAAACATGTATCCCAATTTGAGCAGGTGATTTGTTAAGTGTTTTATGATCTGATCTTTTGGCCCAAACCGCTTTTCAAACTTTCCACCCAAGACAATGTATGCGCTTGGTTTCAGTACATTTTCCACAAAAGTTGAGAGGTACATTTTCAACAAAACGAAGAAGAAGAAAAAAAAAAACAACAACAACAAAAGTGCCGTAATTAAAAAACATTAAAACTTAACATCAACTGGCATGTAAATCTTGTTGATTTTTTGCCAGATATTCTCTAAGCTTCAGCGGGCCAGCTTCAGTTGGTTAAGCTTTGAGGTTAGTTTTTTTTCGGCGGGACAGACGTGGAAATGTATCTGATTTTTTTCAACACAATATCCGTTAAATCATTTATGGTTGAAACATTATGATGGCCTCTTGCTCATAAGCTTATCATCATGGGGTGGACAGTGGGGGATTTTTATAAAGAAAAATATATTTTTCAAGAGTCTCCAATAAACGTGGATTTTATAAAAATATTTTTTCAAAAGTCTCCAATAAACGTGGACTTTATAAAAATACTTTTTCAAGAGTCTCCAACAAATTTAGATTTTATACAAATATTTTTTCAAAAGCCCGTAGTAAAAGTGGATTTTATACAAATATTTTTTCTAGAGACTGTAGTAAAAGTGGATTTTATAAAATATTTTTTCAAGAGTCTGAAGTAAAAGTGGATTTTATAAAAATATTTTTTCAAGAGTCTCCAATAAACGTGGATTTTATAAAAATATTTTTTCAAGTGTCTGTAGTAACAGTGGATTTTATAAAAACATTTTTTCAAGAGCCTGTAGTAAAAGTGGATTTTTTAAAAATATTTTTTCAAGAGTCTGAAGTAAAAGTGGATTTTATAAAAATATTTTATCAAGAGTCTGTAGTAAAAGTGGATTTTATAAAAATATTTTATCAAGAGTCTCCAATGAACGTGGATTTTATAAAAATATATTTTCAAGAGTCTCCAATAAACGTGGATTTTATGCAAATATTTTTTCAAGAGTCTCCAATTAACGTGGATTTTATAAAAATATGTTTTCATGAGTTTCCCATAAGCGTGGATTTTATAAAAGTATTTTTTCAAGAGTCTCCAATAAATGTGGATTTTATAAAAATATATTTTCAAGAGTCTTCAAGAAACGTGGATTTTATAAAAAATATATTTTTTCAAGAGTCTCCAATAAACGTGGATTTAAAAAAAATATATTTTATTAAGAGTCTGCAATGAACGTGGATTTTATAAAAATATTAAAAATATTTTATTAAGAGTCTGCAATGAACGTGGATTTTATAAAAATATTAAAAATATTTTATTAAGAGTCTGCAATGAACGTGGATTTTATAAAAATATTTTCTCAGGAGTCTTCAATAAACGTTGATTTTATAAAAATATTTTTTCAAGAGTCTCGAATAAACGTTGATTTTATAAAAAATATTTTTTCAAGAGTCTCTAATAAACGTGGATTTTATAACAATATTTTTTCAAGAGTCTCCAATAAACGTGGATTTTATAAAAATATTTTTTCAAGAGTCTCCAATAAACGTGGATTTTATGAAAATATTTTTTCAAAAGTCTCCAATAAATGTGGATTTTATAAAAATATTTTTTCAAGAGTCTCCAATGAACGTGGATTTTATAAAAATATTTTTTCAAGTGTATCCACTGAACGTGGATTTTATAAAAATATTTTTTCAAGAGTCTCCAAAAAACGTGGATTTTATAAAAATATTTTTTCAAGAATCTCCAATAAACGTGGATTGTATAAAAATATTTTTTCAAGAATCTCCAATAAACGTGGATTTTATTAAAATATTTTTTCAAGAGTCTGTAGTAAATGTGGATTTTATAAAAACATTTTTTTCAAGAGTCTCCAATAAACGAGGATTTTATTCAAATATTTTTTCAAGAGTCTGCAGTAAAAGTGGGTTTTATAAAAATATTTTTTCAAGAGACTGCAGTAAAAGTGGATTTTATAAAAATATTTTTCCAAGAGTCTGTAGTAAAAGTGGATTTTATAAAAATACTTTTTCCGGAGTCTTCAATAAACGTGGATTTTATAAAAATATTTTTTCAAGAGTCTCCGATGAACATGCATTTTAAAAAAATATTTTTTCAAGAGTCTTTAATAAACGTGGATTTTATAAAAAATATTTTTTCAAGAGTCTCCAATTAACGTGGATTTTATAAAAATATTTTTTCAAGAGTCTCCAATTAACGTGGATTTTATAAAAATGTTTTTTCAAGAGTCTCCAATTAACGTGGATTTTATAAAAATATTTTTTCAAGAGTCTCCAATTAACGTGGATTTTATAAAAATATTTTTTCAAGAGTCTGAAATGAAGGTAAATTTTTTAAAAATATTTTTTCAAGAGTCTCCAATTAACGTGGATTTTATAAAAATATTTTTTCAAGAGTCTGAAATGAAGGTAGATTTTTTAAAAATATTTTTTCAAGAGTCTGAAATGAAGGTAGATTTTTTAAAAATATTTTTTCAAGAGTCTCCAGTAAACGTGGATTTTATAAAAATATTTTTTCAAGAGTCTGAAATGAAGGTAGATTTTTTAAAAATGTTTTTTCAAGAGTCTCCAATTAACGTGGATTTTATAAAAATATTTTTTCAAGAGTCTGAAATGAAGGTAGATTTTTTAAAAATATTTTTTTCTAATTTTTTCCCCCACAGTCTCACCTCTATTGGCCATGATCACCTTTTGACCACTCGCCTCAACATCTACAACACATGTCTCTAGTTAGTATCGATGTTGATGGTTTCCAGTCTGTCAGGCGAACCGTTGTTTTTTTTTTGTTGTCAAGAGATCTACAAACGACAACAACATTTCACAATTCTCCAAATTGTTTTTATATCTCCCGGCAAGTGATGTGCTGTGGTTAATTGTTGTACAATGACCCAAAAGCTGACCCACAATCGCATGGAAACAGAAAATAGCAAGAACAACAACAACAACATAAGTGCAGCGTATAGTCCACAATTCACCTGTTTTAATACAATTAAAAATAAAATTTCATAAACAAATGTTAAGATGAGCTTTTTTTGTTGTTGTAGATGTTATGTTATTGTTGTTGTGGTGTTAACAAAAAGCGGAGACCGGGAATGCAAATGTCCAGCAATAATGGCAGGTGAATTCGGTGGAAAATGTTCAGATGCTGGCGATGGCGATCTCCAAGTTGGCCATAAAGAAGCTGTGTTGTGTGTGTGAACAAGTGTATGTTTAGTTTCTTTTCCGTGTGAATGAGGGGTGGGGGCAATACAGAGGAGGGTTATGACAATATGGAAGAAAAAGTTTATTTGACGGATGATCCTTGAGAAGAATATTTAAGAAAATTCACGTTTACTAAAAAAATTGTCAATTTTTCTTGACCAAATTATTGGTTCTTGAAAAATATTTTTTAGGATATCCACAATTTTTTGTAAAATCTTGAAAAATATTTTTATAAAATCCCCATTAATTGAAGACTCTTGAAAAAATATTTTTTATAAAATCCACGTTTATTGGAGACTCTTGAAAAAATATTTGTATAAAATCCAAGTTTGTGGAAGACTCTCGAAAAAATATTTTTATAAAATCAACGTTTATTGGAGACTCTTGAAAAAATATTTGTATAAAATCCAAGTTTGTGGAAGACTCTCGAAAAAATATTTTTATAAAATCAACGTTTATTGGAGACTCTTGAAAAAATATTTTTATAAAATCCAAGTTTGTGGAAGACTCTTGGAAAAATATTTTTATAAAATCACCGTTTCTTGTGAAAAATATTTTTATAAAATCCACGTTTATTGGAGACTCCTTGAAAAAATCCAGGTTTTTGAAGACTCTTTGAAAAAATATTTTTATAAAATCCCTGTTTCTTGAAAATATATTTTTTTTAAAATCCACGTTTATTGGAGACTCATGAAAAAATATTTTTACAAAATTCAGGTTTTTGAAGACTCTTAAAAAAAAATTTATAAAAACCCCGTCTCTTACAAAAATATTTTTATAAAATCCCCGTTTCTTGAAAATATATTTTTTTAAAATCATCGTTTATTGGAGGCACTTGAAAAAATATTTTTATAAAACCCACGTTTATTGGAGGCACTTGAAAAAATATTTTTATAAAATCCACGTTTATTGGAGGCTCTTGTGAAAAATATTTTTATAAAATCCACGTTTATTGGAGGCTCTTGTGAAAAATATTTTTATAAAATCCACGTTTATTGGAGGCTCTTGTGAAAAATATTTTTATAAAATCCCCATTTGTTGAAGACTCTTGAAAAAAATATTTTTATAAAATCCACACTTATTGGAGACTTTTGAAAAAAAAATTTTATAAAATCCCTATTTATTGGAGACCCTTGAAAAAATATTTTTATAAAATCCACGTTTATTGGAGGCTCTTGAAAAAATATTTTTATTAAATCCACGTTTATTGGAGGCTCTTGAAAAAATATTTTTATAAAATCCACGTTTTTGAAGACTCTTGAAAAATTATTGATTCTTTAAAAACAAATTTAAGAATATTCAAAATTTTTAAAAATTTTGAAGGAGATCCTTAATTTATTGGTTCTTAAAAAAATATTTTAATATTTTCAAATTTTTTTCACACTCGAACCAATAAAGAAATGTAGGAAACCTAATTCTTCCATTCCCGAAAAGGGACTTGTAAACCTTTGGGATCGGAGAATTGTTTGAAAGGGCTTTCTACATTTCTTCGTTTGTCGTGGTTATTGTAAAAGTTGACATATTTTTGGAGTTCAAAAAAATCCACTTTTCTGGATCTCTTTGGACTTGAAAATATTCGGTATTCCTCCCTTTGGTCTTGACTTTGTTTTTTTCTGAAAATCGAGTCCCATTTGTGGTCGCCCTTAGAGCCCTTCTAAATAAATTAAAAAATTCTCGTTTGAAAAAAAAAAATATAAAAAAACTTAATTCATAAAAAAATGAGAAAAGAGTGAATTTGAAAATAATTAAAAAATCGGAATTTTTCGAGTTGAAAAGAATTAAATATTCCTCGCTTTGGGGTTAAACATTTTTTTTCGGAGAACCATGTCGCAGTCGTTGTCGTCCTCAGAACCTTCGAAATAAATTTAACAATTTTGGTTTGGAAAAAATTAAAAAAAAAAAAACTTAATAAAAGAATAGACTGAGTTTGAAAATGATTAAAGAATCGAACATTGAAAAAAAAATTAAATTAAAAACTGGCAATAAACAACAAGTAAGTTCGGCCGGGTCAAACACTTCACCATTTGGAAGTAACTTGAAAAATTACGAAAAATACCATTATAACTTTATTCGGATGCTATGCGAAGATGTGGACCCGCATAAGTAATTTTTTGTAATGGTGTAGTACCCATTACTATCTTCAAATACGAAATTTGAAACAATTCTAAAATCATCAAAATACCCGAATAAATTGAGGTGCCATAATATGGGCGATATACGAAGACGTGGACCTGCCTACGAAATTTTTAGGCATACCTATTACCTATTACTATTACTTGATGGAGTGCACCAATATTATCCATTTTCGTACCTGACCTAGAACTGACGCAAATATTAGGATTTGCAAAGTTGGAGCAAAATCGGATTATCTTTTCTCTTTCTGTGCAGAAAATATATTTTTCTATGAAAATTTCGATCTTTTGTGGGGTGGTACCAGAAGGAGTGGGCCGATATTACTCATCTCCGAACTCGATCTAAGTTTGACAAAAATATTACTATATACCAAGATTCAACCAAACCTGATGTTCCCATCGAAGGTTATCGTGCGCAACAGCCAGACAGACGGACGGACATCGCTAGATCGACTCCAAATGCCCTGAAACGGATTTGGCCCAAAGAGACATAGGGTCTAAAACCGTTATATCGTTATTTCGTTGCTCAGCTATATGGCTGAGGGTAAAATAAGAATCGTAATTTTGGAACTTTTTTTGGTTTAAAATATATTTCAGTTTTTTTTTTGGGATTCATAAACATTCCTTTGAAAACACACCATTTTGGGCCTATTTAGGATACTTAAAAATCTAAGTTTCTAAAAACAACAGGATTTTTAAAAATATTAAAAATCTACGTTTCTGGGATTTTCTTTTTGGTCTGAAATATTTTTTTGTATTTTTGTTTTTAGTTTGAAAAATATTATTTGGGTGGCGAAACATTGTATGTATAGGTCCACGTTTTGGTATAGCTTCCATATAACGGTACCTCCCGATATTCGGTATTTTGGTGTTTTTTGCCACATTTTTTCGCGGATTTGTCTAAAAATTGGTATTTGTGTGTCCTAATGGCCCGGCCGAACTTAATGTTTTTTTATTTTATTTTTTTTTGGTTAGAAATATTTTTTCTATTTTTTTTAATTTGAAAAATATATAAAAAAAATTAAAAAAAATAGATTTTCGACCTTTTTGGGGATTCAAAACAATTATTTGAAAATCCACTTATTTGAGCCTATTTAGGATACGAAAAAATTTAATTTTTTGGAATTCTTAAAAAATTTTAAAAATCTACATTCTTGGGGCTTTTTTTGTGTTTGAAAAATTTTTCTTTATTTTTTTTTAGTTTGAAGAAAATATTTAAAAAAAATTGAAAAAAATAAGTTTTCGTTCTTTTTTGGGGTTTCAAAAAACCCGTAAATGCGTAAATATCCAAGTTTTTGGCATTTATTGGGTTTTGAAAAAAAAAAAAAAAACATAAAAATCTACGTTTCTGAGATATTTTGGTTTGATTTTTTTTTGTATTTTTATAGTTTGCAAAATATATTTTAAAACAAAAAAAGTTTTGGGCATTTTGGAAATTCATAAAAATTGCTTTGAAAACCGACCATTCTGGGTCTATGTAGGATACTCGTACGTAAAAATCCATCCAATCCAAATGCGTTTCTGGGATTTTTTTTCGGTTTGAAACATTTTTGTGTATTTTTTTTAGTTTGAAAAATTTGAAATATATTTTCAAAAAAACAAAAAATTAAGTTTTGGGCTTTTTGCCGATTCATTCATTCATTCTGGGCCTAACAGGATACGTAAAAATCCATGTTTTTAGGCCTTTTTTTTTGGGATTCATAAAAAAGTGTAAAACCTACGTTTCTGGGATTTTTTTTTGATTTGAAACATTTTTAATTTAAAGAATATATTTCAAAAAATAAAAAGAAAAAAATTAAAAAATGGGATTGGTTATTTTTAGTTGGAAAAATAAATTAAAAAAATAAAAATCCAGAGAAAATCGTGTTTTGGGCCTATTCAATGGGGATTCAAAAAAATTGATTTGAAACCCCACCTTTCTGTGGGATACGTAAACATCCAGGTTTTTGGGATTTGTAAAAAAATGTAAGAATCCTAGTTTTTGTGATTTTTTTCGGTTTCAAAATTATTTTTAGTATTTTTTGATCTGAGAAATATATTTTGATTTTTTTTAAAGAAAGAAAATTTACACAACACCAATTTACACCACAATAGTATGGAGGTTATATTAACTTTGTCATTCCGTTTGTAACACCTCGAAATATTTCCGTCCGTCTGTGGAAATCACTCTAGCTTCCGAAAGAAATAAAATAGGTTGATAAAATTTTACTCAAATGTATACTATGTCTGCAGGACTTTTGGTATTGAAAATGGGTCATGTAGGTCCACGTCTTCGTATAGCCCCCATATAACGGTTCCTCCCGATATGCGGTATGTTGATGATTTTAGCGACATTATTCACTGATTTTTTTTCAAGTTTCGCATTTAAATATTGTAATGACTTATGACAAAAGTTGCCTATGCAGGTCCACGTCGTCGTATAGACCCTAATAGAACGGCTACATTTGGTATTTTTAAGATGTTAACAGAATTTGTAACGGATTTTATTTTATTTATTTTTTTTAAATTACAAAATTTGTGGAGGGTATTCTATGTTCGGCCCGACTTTTTTACTCGTTTTAAGTTTGAAGAATATATTGCAAAAAAAAAAATCTAGAAAAAATTCACGTTTTGCTCCCACCATTCTATGTCTATCGTGGATGCGTAAAAATCCACCCTTTTTGGAATTTTTTGGATTCGTAAAAAATGTGAAATCAAGATTTCCGCGATTTTTTTGGTTTGAAATATTTTTCTGTTTTTTTTTTTTAGTTTAAAAAATTATTTCTAGAACAATCGAAAAATGTAATAAAATTTCTTTGAGAATCCACCATTTTGGGTCTGTGTAGGATACGCAAAAATCCATTATTTTTGGGTACCTATTTGTTTGGGATTTGTAAAAAAAGTAAAATCTACGTTTCGGGATTTATTTGTTTGGTTGGAAATATTTTTTCTATTTTTCTTTAATTTAATTTGAAAAATTATTAAAAACATAAAATAAACATAAGTTTTCGACCTATTTGGGGATGCAAAAAATTGCTTTGAAAATTCACTATTTTGAGCCTATTTAGGTAAGGATACGTAGAAATTTAATTTTTTTGAGTATTTTTTGGAATTCGTAAAAAAATTTCAAAATCTACATTCTTGGAGCTTTTTTTGGGTTTAAAAAATTTTCTTAATATTTTTTTTAGTTAAAATATAAATATATAAAATATTTTTAAAAAATTCCAAAAAAAGTTTTCTTACTTTTTGGGGTTTCAAAAAAAAAAAAAAAAAAAAAATGCTACGCAAAAATCTAAGTTTTTGGTTTTTTTTTTTTTTTTTGAAATTGGAAAAATATTTTAAAAATCTACATTCTTGGGGTTTTTTGGGTTTAAAAATTTTTTCTTATTTTTTTTTTTTTAGTTTGAAGAAAATATTTATTTATTTTTTTTTTAAATAAGTTTTCTTACTTTTTGGGGTTTCAAAAAATGCTGTGAACACCCACCATTCCGGGTCTATGTTGGGTACGTAAAAATCTACGTTTTTGGCATTTATTGGGTTGTGTAAAAAATTTACGTTTCTGAGATATTGTGGTGTGAAATATTTTTTTGTATTTTTATAGTTTGAAAAATATATTTGAAAAAAAAAAAACAGATTTGGGCCTTTTTGGAGATTCATAAAAATTGCTTTGAAAACTCACTATTTTGGTGCTGCTGATCCGTAATTCAAATCTTTGAGTATTTTCTTTTGGAATCGTAGGAAATTTAAAAATTTGACGTTCTTGGGATTTTTTTTTGGTTCGAAAAAAATGTTCCGATATTTTTTTTTAGTTTGAAGAATATTTTAAAAAACAACAAAAACTGCAAGTTTTGGATCTTTTTGGAGATTCATAAAAATGCGTTTCTGGGATTTTTTTCGATTTGAAACATTTTTGTGTATTTTTTTAGTTTTAAAAATTTGAAATATATTTTCAAAAAATTCCAAAAAAAAAATCAAGTTTTGGGCCTTTTTGGTTATTCGTGTAATTGCTTGAAAAATCTGTCATTCTGGGCCTAGCAGGATACGTAAAAATCCATGTTTTTGGGCCTTTTTTTTTGGGATTCAAAAAAAAAGTGTAAGATCTACATTTCTGGGATTCTCGGGGATTCATAAAAATTGCTTTCAAAACCCACCATTCTGGGCCTATGTAGGATAAAAAATCCATGTTTTCGGGCATTTTTTAGGATTTGTAAAAAAATAAAAATCCCAGTTTTTGTGACTTTTTTCGGTTTAAAATTATTTGGGTATTTTTTGGTAAGTTTTTTTTTATAATTTTTTTAAAAAGCAAAAGTCTACGCTCTTTGGCCCTTTTTTCGTTGTGATTTTTTTTTTGGATTTATAAAAAAAATATGAATCGTAGATTTTGGGACTTTTATTCGGTTTGAATTTATTTGGGTATTTTTTGGCCTATTTTTTTTATTTTTTTTAATAATAAAAATCTACGTTCTTCAGCCTTTTTTTGGTGTGGAATATTTTTTCTTGTAATTTTTAGATTTTTCAGAAAAATTTTTCGAAAAATTTGTTCGCAGATTATGGTTAAAAAATATTAAAAATTCCATTTTTTTATTTTTTTTTATAAAAATATATAATTTATTTGATTCAATACCATTAAAGCTAAATGAAGCTGGCAAAGCTAAGAAATAACTAAAACTAAAATTATTTTGCAAAGAATTACAGCTATTTTTTTAAAACCTAGACATAATTGTATCACAGTTGGAAATGTTGAGGATTTGAAATTAAAAAAAGGAAAAAAAACATTAAAGCGTTTAAATAACTAAAGCTGTAATAAATGTCAAGCTAGGAGGAAGTTTAGCAGCTATTCGAAAGCAAATTAAAAAGCTTGGATAATTATTTTGGGGGGGGGGGGGGGGGGGGGGGGATACATTGCACGTTGACTGATCTCTGGAACTCGTCTCTCTGTCTGTCTCTCTCTCTCTCTCTCTCTCTCTCCGGAATGATGGTTTCTTAAAACGGTCTCAAGGTGGATAATAACGGCTGTTGGGCAGGCGGAAATCCAGTGGAAATGGTAGCAGCCGTTGTCGTTGCTGCTCCTGATGGCAGAGCCACCGAAGAGTGAACGGTGGATAACATCCGAATTCCAGCCGATAAAGTGGTCGGTGGTATGTAGGGAATGTTGCTGGCTGTGTTGTGACTTGTGGTGCTGAGGCTGCTGCTGCTGATGGGGCCATTAACACCACGATAGAGGCTATGACTGCTGCTGCCACCAGCCGTTGAAGGTAAACGGGAAATAGTGTTGAGCAGTAGACTTTGTTGCCCCGCCATCGATGATGAAGATGCAACGGATATCGAAGATTTCACATCAATTGCAGATGCCATTGAACCACCACTGGCCATCGTGGAAGAGCCAGACGAAGCTACAGCTGCCGCTGGAAATTGTGTCATCTGTAACGGTCGATATTGACATTTTTTGGCATGAGTTCGCATATTACTCGATTGGGTAAATGCCTGATTACAATTCGGATGTGGACAGACATAGGGCTTGCAACCGGTATGATAGTTCAGGTGAGTCTTCAGATGATGCTTCTTGGTGAATGCCTTCGGGCAGATGGGACAATTGAATGGCTTAATGCCCGAATGCAGACGATGATGTAGGGTCATATTACTGCGATCGGCAAATGATTTACCACAAACGGAACATTGATATGGCTTTTCGCCACTATGCGTGCGCATGTGTTGCTTCAGCAGCATTTTGCGCGAAAAACGTTTGCCACACTCCGCACATTTGTGAGGCTTGACACCGGTATGAATGCGCACATGCATATTAAAGGCCACACGTTGATTGAACGATTTCGGACAGTACGGACATTCGTATTCCTTTTTATTGCGATGGATTTTCATGTGACTGCTCAGGTACCCCTTGTCGTTGAATGTCTTGCCACATTCCGGACATTCAGCCGCAAATTCTTTGGTTCCCCGATGCACCGACAAGTGGTATTTGTAGTTGCGCAGCTGGGAAAAGCCCTTGCCGCAGTCAGTGCACTCGTAGCGCGGTGATTTGTGGGTTTTCTCATGGGCCTGGAAGAGGGGAAGAAGAAAAAGGGAGATTTTTAGTAATTTAGGAGAAACAAATTTTTATGTGAATCTTAAACTATCAAAATACATAGGCCACATAGGGCCAACATTTCTAGGCGCCTTTTTAAGCTACACCAAAGTCTAAATTTTTAATTTTTTTGGAATAGAAAAAAATCTATTTTTTGGGGCCTTTTTTGGAATACTAAAAGAATTTAGAAGACTTCACGAGCCTTTTTTAATTCCAAAAATTATTAAGAATTCAAATGTTGATGCCTGCTTGGATCTTCAAAAAATTGTAAAAAAATACATTTTTGAGACCTGCGATTTCAGAAAATAATCTGAAAAATTCCACATCCTAAAAAAATCACATTTTGGTGATTTCTTGAATTTTGAAAAAAAAAAAAAAATACATTTCTGAAACCTTTTTGGATTTCAGGAAAAAAAATCTGAAAAATCTTTGGTTCTGTTCTGCTTTGGGAATTCAGGAAAATATTAAAAAGTCCATGTTTATGTTTTGAAAAATGTGTATATAATTTCAGTTTTAAAAAAAAACCTATTTTTGGGTTTTTGAAATTCACCTCAACCTTTCTAGGCGTCTTTGAAGTTAAACAAAAAATGTTGGGGCATTTTGGGAATTAAAAAAACAACAATTAAAAATCTTCTTTTTGGGCCCTTAAGAGATCCTAAAATTCGATGTGATTTTTAATTCCTAAAAATCACATTTTGATGCCTTTTTGGATTTTTAAAAAAATCTTAAAAAATACACTTGTGAGATCAATGGGATTTCAAAAAAATATCTGAAAAATGCCAATGATTCGAACTCTTTATAACCCTAAAAAATTCACATTTTTGGATTTTTAAAAAAAATATATAAAACTAAATTTTTGAGCTTTTCTGAGTTTATAGAAAAAATCTGGAAATTGTTAAAAAAGCCACATTTTGAAAAATGCAAATAAACTTCTGTAAACTTCTGGGATTTCAGAAAAGATTGAAAAATCCACGGTTTCAAGCTCTTTTGGAATTCGTAAAAAATAATAAAAAAATCCATTGATTTATTAAAAAAAGCCACATATTTGAAAAATTCCATGGTTCCGTTTTTTTGTATTTCTAAAAAACCCTAAAATATTCAGATCTTAGCGATCTTCGCAAAAAAAAAATAAATAAATAAAAAAATGTGTTTCTGCTTCGTAAAACTGTTTTAAAACATCATATTCTTGGTTATTTTTAATTTCTAAAATAAAACCTAAAAAATCAGATTTTTTAAGTTTTCGGTTTTTTTTTTTTTTTGGAAAAAATATATAAAACAAACTTGTTTCGGTCTCCGGACTTATTTTGGGTCTCCGGTTTATGGCTAATATTCTTTAACATTTAACGTGTCAATAAATCTTTTGTGTCTTGTACCATCGCTCGTTACCGTGATACTGGCAGCTGGTAGCGTAGCCCGACGTCAATGAAGTGGACAAAGTAGAAGAAAACAGCAACATCAGCAGAAATGGTTCGAGAAGTAAAGAAGCGATCGAAACGTGGCCGCGTCGCAGTGGCCGAAAAATGACTCGTGAGCTGAACATATCGCAATATTCCGTTCGGCAAATATTTAAAAATAAGGTCGGGGTAAAGCCATTGAAATACCAAAAAGTGCAAGAACTTACACCGCAACAGAAAGAAAATAGACTCAAAAGAACTAAAGAGTTGCTTCGCTTGGCCGAAAGTGGTGAACTGTCGAATTTGGAATTTTTTCCGCTGGTTTATTCGAGATATAAATGCCGATATTTAATATTTTTTTCAGTGGAATTTTTAAGTATTTTTTCGAAGTTGTTTCAGGAATGCCAGCATATTTTTTTAGACTTGTTCATGGGATTTTTTACAACTTTATTTCTGGAGGGGGATAAAGACCTATAATTCAGTTTTTTTTGTGAAATTGTTGGGGAATTTTTAAGATTTTTTAGGAAGAAAGGCTTTGTTGTGATCATGTATTTAAAGACCCCTAAAGATTTTTTTCTAGAAACTATCAGAGTTATAGGCGGAGATTTTCAAATTATTTTTTTTTGGGAAGTATCAGAGATGTTGGTCGTTAATATTTTTTTTATAATTTTTCTATAGCTGAGCTATAATCGCTTAAGAATTTTTTTCGCTGGTATACATTTTTAAGTCTTAAGAATTTTACCGAAATCATTTCAGGATATCAACTTGATTTTTTTTTAATTTTTTTTCGTGGGATTTTTACAACTTTATTTCTGGAGGGGGATAAAGACCCATAATCCTTTTTTTGTGAAGTTGTCGGGGAATTTTTAAGATTTTTTAGAAAGAAGGCTAAATTTGTACTGATCATGCATTTAAAGACCCCTAAAGAGTTTTTTTTCAGAACCTATCAGAGTTTTAGGCGTAGATTTTCCAATTATTTTTTGGGAAATATCAGAGATGTTGGCCGTTAATACTTTTTTATAATTCTTCTAAGGAACTCTCTGAGCTATAATCGCTTAAGATTTTTTTTCGCAGCTTTAAATTTTTAAGTCTTAAGAATTTTACCGAAATTATTTCAGGAATGGGCATTGAAATCTTTTTTATTTTTTTTTTCATGGGATTTTTTACAACTTTTTCCTGAAGAGGGATACGGATCTATAATTCGGTTCTTTAAGAAATTGCCGGGGAATTTTTAGGATTTTTTAGAAAGAAGGCTAAATTTGTAGTGATCATTCATTTAAAGAGACCTCCAGATGCTATAAGGGTTATAGGCGAAGATTTCCAAGACTTTTTGAGAAGAATTTGTCGAGGAATTTTTAAGATTTTTTTGAAAGAAGGCTACATTTGTAAATATCTTGCATTTAAGAACCTCTAAAGAGTTTTTTTCCAGAACCTATCAGAGTTTTAGGCGGAGATTTTCCAATTATTTTTTGGGAAATATCTGAGATGTTGGCCGTTAATATTTTTTTTATAATTTTTCTAAGGAACTATTTAAGCTATAACCATTTAAGATTTTTTTCGCAGCTATAAATTTTTAACTTTTAAGAATTTTATGGAAATTATTTCAGAAATGTCCACTTGATTTTTTTTAATTTTTTTTCGTGGTATTTTTTGCTACTTTCTTCTGGAGGGGGATAAAGACCTATAATCCTGTTTTTTTTTTCTTGTGAAATTGTCGGGGAAATTTTAATATTTTTTAGAAGAAAGGCTAAATTTGTTAAGACCATGAATTTAAAGACCCCTGAAGAGTTTTTTTTTCCAGAAACTATCAGAGTTATAGGCGGAGGATTTCCAATTATTTTTTGGGAAATTGGGATTTTTACAACATTATTTTCTGGAGGGTGGATAAAAACCTATAATCCTGTTTTTTTTTTTTGTGAAATTGTCGGGAAATTTTTAAGATTTTTTAGAAGAAAGGCTAAATTTGTTGTGATTGTTAATTTAAAGACCCTTAAAGAGTTTGTTCCAGAACCTATCAGAGTTATAGGCGGAGATTTTCGAATTTTTTTTAGGAAATATCAGAGATTTTGGCCGTAATTTTTTTATAATTTTTCTAAGGAACTCTCTGAGCTATAATCGCTTAAGATTTTTTTTCGCAGCTATAATTTTTTAAGTCTTAAGAATTTTACCGAAATTATTTCAGGATATCCTGAACTTGATTTTTTATGGGATTTCTTGCAACTTTTTCTGGATGGGGATTAAGACTTACAGTCCTGTTTTTTAAGAATTTGTTGGGGAATTTTTAAGATTTTTTTGAAGAAGGCTAAAATTGTTGTGACCGTGAAGTTAAAGACCCTTGAAGAGTTTTCTTCCAGAACCTATCATTTTTTTGGGAAATAACAGAGATGTTGTTCGTTAATTTTTTAATAATTTTTCTAAGGAACTCTCCGAGCTATACTCGCTTAAGATTTTTTTTTTCGCAGCTATACATTTATAAGTCTTAAGAATTTTACCGAAATTATTTCAGGTTATCAACTTGATTTTTTTTTCAAAATTTTTTCATGGGATTTCTTGCAACTTTTTTCTGGAGGGAGATAAAAGTTTATAATCCGGTTCTTAAAAAAATTGTCGGGGATTTTTTAAGATTTTTTTAGAAAGAAGGCTAAATTTGTAGTGATCGTGCATTTAAAGAGACCTTCAGAACCTATCAGAGTTATAGGCGAAGATTTTCAAGATTTTTTGGGATATATCAGAGATGTTGGCGGTTAATATTTTTTAATAATTTTTCTAAGGAACTCTCTGAGCTATAATCGCTTAAGATTTTTTTCGGAGCTATATATTTTTAAGTCTTAAGAATTTTACTGAAATTATTTCAGGAATGTCAACTTGATTTTTTTTTTCACATTTTTTTTATGGGATTTCTTGCAACTTTTTTCTGGAGCGGAATAAAAATCTATAATCCGGTTCTTTAAAAAATGTCGAGGAATTTTTACGATTTTTGAAAAATATGGCTAAGTTGGTTTTGAACTTGAATTTTCTTCAGGAGCTTTTTCCGAAAACTATCAGAGTTATAGGCGGAGATTTTCGAATTTTTTTTATAAAATTTCTAGGCGGAGATTTTCGAATTTTTTTTCTGAGAAATTTCAGATATGTTGGGCGTTAATTTTTTTTATAATTTTTCTACGGAACTATCTGATCTGCAAACATTTGCAATTTTTTTTTTTGTTTTTTTTTTCGAAGCTAAAAAATTTTAAATTTTGCGATATTTTCTCAAGGACTATAAAGGGATTCTTTAAGAATTTCTTCTAGGATCAACAGAGCTATTGCCGCGAATTTTTAAGATTTTTTTTTGTATTTTTTATTGAAATTTTGGGAATTTGTTTTCTCTTACCTGCAATGTCTGCGAACATCCAAAAACCTTATCACATATCCGACATTTATAGCTGATCTCCTCCGAATTATTGGAGATGGTGCCACGACTCTCAAACAACGAGGCCATATGAGTAGATGCCGCCACTGTGGCTTTGCCCGCATTCAAATGAATATTTGTCACCGAAGTTAGCGAAATATTTGAAGACGATAAGAGGACATCTTTTTGTACCTTGGAATGATATGAACTGCTGGAGCTGATTGTCGAAGCTGTGGGTGATAATATGGGACTCTTGTAGGCGTAGCCGACGGCATTTGTGTGGGGTGCCTTGTAATAGGTATCCAAACATTCGGCACAATCCAAGCGAGAGCAGAGATATTTTGTTGGTGTAGTTGTTGCTGTCGCCGGCTGACAATGTGTGGTTGATTGTGTTGTGAGAGATGTGGGGGTGGGTGGTGTCAGGGGGCTTTGTGTGGGGTTTGATTTTTGCGCATTGTTGTTGTTCAAAACATAGGGGGCAAAATAACGCTTTTGATAGGAGGTGGAGGAGGGGACGGAGACTGGGGAGCGTTGCAGTTGTGGTATTTGGTTATAAAGTCCCGCCATCACTGCCGGTGTTGCTGGGCCGGCCGAGAACATGTGCGGCAAAAATTGGGCATAGAATTTTTGTGCCGCCACCGCAGCCAAAATGTTGGAATGTATTGCGGGATAGGAGAAATTCGGGGTGCCATAGGGAAAATCCATGCCAGAATTTGGGTTGTTGGCCGAGAGGTTTGTTCCTGTTGCCTTGGTCTTGGATAAATCCAAAATATCTGTGACTGCCGAAAGCGAGGCCTTTGTGGCCACCGGAGCATAAAGTTTGGGACTGCTGGGAGGGGTATCCTGGGTAAGAGAACTGCTGGAGGTTTGAGGCGATTGAGAGGGTTTGGGTTTTTCTGGCGAATCACCTAGTATCCGTTGTATACTAAAATCGGTAACGTTGACACCGACGGCACCGGCCGCCGGAGTATTGCCATCCGTTTCGTTTTTCATGGCTTGCGTTTCGGATTTTTGATAGGCCGACATTTCGAATTGTTGCAAACGTTGTAACAGCGATTGTTTGTAACCCATTCTCAGCTCATGCATAACAAGAGCCAAGTAAGCGATTTTTTTCCGATCAAACTCAGAATCAAGACACAATTTTTTAATTTTCTATTTTTTTTGAATTCTCAATTTTTTATTTTTTTTTAAAATTTTATTTTTCAAATTTCTTTCTTTGTTTTTATTTTCAAAATTTTTTTTTGGTATTTTTTTCTACGGATCTCTACACTTCACCACTTTCGTATCAGCCGTTCTCTGTGTGTCGTTACGGTTTCACGTCAAATCTCGTTATGATCCCTTGGAGCATTGTTATGACACTTACATCAATTCCAGTCACAGCTGATACCAAGATCAGCTAATTTTTGTTGTTGTTTCTTTATCCAGCTTCTCTTCTCAGCTAGCTAGGCAATCATAAACAAGTTTGTATGTGTGTGTGTGTTGTTGGGAGTGGTGGAGCACAGCACACATTTGATCTTGGCTCAAACATCTTACCAATGGTCAAGTGTTATACATTCATTCATGCGTACAACGGTTGTATGTATGGGTGTGTGTGTGAGAGTTCCGTTGTTGTTGTTCGTTAATTTAAGCCATATTTGATAACTCTCATTCTCTTGGTTTTTTTTTTTTTTTTTTGGCTAAAATCAACCACCCCTCGAAAGTGAAGAAGGCGTTACCATTATTTGGCCAATAACAGACGATCAATTGGGTAAACACTTATGTTTTGGGCCACACTCATACACACACATATACCGCAAGACAGGTGTAAGCCTGGGTTATTGCTATGCTCAACAGGTGGCAGGAGAGTTGCCGATCACCAAAACTCTACTGGGATTTAATTGGTTTATTTTGTTCTCATTCCATCTCTGAATATGCGTGATTTTGCTCTCACTCTCTCCCTCTCACTCTCTCGGTTTAGTTAAAGGGGGATTTCTCAGAATATGCGATACAAAATCGAATAAGCGGCTACTGGACAGTAGCATTTCGAAAAAATAGATTTTTTTACTTAAATTTTATTTTTTTAATTTATTTTTTTTTTCAATCTCAAATTTTAATATTTAAACTTTAATTTTATTTTTTTTTAATTTAATTTTTTTTAATTTGAATTATTTACAAATTTTAATTTTTATAATTTTATTTTTTTTAAATCCACGTATGTTGGTTTTCCTACTAAGATTTATTTTTTTTAATTTAATTTTTTTCAATTTGAATTATTTATAAATTTTAATTTTTATAATTTAATTTTTTTTTAAATCCTCATTTGTTGGTTTTCCTACTAAGATTTTTTTTTAAAAATCCACATTCCTACTAAGTTTTAATTTTTTAGAATTCCACGTCTGTTGGCATTCCTTCTAAATTTTAATTTTCCTTTATTTTTTTTAAATTTATTTTTTTTCGATATTTTTTTAATTTTCTTTTAATGTATATAAATATTTTTAAAATTTAATTTTTTTTTTTGAAAAATCTCTGGTTGTTGACTCGCATCCTAAATTTTTTTTTTTTTAAATATCTTTAAATTTTAGTTCCTTAAATTTAATTTCCTTTAATATTCTTTAATATTTAATTTTTTAAACATCCACGACTATTGGCTTTCCTCCTAAATTTTAATTCATTTTTTTTTAAATTTTGATTTTCTTTAAATTTTATTTAATTTTTTAGAATTCCACGTCTGTTGGCATTCCTTCTAAATTTTAATTTTCCTTAATTTTTTTTTTAAATTTATTTTTTTTCCGATATTTTTTTAATTTTCTTTAAATGTTAATTTTTTAAAATTTTTTTTTTTTAAAAATCTCGCATCCTAAATTTTATTTTTTTTAAATTTCTTAAAATTTATTTCCTTAAATATTAATTTTCTTTAATATTTTTTAATTTTTCAACATCCACGACTATTGGCTTTCCACCTAACTTTTAATTCAATTTTTTTAATTTTCTTTTATAAGCGGCTACTGGGCAGTAGCATTTCGAAAAAAAGAGATTTTTTTACTTAAATTTTATTTTTTTTTAATTTTATTTTTTTTTTTTAATTTAATTTTGTATAAATTTTAATTTTTATATTTTTATTTTTCTTTTTAAATCCACGTTTGTTGGTTTTCCTACTAAGTTTTAATATTTTAAGAATTCCATGTCTGTTGGTATTCCTTCTAAATTTTAATTTTCCTTTATTTTTTTTTTTAAATTTAATTTTCTTTAGATTTTTTTTTTAATTTTCTTAAAATGTATATGAATATTTTTAAAATTTTATTTTTTTGAAAAATCTCTGTTTGTTGACTTCATCCTAAATTATATATTTTTTAATTTCTTAAAATTTATTTCCTTAAATATTAATTTTCTTTAATATTTTTTTAATTTTTCAACATCCATGACTATTGACTTTCCTCCTAAATTTTAATTCAATTTTTTTAATTTTCTTTTATAAGCGGCTACTAGGCAGTAGCATTTTGAAAAAAAGAGATTTTTTTTACTTAAATTTTATTTTTTTTTAATTTAATTTTTTTCAATTTGAATTACTTATAAATATAAATTTTTATACTTTTATTTTTTTAATTTTATTTTTTTTAATTTAATTTTTTCAATTTGAATTATGTATAAATTTTAATTTTTATAATTTTATTTTTCTTTTTGTTTTTTCGTTTGTTGGTTTTCCTACTAAGTTTTATTTTTTTTAATCCACGTCTGTTGGTTTTCCTACTAAGTTTTAATTTTTTAGAATTCCACGTCTGTGGACATTCCTTCTAAATTTTAATTTTCCTTAATTTTTTTTAAACTAAATTTTTTTTCGATATTTTTTCAATTATTTTTAAATATATATAAATATTTTTAAATTTTTATTTTTTTTTTTAAATTTCTGTTGACTCGCATCCTAAATTTTATTTTTTTTAAATTTCTTAAAATTTATTTCCTTAAATACTAATTTTCTTTAATTTTTTTTTTTAATTTTTAAACATCCACGACAATTGGCTTTTCTCCTAAATTTTAATTCATTTTTTTTTAATTTTAATTTTCTTTATATTTTATTTTATTATATATTAATATTCTCTTAACTTAAAATTTATTATATTTTATTTATTTAAAAATTTACGTTTGTTGGCTTTCCTCCTAAATTCAATTTTTTAATATTAATTTAAATTTAAATTTTATTTTTATTTTCAAATTTTTGAAATTTTAATTTTTTTTAAATCCACTTCTGTTGGCCTTCTTCCTAAATTTAAATTTTCCTTAAATTTATTTTTTTTAATTATATTTTTTTAAGCATTAATTTTCTTTAAATTTTAATATTTTCAAAATTTTAATTGTTTAGAATTCCACGTATGTTGGCTTTATTTTTTTAAATGTATTTTTTTAATTTTTATTTTCTTTGTATACAATATTTTATTATTTTAATATTTTTATTCATTTTTTTTAATTTTATTTTTTTTAAGTTTTATGTTTTAAATGTCGATTTTCTTTAAGTCTTAATTGTTTTTTAAACCCACGTCTGTTGGCTTTCCTCCTAAATTTTAATTTTCCTTTATTTTTTTTTTTTAAATTTAATTTTTTTCGATATTTTTCATTTTTTTTTAAATATATATAAATATTTTTAAAATTTTAATATTTTTTTTAAATCTCTGTTGACTCGCATCCTAAATTTTATTTATTTTTTAAATTTCTTTAAATTTTATTTCCTTAAATATTAATTTTTTTCATATTTTTTAATTTTTAAACATTCACGACTATTGGCTTTCCTCCTATATTTTAATTAATTTTTTTTAGTTTTAATTTTCTTTAAATTTTATTTTATAAAATATTAATATTCTTTTATCTTAAAATTTTTAATATTTAAATTTTTTAAAAATTTACGTTTGTTGGTTTTACTCCTAAATTCAATTTTCTTAATATTAATTTTTCTAATTTTAAAATTAATTTAAGTTTTAATTTTATTTATATTTTCAAATTTTTGAAATTTTAATTTTTTAACAATCCACTTCTGTTGGCCTTCCTCCTAAATTTTAATTTTCATTAATTTTGTTTTTTAAACTTTGATTTTCTTTAAATATTAATATTTTAAAGATTTTTTTAATTCCACATCTTTTGGCTTTCCTCTCTAAATTTTAACTTTCTTTAGTTTTATTTTTTTTAATTTTTATTTTCTTTAAATATAATATTTTATTATTTTTATTAATTTTTTTTAGGTTTTATGTTTTAAATGTCGATTTTCTTTACATTTTAAATTTTTTAGAAACCCACGTCTGTTTCCTTCCTCTCAAGTTTTAATTTTTTTAAATTTTAAAATTTTTCAATTTTTAATTATTTTAAAACCCACGTCTGTTTTCTTACCTCCCAAGTTTTAATTTTTTTTTAAATTTAAAAATTTTTTAATTTTTTTTTAAATCCACATCTGTAGGCTTTCTTGGTAATTTTTAATTTTCCTTAATTTTTTTAGAGTCCGATTTTCTTTAAATTGTAATATTTTTAAAATTAATTTTTTTTAAATCCATGTCTGTTAGTCTTCCTCCTAAATTTTAATTTTCATTTCTTTAGTTTTTTTTTTAATTTTTAATGTTTTTAAATTTTAATTCTCTTTAAATGTTAATATTTTTTAAATAATATTTTTTTTTAATATATAGGACTGTTGCCTTTCCTCTAAAATTGTAATTCTCTTTTTATACCCTCAGCCATATGGCTACAGAGGGTATATATCATTTGATACGGTCAAAACGTGCCTAGTCGAAGTAACGTTTTAGACCCTAGGTCTCATTGGACCAAATCCGTTTCAGAATATTTGGAGTCGATCTAGCGATGTCCGTCCGTCCGTCTGTCTGTCTGACTGGTGCGTACGATAACTCTCGAAGGGAGTAACCGATTTGATCCAAAGTTGGTACATCGTAATATTTTTGTCAAACTTAGAACGAGTTCGGAGATGTGCAATATCGGTCCACTCCTTCTAGTACTTCCCCCACAAAATGTCGAAATTTTCAAAAAAAATAACTTATTGCACAGAAAGAGAACGGATAATCCAATTTTGCTCCAACTTTGCAAATATTAATATTTTCGTTAGTGCTAGGTCAGGTGCGAAAATGGAATGGCGAATATCTGTCCACTCCATCAAGTACCTCTCTCACAAAAATCAAAATTCGGAATGATTATAACTCTTATAAAATGTGATTGTCTTCAAATTTCACTCATCCCAATATTTTTGTTAACCCAAGGTCTGGTGTTATGATAGAATATATCGGCCCATTTCTTCTTGTACCTTCCCCGCTAAGGGGAATATCCGTGAAGTTATTAAAACACAAAATTAACCTCCGTTTCTATTCAGACTTGGTATATCTCAATATTTCTGCCAACACAGGATCTGCTATAAAGATGGTAGAGATCGCACCATTCCTTCTGGTACCTCCCGCACAAAGGGTCAAAGTTTTGAATAACCAAAATTATTATAAAATCCGAAATAAGCATCAGGTTCTCTTCATATTTCACACATTCCGTTATTTCTACTAAAACAAGATCTGTGAAAATGTGATGTATCGGTCCACTCCTTCTGGTACCTCCTCCCCAAAAAGGCTCAAAATTTTGAAAATCCCTGAAGCTCACAAAATGCTAGATTAGCATCCGATTCCATTTAGACTTGGCACATCTAAATATTTCTATCAAAACAAGATCTGTTATAAAGATGGTAGAGATCGGACTATTCCATCTGGTACCTCCCTCACATAGGGTTCAAAATTTTGAAAAAGAAAGAAAAGCGAAATAAGCATCCAACTTTCTTCAAATTTCACACATCCAAATATTTTTGCTAACAAAAGATCTCTTGAGTAGATGATAATTTCTGCGAGCCCCTTCTAGTACCTCACCCATATTCCTCCTCCGGATACCAATCCGTTGGACTATTGTGTGTCTGGAGTATTTTGGAAAGCAAGGTTGGCACTAAAAAATACCAAAGTGTCGATCACCTCAAGCAAGCGCCTCACCAGGAATGGGCCAAAATACCGCAGAGCAACATTCGGGCAGCGTGTGGCGTTTTCATTGGCCGTTTGAAGGCAATAATTCGTGCCAAGGGTGACCAATTCAAAAAAAATCTAAACTTATTCTAAAATATTCTTAAATTTGATGCTATTTCCGATATTTTTTGCTTTCATTCATTTAATTAAAAAAAAAAAACGTAAAAGTTATGGCGTTTGACTTTGTTGCAGTTTTTTTTTATCTCACCCTGAACATCAAATTTTGAGAAAAAATATCCGATTTATTCTTTAAGTCCCTCACAGTCGTAATATGCTTTCAATAACAATGATATTGGTAACATATATCTTATAGAGCTCGGAAATACTTTTGCCAAATTTTATCGAGATCGGCTATGATATATATCCTTTATCCGATTTCAGGTTTATTGTGCAAATAATGGCTAATATCAGCTGAAATGGAGTGAATTTCGGGAGGTACGTTTCCATTTGGTGGAACACGGCTCCGATATTTTTTTATACCCTCCACCATACAGGCCAAGTTCGGTCCACGATATCGAATGGCCCCCATATAACAGTACCCTCCGATATTCGGTATTAGGAATTGACTGAAATTCTACACAAGGAGTTCTTTGTGAGAACTTTACCTTCTGACAGAGATTGATCTCGTATATTCTCCATATAATGTCATCTCCCGATATTCGGGTTTTTGATGATTTTAGGCACATTTTTCAATGGAATTGTCTGAAATTCTACACAAGAACTTCTCTGTTAGTCTTAATCCCCTGAATTTTCTATATAGGTCCGCGATATGGTTTTCATTTGGGCGGTATTATTCAACGGATTTTTTTTTTTGAAATCTTTCACGTTCCTTCCGAATGGTGGAAGATATAAAAAGTTCAGCCCGACCGAACTTAGCTGCTTCTTTACATTAAAATTAAATTTTGATTTTCTTTAAATTTTATAATTTTCTAAATTTTATTTTTTTTAAATTTATTTTTTGTATTAAATTTTTATTTTTTTCTAAAAAATATTTTTTTAATTTAATTTTTTTTTTAATTTACACTCTTTAAATCAACATATGTTCGCCTTCCTCCCAAATATTTTTTTTAATTTGAATTTTTAATAAATTTCAATTATTTAAAAATCCACATCTGTTGGCTTTCATCCTAAACTTAATTTTTTTACATTTTATTTTTTTTAATTTTTTATAATTTTTTTTTTTTTTGAAACGTGGATTTGTTTTATTAAGTTTTATTTTTTTCAATTGTTTTCTTTCTTAAAATTTTAACTGTAAATTTTTTTTTTTTTTAAATCCACATCTGCTGGCCTTATTTCTTTTTTTTTTTTGAAATTTTAATTTTCTTTCAATTTTAATGTCTTTTAAATTTTAATTTTTTGAAAATACCCGTTTGTTGGTCTTAGTCATTCATTTTATTTTTTAAACATCCACTTTTAATAACCGTACTTCTACAATTTTTACTTTTTTTCAAATCAACGTCTGTTGATCTTCATGCCAAATTTTTATTTAAAAAAATATTTGTTCAAGTTGATGAAACGAGGGTGTAAAGAATAATTTTTCAAGTATTTCAAGGATTCCTAAACGTGGATTTTTTAAAAATTTTAATTTCTTTTTAAATTATGTTGAATGGCTATTGTTGTATTTTTAAATTTAATTTAATTTTCTTGTTTTTAATATAATTTAATTTCAATTTTCTTTTAATTTTATTTTATTAAAATTTTAATTTTCTTTAATTTTCTTGTTTTTAATATAATTTAATTTTAATTTTCTTTTAATTTTATTTTATTAAAATTTTAATTTTCTTTAATTTTTTTTTTAAATTTCATTTTTTTATTTTTTTTTAATTTTACTTTTTCAAATTTTCCTTTTTTAAATTTTTAAATTTATTTTAAATTTTATTTTTTTTAATTTAATTTTTTAATTTTATTTTTTTAAAAATCCATGTCATTCTAAATCTTATTTTTTAAAAATTCTCGTCCTTCTTAATTTTAATTTTTAAAAATCCACGTCCTTTTTAATTTTAGTTTTTTTTTTTAATCCATGTCCTTCTAGATTTTAATTTTTAAAAATCCACGTCCTTTTTAATTTTAGTTTTTTTTTTAATCCATGTCCTTCTAGATTTTAATTTTTTAAAAATCCACGTCCTTCCTAATTTTATTTTTTTAATCTACGCCCTTCTAAATCTTATTTTTTTTAAATCCACGTCCTTCTAAATCTTAATTTTTTTAAATCCTTGTCTTTCTAAATTTGATATTTTTAAATCCTCGTTCTTCTAAATTTTAATTTTTTAAAATGGATTTTTTGAAGAATATTTTTTCATGGACCATCACACCATGGGAAATGGAACTTTTAAAGAATATTTTTTCAAGGACCAAAAATATATTTTATTAAAATTTTAAAATAAAAATACCCAAAATGCAATAATTTTGAGATGCAATTTCATTTCCTTTCAGAATTTATTTTTCACAGCCTGCACTTTGTCCACAACTGTCTTCTTGAGCTTCTGGAAAACGCTGGGCTTGGTGCTGGTCATAGCATGTACTTTGCCGCTATGTTCAATGTCCAGATGGAAATACAACTGCTTGCCATCATTGACGGTCTCCTCGGTTTTGGATTTTTGCAGGACCGCATTTTTGGCGGATAAGCAGACATTTTTGCGACTCACTTTGGTCAAATCCTTGGATTTGGTCTTCTTGGTGACCACACAGCGATGGGTGTGCGGCGGGCAGATAATGCGATCGCAGCGGAAGTTGTCTGAGAGTGGAAATGAAATGAAAAAAAAATACAAAAAAAAAATTGAAAAACTCACTTGTCTTGGTCTCCACGGTGACATCGTTGACATGGAAAAGTTCTCCCTGGGTCAGGTTTACCAGGCAGAGTGCCATCGCAATGAGGCAGGAGAAAACAGTTATTGACTTCATTATTTTTTTTTTAATTTTCAATATACTCCTTGATGTGAGCCAATAGACTTTTAAGATCAATATGAGTTTCGAAATTACTGAATGTAACCTCAACAGCTCGTCTTGGTGGCAAATGCGTTAAGTAAGTATTTTTAAATTTCCAACGCATTCAAATCCTTACTCATCGAGGTTGTGGAAAAAATCACCGCACTGGGGGGTTTTGAGTTCAAATAAAAATAATGGCATTAGTAACAACAACCACAAAAAAAACTTTGTTTAAAACTAAAATTGAATTTTTAAAAAATCCACGCCTTGGGGCTTTCCTCCTAAATTACAATTTTTAAAAAATTCTCGCCTTTAAATCTTTCATTTAAATTTGAATTTTTAAAAAATTCACGCCTTTAAATATTTCATTTAAATTTGAATTTTTAAAAAATCCATTCATTTAAATTTGAATTTTAAAAAAATCCACGCCTTTAAGTCTTTCATTTAAATTTGAATTTTAAAAAGTCCACGCCTTTAAGTCTTTCATTTAAATTTGAATTTTAAAAAAATCCACGCCTTTAAGTCTTTCATTTAAATTTGAATTTTAAAAAAATCCACGCCTTTAAGTCTTTCATTTAAATTTGAATTTTAAAAAAATCCACGCCTTTAAGTCTTTCATTTAAATTTGAATTTTAAAAAAATCCACGCCTTTAAGTCTTTCATTTAAATTTGAATTTTAAAAAAATCCACGCCTTTAAGTCTTTCATTTAAATTTGAATTTTAAAAAAATCCACGCCTTTAAGTCTTTCATTTAAATTTGAATTTTAAAAAAATCCACGCCTTTAAGTCTTTCATTTAAATTTGAATTTTAAAAAAATCCACGCCTTTAAGTCTTTCATTTAAATTTGAATTTTAAAAAAATCCACGCCTTTAAGTCTTTCATTTAAATTTGAATTTTAAAAAAATCCACGCCTTTAAGTCTTTCATTTAAATTTGAAATTTTAAAAAAATCCACGCCTTAGGGTCTTTGTCTTAAATTTGAATTTTTAAAAAAATCCACGCCTTAGGGTCTTTGTCTTAAATTTGAATTTTTAAAAAAATCCACGCCTTAGGGTCTTTGTCTTAAATTTGAATTTTTAAAAAAAATCCACGCCTTAGGGTCTTTGTCTTAAATTTGAATTTTTAAAAAAATCCACGCCTTAGGGTCTTTGTCTTAAATTTGAATTTTTTAAAAAATCCACGCCTTAGGGTCTTTGTCTTAAATTTGATTTTTTAAAAAATCCACGCCTTAGGGTCTTTGTCTTAAATTTGATTTTTTAAAAAATCCACGCCTTAGGGTCTTTGTCTTAAATTTGATTTTTTAAAAAATCCACGCCTTAAGGCCTTTCATCAGAATTTGAATTTTTAAAAAATCCACGCCTTGGGCTCTTTCATCAGCATTTGAATTTTAAAAAAATCCACGCCTTAAGGCATTTCATCAGAATTTGAATTTTTAAAAAATCCACGCCTTGGGCTCTTTCATCAGCATTTGAATTTTAAAAAAATCCACGCCTTAAGGCATTTCATCAGAATTTGAATTTTTAAAAAATCCACGCCTTAAGGCATTTCATCAGAATTTGAATTTTTAAAAAATCCACGCCTTGGGGTCTTTCCTCCTATATTTTAATTGTTAAAAATCCAGTATTTTTTTTATTCTTCGACAGTGTTGTCTAAACGTCACACCGTTAAAAAAGAAAACGTATGACGAGGAAAGGTCACAGCGATCTGGGCGATAACGAGCCAAACAAAAAATCGGCATTAAACTTTCCAAAGGGAAATTTGAAGTGTGATACACAACTTTAGCGGCCTGCAACAGGCCAGACCCAGACAAGCTTTGTCAAATGCCAAGCTAACAACTGTAACAACAATAAAAAAACAACAAGCCATCAGGTGAAATGTATCACACGCCTTTATTGTGCCACTAATTAGCGTACGTGGTAAAGTATCTCAACATATGGGTCACTCCATATGAAAAGTGGGTGGGAAGTTTTCGGATGGGATTACACTTCCCTTTGCTTTGTAAATTATTTCCAAACTAATTTTGATAAATGAAAAAACTTACCTCTGAATTTATTCATGGAATACCCCATATTCAAATTTCAAATGACTCTGACTTAGCCTTTTGCTAATACGGCCAACAACATCCAGCAAATCTTGCATTTGACTTATGAAAATAGTGTAACCACTATCTAGGAATTTAAATCAGTAGCATTTAACAAAGTTACGCATCCCGACAACAAAACGACAGCTGAGACCAGCCTGCCACACATCTATCTGCCGGATACATGAACTCTGAGCAATGATAAAAATTTAGTTTGTTAAGCAAAGCTTAAAAAACAAGATAACAACTGACAAAACTCATTTGTTTTAAATGTAAAACAACAAAGGCAACAACAACAACAACTCTTAACCGAGATGACAAGTTGACAATTATCAAGGAGGGAAACAAAAATATCTGAAGCAGATTTGGATTTTTTTAAAAATTAAAATTTAGAAGAAAGGCCCATAGGCGTGGATTTTTTTTAAATTTAAAATTTAGGAGGAAAGCCCAAAGGCGTGGATTTAAAAAAAAAAAATTTTTGAAGGAAAGCCTCTCAGGCGTGGATTTAAAAAAAAAATAAAATTTTGGAGGAAAGCCTCTCAGGTGTGGATTTTTAAAAAAATAAAATTTTGAAGGAAAGCCTCTCAGGCGTGGATTTAAAAAAAAAATAAAATTTTGGAGGAAAGCCTCTCAGATGTGGATTTTTAAAAAAATAAAATTTTGGAGGAAAGCCTCTCAGGTGTGGATTTTTAAAAAAATAAAATTTTGGAGGAAAGCCTCTCAGGCGTGGATTTTTAAAAAAATAAAATTTTGAAGGAAAGCCTCTCAGGCGTGGATTTAAAAAAAAATAAAATTTTGGAGGAAAGCCTCTCAGGCGTGGATTTTTAAAAAAATAAAATTTTGGAGGAAAGCCTCTCAGGCGTGGATTTTTAAAAAAATAAAATTTTGAAGGAAAGCCTCTCAGGTGTGGATTTTAAAAAAAATAAAATTTTGGAGGAAAGCCTCTCAGGCGTGGATTTACAAAAAAATAAAATTTTGGAGGAAAGTCTCTCAGGCGTGGATTAAAAAAAAAAAATAAAATTTTTAAGGAAAGCCTCTCAGGCGTGGATTTCAAAAAATAAAAAATAAAATTTTGGGGGAAAGCCTCTCAGGCGTGGATTTAAAAAAAAAAATAAAATTTTGGAGGAAAGCCTCTCAGGCGTGGATTTTTAAAAAAATAAAATTTTGGAGGAAAGCCTCTCAGGCGTGGATTTTTAAAAAAATAAAATTTTGAAGGAAAGCTTCTCAGGCGTGGATTTTAAAAAAAATAAAATTTTGGAGGAAAGCCTCTCAGGAGTGGATTTTAAAAAAAATAAAATTTTGGAGGAAAGCCTCTCAGGAGTGGATTTTTAAAAAAATAAAATTTTGGAGGAAAGCCTCTTAGGCGTGGATTTTTAAAAAAATAAAATTTTGGAGGGAACGTGGATTACAAGGACGTAGATTTTTTAAAAAAGTAAAAATTCAGGGACTTGGATTTTTTAAAAAAGTAAAAATTCAGGGACGTGGAATTTTTAAAAAAATAAAAATACAGGGACGTGGAATTTTTAAAAAAATAAAAATACAGGGACGTGGAATTTTTAAAAAATTAAAAAAGTCAGGGACGTGGATTTTTTAAAAATTACAAAAGTCAGAGACGTGGATTTTTTTAAAATTAAAAAATCCAGGGACGTGGATTTTTTAAAAAAATAAAAATACAGGGACGTGGAATTTTTAAAAAAATAAAAATACAGGGACGTGGATTTTTTAAAAATTAAAAAATTCAGGGACGTGGATTTTTAAAAAAATTAAAAATCCATGGACGTGGATTTTTTAAAAAATTAAAAATCCATGGACGTGGATTTTTTAAAAAATTAAAAATCCATGGACGTGGATTTTTTAAAAAATTAAAAATCCATGGACGTGGATTTTTTAAAAAATTAAAAATCCATGGACGTGGATTTTTTAAAAAATTAAAAATCCATGGACGTGGATTTTTTAAAAAATTAAAAATCCATGGACGTGGATTTTTTAAAAAATTAAAAATCCATGGACGTGGATTTTTTAAAAAATTAAAAATCCATGGACGTGGATTTTTTAAAAAATTAAAAATCCATGGACGTGGATTTTTAAAAAATTAAAAATCCATGGACGTGGATTTTTAAAAAATTAAAAATCCATGGACGTGGATTTTTTAAAAAATTAAAAATCCATGGACGTGGATTTTTTAAAAAATTAAAAATCCATGGACGTGGATTTTTTAAAAAATTAAAAATCCAGGGACGTGGATTTTTTAAAAAATTAAAAATCCATGGACGTGGATTTTTTAAAAAATTAAAAATCCAGGGACGTGGATTTTTTAAAAAATTAAAAATCCATGGACGTGGATTTTTTAAAAAATTAAAAATCCATGGACGTGGATTTTTTAAAAAATTAAAAATCCATGGACGTGGATTTTTTAAAAAATTAAAAATCCATGGACGTGGATTTTTTAAAAAATTAAAAATCCATGGACGTGGATTTTTTAAAAAATTAAAAATCCATGGACGTGGATTTTTTAAAAAATTAAAAATCCATGGACGTGGATTTTTTAAAAAATTAAAAATCCATGGACGTGGATTTTTTAAAAAATTAAAAATCCATGGACGTGGATTTTTTAAAAAATTAAAAATCCATGGACGTGGATTTTTTAAAAAATTAAAAATCCATGGACGTGGATTTTTTAAAAAATTAAAAATCCATGGACGTGGATTTTTTAAAAAATTAAAAATCCATGGACGTGGATTTTTTAAAAAATTAAAAATCCATGGACGTGGATTTTTTAAAAAATTAAAAATCCATGGACGTGGATTTTTTAAAAAATTAAAAATCCATGGACGTGGATTTTTTAAAAAATTAAAAATCCATGGACGTGGATTTTTTAAAAAATTAAAAATCCATGGACGTGGATTTTTTAAAAAATTAAAAATCCATGGACGTGGATTTTTTAAAAAATTAAAAATCCATGGACGTGGATTTTTTAAAAAATTAAAAATCCATGGACGTGGATTTTTAAAAAATTAAAAATCCATGGACGTGGATTTTTTAAAAAATTAAAAATCCATGGACGTGGATTTTTTAAAAAATTAAAAATCCATGGACGTGGATTTTTTAAAAAATTAAAAATCCATGGACGTGGATTTTTTAAAAAATTAAAAATCCATGGACGTGGATTTTTTAAAAAATTAAAAATCCATGGACGTGGATTTTTTAAAAAATTAAAAATCCATGGACGTGGATTTTTTAAAAAATTAAAAATCCATGGACGTGGATTTTTTAAAAAATTAAAAATCCATGGACGTGGATTTTTTAAAAAATTAAAAATCCATGGACGTGGATTTTTTAAAAAATTAAAAATCCATGGACGTGGATTTTTTAAAAAATTAAAAATCCATGGACGTGGATTTTTTAAAAAATTAAAAATCCATGGACGTGGATTTTTTAAAAAATTAAAAATCCATGGACGTGGATTTTTTAAAAAATTAAAAATCCATGGACGTGGATTTTTTAAAAAATTAAAAATCCATGGACGTGGATTTTTTAAAAATTAAAAATCCATGGACGTGGATTTTTTAAAAAATTAAAAATCCATGGACGTGGATTTTTTAAAAAATTAAAAATCCATGGACGTGGATTTTTTAAAAAATTAAAAATCCATGGACGTGGATTTTTTAAAAAATTAAAATCCATGGACGTGGATTTTTTAAAAAATTAAAAATCCATGGACGTGGATTTTTTAAAAAATTAAAAATCCATGGACGTGGATTTTTTAAAAAATTAAAAATCCATGGACGTGGATTTTTTAAAAAATTAAAAATCCATGGACGTGGATTTTTTAAAAAATTAAAAATCCATGGACGTGGATTTTTTAAAAAATTAAAAATCCATGGACGTGGATTTTTTAAAAAATTAAAAATCCATGGACGTGGATTTTTTAAAAAATTAAAAATCCGTGGATTTTTTTTTTTTTTAATAAAAAATTAAAAATCCAGGGATGCTCCCTAATAAATTTTTTTGCCCTGCCAATTTACCTCCAAATAAATTCTTATTTCCTAAAATGCCTTAAAGCCGATCTCACAATTTAGATAATCGTATAAACCAAATGGAGAAGAAGACGACAACTTTGCATTGCCCATTTAACCATGTGTCGTGAGACAAATTAAATGAAATATGTTCAAAGGCAGAATTAGAATTCCTTGGCAGTTGGAGCTAAACGCCATGACGACCAACTGCCCCTATGAATCACATAACCTCAGATGGGTGTGTGTGACAAAGCATTTTCATCAGCATCATAGCCAAGTGATGGTCTCTTCCGTTCCGTTCTCTACTTTATGACCGCCCAGTTTGCCAGTTAGAATTTAGTGCAATGCTTCGAGTGTTTTCAGACTGGCCAGAAGAGATTCCACGGAATTGATAGGACCTTATGATGTATTGTTATTATGGCACCATAATGTTGCCAACATTATTCTATGTCAGAATGTTGTGGATTTTTGCATTTGTTGTTCGGTTTAATTTTTTTGGTTTTGTTTTGGGGAAGAGTTTCCCAAATGAGCAGCTTGATTTAAGTTTATGGATGACGAGATATATAATTTTAAATGTTAGCAGATTTGGTGCTGGCTGATGGCAGAGAAAGGTAAATAAAAATGGAAGTTGATGTCAGTTGTTGGTTGAGGATATCTCAGGGGAAAAGATCTCTAGAAATTTAGAAAATTCTGTTTTGGAATTTTTATGAAAGTTTTAAAATTCAAATTAAGGAGGAAAAATTAAAATTTAGATGAAAGGCTTTAAGGCGTGGATTTTATAAAATTTTAAATTTAGATGAAAGGTCTTAAGGCGTGGATTTTTTAAAAATTCAAATTTAGATGAAAGGCCATAAGGCCTGGATTTTTTAAAAATTCAAATTTAGATGAAAGGCCCTAAGGCGTGGATTTTTTAAATTCCAAATTTAGAAGAAAGGCCCTAAGGCGTGGATTTTTTAAATTCCAAATTTAGAAGAAAGGCCTTAAGGCGTGGATTTTTTAAATTCCAAATTTAGAAGAAAGGCCATTAGGCGTGGATTTTTGAAAAATTAAAATTTAGAAGAAAGGACATTAGGAGTGGATTTTTGAAAAATTTAAATTTAAGGCAAAGACCCTAAAGGGTGGATTTTTTAAAAATTCAAATTTAAGATAAAGACCTTAAGGCGTGGATTTTTTAAAAATTCAAATTTAGATGAAAGGCCCTAAGGCGTGGATTTTTTAAAAATTCAAATTTAAGACAAAGACCCTAAGGCGTGGATTTTTTAAAAATTCAAATTTAAGACAAAGGCCTTAAGGCGTGGATTTTTTTAAAATTCAAATTCTGATGAAAGGCCCTAAGGCGTGGATTTTTTAAAAATTCAAATTTAGATGAAAGGCCCTAAGGCGTGGATTTTTTAAAAATTCAAATTTAGATGAAAGGCCCTAAGGCGTGGATTTTTTAAAAATTCAAATTTAGATGAAAGGCCCTAAGGCGTGGATTTTTTAAAAATTCAAATTTAGATGAAAGGCCCTAAGGCGTGGATTTTTTAAAAATTCAAATTTAGATGAAAGGCCCTAAGGCGTGGATTTTTTAAAAATTCAAATTTAGATGAAAGGCCCTAAGGCGTGGATTTTTTAAAAATTCAAATTTAGGAGGAAAGGCCCTAAGGCGTGGATTTTTTAAAAATTCAAATTTAGATGAAAGGCACTAAGGCGTGGATTTTTTAAAAATTCAAATTTAGATGAAAGGCCCTAAGGCGTGGATTTTTTAAAAATTCAAATTTAGATAAAAGATGAAAGGCCCTAAGGCGTGGATTTTTTAAAAATTCAAATTTAGATGAAAGGCCCTAAGGCGTGGATTTTTTAAAAATTCAAATTTAGATGAAAGGCCCTAGGGCGTGGATTTTTTAAAAATTCAAATTTAGATGAAAGGCCCTAGGGCGTGGATTTTTTAAAAATTCAAATTTAGATGAAAGGCCATAAGGCCTGGATTTTTTAAAAATTCAAATTTAGATGAAAGGCCCTAAGGCGTGGATTTTTTAAAAATTCAAATTTAGATGAAAGGCCCTAGGGCGTGGATTTTTTAAATTCCAAATTTAGAAGAAAGGCCATTAGGCGTGGATTTTTTAAAAATTAAAATTTAGAAGAAAGGCCATTAGGCGTGGATTTTTTAAAAATTAAAATTTAGAAGAAAGGCCATTAGGCGTGGATTTTTGAAAAATTAAAATTTAGAAGAAAGGACATTAGGAGTGGATTTTTGAAAAATTTAAATTTAAGAGAGACGCCCGTAGATTTTTAAAAAACTAAAATTTAAGAGAGACGCCCGTGTACGTGGAATTTTTTACAAATTTAAATTATAGTGGGTCCTATAGAAATTTGGCGCCCAATCATTGATATCGGCAAAACCCCTAGGAAAAAAATGGTTCCATAGGTTTTCAGTTAAAATGTTCTTTAAGTCACGTACAAGATTGGGCGCCAAAATTACTAGCCAAGATTCGGCGACAGGCTTTGCTTTACAAATAACACTCAAAAATTTTGTTTAAGATAGGCCACAAAAATTGTCTAAAAAATACGTAGTAAGTCCTTTCTGCATTAAAGGGTTTTAGAAGATCTTTTATCCATATAAGTCCTTCAGCAGGTCATCTACAAATAGAAGTCCCTGAAAAGTCTTCTATTCGAAACATTTGGTATGTAAACGATTGGAAGGTCATCCATGCACCGAAGACTTTGAAGAGATCTTTTCTCCACAGAAGACCGCTAAGAGTACTTTTGTCCATATGGAGATCTTTTAAAGGATTTATATTGGAAACCATTAAAAAAACGCTTGAAAGTTTCTACCCATAGAAAACCTTTTTACTATGCCTCCTATTCGTAGCAGACCTTTAGGTGGCGTTCTATACATGGAAACTCTTTAGGAGGACTTCTATCCCTAAATAAACTTCAGAAAATTTTCTAGGTCTAGTAGACTTTTATTTTTCTTACATTCATAGATGACCTTATGAGATATTTCATTCATAGCTGACCTTTAGGAGGTCTTGTCCTCATATATACAAAATTTCCAAGGTTAATTTTTGGGAGCTATTCATAAAATAGCCATTCCAAAAAAAAACAGTAAAGAAATACCTAATGTCAGACGGGGCCGATTTTATGATACCCTACACCACTTTGCTAATTTAGTTGAGCTCCACATAAGAATTGAAAGTTTTTTATGGGAGAATTCAATCAAAATTCAAAATAATTTAAAGTTCACAGGACCTAAATATGCCGAAGCATTTGTATCTTTTAAATTCGGACTTGTATTGCCTATTTCGTGCACAATTAATTTGAAATCGGATAAAGATATATATGGGAGCTATATCCAAATCTGAGCCGATCTCGAAAAAATTTAGCAAAGGTATTTTTGAGCTGCCTTTGATATATTTCCCCAAATATTGTTGTTACAGAGTGCATATTACGGCTGTGGGTAACAAATATAACAAATCGGATGAACAATATATATATGGGAGCTATAGCTATATCTGAACCGATCTTCACCAAATTTGGCATACTACCTTCTAGACTCAATTCGGTCGTATGTGGCAAATTCCATCCCATTTGGGCAAATAGTAGACGTTTGGTGCACAATAAAAGGTAAATCGGACGAAGTTATATATTGGGAGCTATATCCAAATCTGAACGGATCTCGATAAAATTAAGCAAAGGTATTTCTGAGCTGCATTTCATATATTTCCCCAAATATTGTTGTTACAGAGTGCATATTACGGCTGCGAAGGACAAAAATAACATGATCGGATGAACAATATATATGGGAGCTATAGCTATATCTGAACCGATTTCCATCAAATTTGGTATATTTATTTTCAGGCCTAATTTGGTCGTATATGCAAAATTCCATACTATTCGGGCTGATATTATACGTTTGGTGCACAATAAAAGGTAAATCGGACGAAGTTATATATTGGGAGCTATATCCCAATCTGAACCGATCTCGATAAAATTCAGCAAAGGTATTTCTGAGCTGCATTTCATATATTTCCCCAAATATTGTTGTTACAGAGTGCATATTACGGCTGCGGAGGACAAAAATAACAAATCGGATGAACAATATATATGGGAGCTATAGCTATATCTGAACCGATTTCCATCAAATTTGGTACACTTATTTTCAGGCCTAATTTGGTCGTATATGCAAAATTCCATACTATTCGGGCTGATATTATACGTTTGGTGCACAATAAAAGGCAAATCGGACGAAGATATATATGGGAGCTACATCTAAATTTTGACCGATTATCTCCAATTTCAATAGGGTTCGTCTTTGGGCCAAACAAATGATCTGTGCAAAATTTCATCTTAATCGGATAATAAATGCGACCTGCATTTTGTTCACAAGAATACATGGACAGACGGACAGATGGACGGACAGACATGCATAAATCGACTCAAAATGTGATTCTATGCAGATCATCAAAAGGAACTATGGATCTATCTCGTTTCCTTTTGCCTGTTACAAACAAATGCACAAAGACATAATACCCTGACCATCTTGTGGTGTAGGGTATAAAAAAAAAAACATTTCGGAGATTTTCTTTACACAGAAGACCTAAAGCAGACCTCTCATTCAAGGAAGAGTTCCTCCATCTATGCAATTCCATTAGGAGGTATACAATCCGTAATAGATTTCCAAGTGGATTTCTATTCATTTAAGGTCTTTTGAAGAACTTCTATGCGGGTGCTAAAATTTCTTTCATAAATACAGCTACGATTGGGCGCCATTATTCCCATTAAATTACCCAAATAATTCCATTGGGAAATATATAATCCGAAGAAGATTATTCAGCGGTTCTATCCATAGAAGGCCTTTCGAGGAAATTCTATATGGGCTCCAAATTTTATTTTGAAATACACCTGCCATGGGGATCCACCATTTCCATTAATATGCACTCACCGTTGCACCAGCGCCAAATGTTCGATCTGAATATTTTGTAAGATATTTCTCATAAATATATCCAAGTCTGGGTGGGATAATTTTATTTAAAATTACCAAAGTTGTCGAGAAAATATCAGCTCGATTGTGCGTCAATAATTTCCTTTAAAATACAGTACAATTGCGCACCCAAAATTTCCATTGAAATCTCTCTAAAAATTGGAAGGCCAGAATTTTCTATTTCATATTTCCTTGCTTGGGCGCCACTATTTTCGTATGACATACCCATAATTGTACTGCAGAATTCTCTTTAAAATAAAACCACAATTAGACACCAGAATTTTCTATAAAATATATCCACAATTGAGCGCGGTAAATTTCATTAAAATAAAACAACGATTGGGCATCAGAATTTTCTCCCAAATATACTCGCGATTGGGCGCCACAAGTTCCATTGAAATACATCCACGATTGACACCACAATTTAACACGAAATATATACTAAATGTGCTAAAAAAAATATAGACTCGGAGTCTTTTGGAAAAAGAAAATCCTCAATAAGATCCTAGAATTTTCTGTAAAATATAGCTAAGATTGGGCCTAGTATATTTGGTAGAATATATTAAATTTTGAGCGTCAGTCTTTACCCATAATTGTGTGGCAGCAATTTGTTTTTAATATACATACAAATTGCATAAAATAATCCCTTGATTGGGCGCCAAAATGTTATTTCGAGTATGCCCAAGATGGCGGCCACAAATTGGGCGCCAAAAAATATTATTTAAAATAAACGCAAGAATGGGCATAAGAATATCCTGTCAAATATATAATCGTTAAAGGGGTCATAATTTTCCCACAGTTTGGGCGCCATTCAAACAAGACAATTTTTTACGATTGTGAGCCACAATATTCCTTTTTTTGTTTTAATGAAAGGGCACCACAATTTTACGGGACATATGATTTGGGACCATTAATTTATCGAATATATAGCCCCCGATTTTCCTTTATATAAGCCTTTGATGGGGAGTCACACACAAAATAATTGAAATTTACGCATAAGAGCAGAATCAGTTTTAGGATTTAGAAAGTTTTTGTTCACATTTAGGAATGAATTTTACCCAGCTGTTTTTGACCCGTTTTACACCAGGTATGGCCCTGATGGCAAATTTTAGAATTTCTACTCTGGTCGAAATTCTGGTTATTTGACAACCCTTAATGTTAGCAAAAAAAAAAATATTATTATTATTAAACCACCTGACAATTTATGAAATTCTTGTACCCGTTAGTGACTCTTTCAGTAACTTTTGGTTAGGAATTCCTAAAAACGATGATAGCCTACTCCAGTTCTACTCCTTCGGATTTAGTTCCTGTAGTAAACTTTTAAGCTCTAAAAATGTATTTATATCCTACACCACATAGTTGTAAGGCTTTTATGTCTTTGTTTGTAACATGGGGAAGGAAGCGAGATGGACCCATAGTTACTTTTGAAGATCTTTATACAGTGGTTTCTATTTACCTGCATCAACATTAGCTGCGCATTGGCCTTTGGAGACCAAAAAACTTTTTTATGCCATTTTTTTCTGAATCCCTTTATTTGAATTGTATTTAAGTGCCCAAGCGATAGCTGCACATTGGACATTCCTGCCTCGAAAATTTGGTAATTTTTTTTTTTAATTTGGTTACAAAAATATTGATTTAGAGAAAATTCGAAAAAATGTCGAATCTATTTGAATTCCAACATCAAATATTCAATTGAAATTTAATTTTTCAAAAAAAATTGGCTAAAAAATCATGGAAAAATTTAATAGAAATTCTGGCGCCCAATCGTGGGCATGATTCGAAATTTCGATGAAATTCGAAAAAAATGTTGAATCTATTTGAATTCCAACATTTGGTTACAAAAATTTGTATTTATCTGCACAAGAAAATTGTTGGCAAACTCAAAAAAGACACTAAAAACTACCACTTCGTTTTTGTTTTTGTATTCGCAAAAACAATAACAACACAAGAAAAGAGCATGCATTAAAAACATATTCTCGCTTCCTCTCCCAAACCAAAAAGATGGTTATGCTGCTGCTGCTTTGTTGTGCACGTAAGTAAAATTAAAGATACCTGCTTCATTGTGCAGATAATTGCAATGAAGCTACTGGCATTTTGGGCATTGCTGCACAAGATGTCGTGCAATTTTTGATTGTGCAGGTAAGCAAAAAATACTGTAGAATCACTTTTTGAGTCGGCTTATGTATGTCAATCCGTCCGAACTGTATGTAGCATTTATTATCCAATTGAGATGAAATTTTCAAAACAATATTTGTTTCACCCGAGGACCAATCCTACTTAAATTGGTGAGAATAGGTTCAGATTTGGATAAAATTCCCATCCATATCTTCAATCGATTACGGGTTAATTGCGCACCAAATTGCCAATATCAGTCCCGACTTTTGGTACATCCAACCGAATTCAGTCTAGAAGCAAGTACTTGAAATTTTGAGAAAATCGGTTCAGATATAGCTATAGCTCCCATATATAAGTTTCATCCGATTTGATGTGTAAGTCCCTCACATTCGGAGTATGCACTCCACAACAATGATATTTGGTACCAGATATCAGATACAGTCCAGAAATACCTCTGCCAAATTTTATCAAGATCGGCTAAGATTTGGATATAGCTCCCATATATATATTTTCAACCGATTTCGGGTTAATTGAGCACCAAATGGTCAATATCAGTCCAAACGACCGGAATTTTGGTACATCCAACCGAATTCAGTATGGAAGCAACTATATCAAATTTTGAGAAAATCGGTTCAGATATAGCTATAGCTCCCACATATAAGTGTCATCCGATTTGGGGTTTTAAGCCCCTTACATTCGTAATATGCATTCGACAACAATGATATTTGGTACCAGATATCAGATACAGCCCAGAAATACCTCTGCCAAATTTTATGGAGATCGGCTAAGATTTGGATATAGCTCGCATATATATCCTTAATCCGATTTCAGGTTCATTGTACAAATAATGTCTAATACCAGACCAAATGGAGTGAGTTTCGGGGTATACGTTTCCATTTGGTGGCTCCGATACATATATTTTTAATATAAGCCTAATATCCTGCAGTCTATAGCTGCTCTAAAGCCAAATGTTGATAGGTGGTATGATCTACTTCAAATAAATTCTTTTGTTACGGGAGGTCTACTAAATACATGGTGTAGGGTATCATATGATCGGCCCCGCCCGACTTTTGGTTTTTCCTACCTAGTTTTTTTTAATGTCATAGATCTGATATAACAATCATAGGCCATTTCATTTATTTGATTTAATTTCTCCTCCTCCTCTCTCTCTCTCTCGAGCTCTCATTTTCCCCTCTCTCCACTTAATTTTACCAATCGAACAGTTTTTTTTTCGATTTTTAACGGGAATTTCAATTTCTACCAGAATTTGATTTAAAACATTCAAAATAATGCCATTAAATCATTTTGTGAAGAGGGCACTGAGGCTCAGCTATAAACAAAGTTCTCAATTTTCACAGCCGTTAATCAAAACCACGAACGAAATAAATCCTCCGGCTGGTGGTGAACGATGGTGATCTTCTGCGTTAAGATACGAATCGGATTCGAATGAAATGGAACAACAAACAAATATAAGATGTACGACGAGCTCCTGATTTCCAACAGATAACATATCACATTGACCGAAAAAAACGAAAATCCGAAGGCAAAAACTGAAAACTGAAAACAGAAGAGGAAGACGAAAACGAAGAAACTGAGCCATGCAACAACACCATTTCTCTTCAGGTTGCAACCTCAATGAATGCAACCTGCATTCAACAGTGGCCCGACGGTGTTGTGGTTTCTTGTTGTGTGCGTTTTTTTCTTGTGCTGCAATGGACCACCCTTGGGTGCCGCTACACACGTCCGCATACGTGAGTGTGTCATCATTATGGGCCCTACTGCTGTTCTGCCCAAGCCTTTGTGCCCGCACGCACACACACACAGAAGATTAATAGTGTGAACAGAAATTTACATTAACAAATTCTGTTACAACCCTTCTGGCCGGGACGCATACAGAATCTCGGCTTCTCCTTTGCCGCCCAAACAAATTCCAGTAGAAAGGTAAGGAACATCGGTGATAATCATCATCCCCAGCCGTAGATGATTATCGTTAATCGCTTAAGAGTTTAGTCATCGCATCGACAAGTTTGTCTACTTCACATTGTTGTTGTTGTTGTTTTTGTAATATCTGTACCCCATGTTTAGTGTAAATTGAGTTAATTTGTCAAAACATTTAATGTCCCCATCTCTTGATCTGATCTGAGCTGATAATCGATTATCATTGGTTTGATGTCATGTCGTTGTCTGTTTTCTGTTTTCTGGCTTCTGTTAGTCCCTCAGCCAATGTCCCTAAAGAGGTCTATTACAACAATTTATTGGGTCACCAACATTTGTCATAATTATCACACACACGTAGCCATGAATGGATGGAGGTTGGAAGGTGATTTCCTGGAAGCCAAGATCCAACCATGAGAATATTTTTTTTCGGTTTTGAAATTTGGGGAATTGGTTAAATGTATCCAAAATTTCCTAGGAAAAAAGTCATGGGCTATGGGAACACAGAATGCCAAATTATGGCAAAAGATATTGAATTCCAACATCAAATAACCAATTGAAATAAATTTCTTCAAAAAATTTTGGCCACAAATCATGAGGAAATTTAATCGAAATTCTGGCGCCCAATCGTGGGCATGATTTAGAGAAAATTCTTCAACATTTTTTCGAAGATCCAACCATGAGAATATTTTTTTCTCTTTCAAAATTTGGGGAATTGGTTAAATGTATCCAAATTTTCCTAGGAGAGAGGTCATGGGCTATGGGAGCGGAGAATGCCAAAATTATAGCAAAAGATATTGAATTCCAAAATCAAATACCCAATTGAAATAAATTTCTTCAGAATATTTTGGCTACAAATCATGGAAAAATTTAATAGAAATTCTGGCGCCCAATCGTGGGCATGACTTAGAGAAAATTCGAAAAAATGTTGAATCTATTTGAATTCCAACATCAGATATTCAATTGAAATTAAATTTTTCAAAAAAAAAAATTGGCTAAAAAATCATGGGCAAATTTAATAGAAATTCTGGCGCCCAATCGTGGGCATGATTTAGAGAAAATTCGAAAAAAAAGATGAATTTATTTGAATTCCAACATCAAATATTCAATTGAAATTTAATTTTTCAAAAAAATTGGCTAAAAAATCATGGAAAAATTTAACAGAAATTCTGGCGCCCAATCGTGGGCATGACTTAGAGAAAATTCGAAAAAAATGATGAATTTATTTGAATTCCAACATCAAATATTCAATTGAAATTAAATTTTTCAAAAAAAAAAAATTGGCTAAAAAATCATGGAAAAATTTAATAGAAATTCTGGCGCCCAATCGTGGACATGATTTAGAGAAAATTTCCAAAAACAATTTGAATCTATTTGAATTCCAACATCAAATATTCAATTGAAATTTAATTTTTCAAAAAAAAATTGGCTAAAAAATCATGGAAAAATTTAATAGAAATTCTGGCGCCCAATCGTGGGCATGATTTAGAGAAAATTCGAAAAAATGTCGAATCTATTTGAATTCCAACATCAGATATTCAATTGAAATTAAATTTTTCAAAAAAAAAATTGGCTAAAAAATCATGGAAAAATTTAATAGAAATTCTGGCGCCCAATCGTGGACATGATTTAGAGAAAATTCGAAAAAAATGATGAATTTATTTGAATTCCAACATCAGATATTCAATTGAAATTAAATTTTTCAAAAAAAAATTGGCTAAAAAATCATGGAAAAATTTAACAGAAATTCTGGCGCCCAATCGTGGGCATGACTTAGAGAAAATTCGAAAAAAATGATGAATTTATTTGAATTCCAACATCAAATATTCAATTGAAATTAAATTTTTCAAAAAAAAAAAATTGGCTAAAAAATCATGGAAAAATTTAATAGAAATTCTGGCGCCCAATCGTGGGCATGATTTAGAGAAAATTCGAAAAAATGTCGAATCTATTTGAATTCCAACATCAGATATTCAATTGAAATTAAATTTTTCAAAAAAAAAATTGGCTAAAAAATCATGGAAAAATTTAATAGAAATTCTGGCGCCCAATCGTGGACATGATTTAGAGAAAATTCGAAAAAAATGATGAATTTATTTGAATTCCAACATCAGATATTCAATTGAAATTAAATTTTTCAAAAAAAAATTGGCTAAAAAATCATGGAAAAATTTAACAGAAATTCTGGCGCCCTATCGTGGGCATGACTTAGAGAAAATTCGAAAAAAATGATGAATTTATTTGAATTCCAACATCAAATATTCAATTGAAATTAAATTTTTCAAAAAAAAAAAATTGGCTAAAAAATCATGGAAAAATTTAATAGAAATTCTGGCGCCCAATCGTGGACATGATTTAGAGAAAATTTCCAAAAACAATTTGAATCTATTTGAATTCCAACATCAAATATTCAATTGAAATTTAATTTTTCAAAAAAAAATTGGCTAAAAAATCATGGAAAAATTTAATAGAAATTCTGGCGCCCAATCGTGGGCATGACTTAGAGAAAATTCGAAAAAAATGATGAATTTATTTGAATTCCAACATCAGATATTCAATTGAAATTAAATTTTTCAAAAAAAAATTGGCTAAAAAATCATGGAAAAATTTAACAGAAATTCTGGCGCCCTATCGTGGGCATGACTTAGAGAAAATTCGAAAAAAATGATGAATTTATTTGAATTCCAACATCAAATATTCAATTGAAATTAAATTTTTCAAAAAAAAAAAATTGGCTAAAAAATCATGGAAAAATTTAATAGAAATTCTGGCGCCCAATCGTGGACATGATTTAGAGAAAATTTCCAAAAACAATTTGAATCTATTTGAATTCCAACATCAAATATTCAATTGAAATTTAATTTTTCAAAAAAAAATTGGCTAAAAAATCATGGAAAAATTTAATAGAAATTCTGGCGCCCAATCGTGGGCATGACTTAGAGAAAATTCGAAAAAAATGATGAATTTATTTGAATTCCAACATCAGATATTCAATTGAAATTAAATTTTTCAAAAAAAAATTGGCTAAAAAATCATGGAAAAATTTAATAGAAATTCTGGCGCCCAATCGTGGACATGATTTAGAGAAAATTTCCAAAAACAATTTGAATCTATTTGAATTCCAACATCAAATATTCAATTGAAATTTAATTTTTCAAAAAAAAATTGGCTAAAAAATCATGGAAAAATTTAATAGAAATTCTGGCGCCCAATCGTGGGCATGATTTAGAGAAAATTCGAAAAAATGTCGAATCTATTTGAATTCCAACATCAGATATTCAATTGAAATTAAATTTTTCAAAAAAAAAATTGGCTAAAAAATCATGGAAAAATTTAATAGAAATTCTGGCGCCCAATCGTGGACATGATTTAGAGAAAATTTCCAAAAACAATTTGAATCTATTTGAATTCCAACATCAGATATTCAATTGAAATTAAATTTTTCAAAAAAAATTGGCTAAAAAATCATGGAAAAATTTAATAGAAATTCTGGCGCCCAATCGTGGGCATGATTTAGAGAAAATTCGAAAAAAATGATGAATTTATTTGAATTCCAACATCAAATATTCAATTGAAATAAATTTCTTCAGAAAATTTTGGCAACAAATCATGGGCAAATTTAATAGAAATTCTGGCGCCCAATCGTGGGCATGATTTAGAGAAAATTCGAAAAAATGTTGAATCTATTTGAATTCCAACATCAAATAACCAATTGAAATTAATTTCTTCAGAATATTTTGGCTACAAATCATGGAAAAATTTAATAGAAATTCTGGCGCCCAATCGTGGGCATGATTTAGAGAAAATTCGAAAAAATGTCGAATCTATTTGAATTCCAACATCAAATAACCAATTGAAATAAATTTCTTCAGAATATTTTGGCTACAAATCATGGGTAAATTTGATAGAAATTGTGGCGCCCAATCGTGGACTTATTTTAGAGAGAATTCTGGTGACAATTTTTGGATCTATGTATTTGAATTATTTTCGTCCACAAATAGTTGTTATTTTTTTTTTTTTTTTTTTTTTTTTTTTTGGAGAAAATCCTGACTATCTGTCGATTAATGTTGGTAGGGAACAGAGGGTCTTTGTCGAACCATATTTTCGAGCAGCCATGGGAGTATATTCTCTAGAAATATTTGGCACAGAATCATGGTTTTTCTTTTTTTAAAGAATATTCTGTCTTTTGTTAGGAGTAATTGTGGCGCCCAATCATAGGGCAGATCAGTTACAATTAATTCTGGCGCCCAATTGAGGCAACGTTTTATACCATTTTTATACCCTACTCCGCAAGGTGGTCAGGGTATTATGCCTTTGTGCATTTTTTTGTAACAGGCAAAAGGAAACGAGATACACCCATAGTTCCTTTTCATGATCTGCATAGAATCACTTTCTGAGTTGATGCATGTCCGTCCGTCTGTCCTGAACAAAATGCAGGTCGCATTTATTATCCGATTGAAATGAAATTTTCCAAACAACATTTGTTTGGCCTAAGGACGAACCCTATTGAAATTGGAGATAATCGGTAAAAATTTAGATATAGCTCCCATATATATCTTCGTCCGATTTGCCTTTTATTGTGCACCAAACGTGTAATATCAGCCCGAATAGTATGGAATTTTGCACATACAACCAAATTAGGCCTGAAAATAAGTATGTCAAATTTGATCGAAATCGGTTCAGATATAGCTATAGCTCCCATATATATTGTTCATCCGATCATGTTATTTTTGTCCTTCGCAGCCGTAATATGCACTCTGTAACAACAATATTTGGGCATATATATCAAATGCAGCTCAGAAATACCTTTGCTAAATTTTATCGAGATCGGTTCAGATTTGGATATAGCTCCCAATATATAACTTCGTCCGATTTACCTTTTATTGTACACCAAACGTCTAATATTTGCCCAAATGGGATGGAATTTGGCACCTGCGACCGAATTGAGTCTAGAAGGTAGTATGCCAAATTTGGTGAAGATCGGTTCAGATATAGCTATAGCTCTCATATATATTGTTCATCCGATTAGTTGTATTTATTACCCACAGCCGTAATATGTACTCCCTAATAACGATATTTAGGGAAATATATCAAATGCAGCTCAGAAATATCTTTGCCAAATTTTATCGAGGTCCCATATATATCTTTATCCGATTTTAAATTAATTTTGCACCAAATGGGCAATACAAATCCGAATTTAAAAGATACAAATGCTTCGGCATATTTAGTCCTTTGAATTTTAAATTAAAATTATAATCATAGGGTGTATGATTGAATTCTCCCATAAAAAACGTTTAATTGTTATGTGGAGCTCTACTAAATTAGCAAAGTGGTGTAGGGTATCATAAAAACGGCCCCGCCCGACTTTAGGCCTTTCTTTACTGGGTTTAGCCTGATATATACCACAGATATAGAAAAACTCTAACACCCATTTAGAGAAACTCTAACATCCAGTCGTGGCTATAGTTTACAGAAATTCTGACGTCCATTCATAGAGCCATGTCAAATTAATATATATGGCGCCCAATCATGGGTATGATTTAGAACAAAAAAAAAAAAAAAAAAAGAAAACAATTCAACGATGGTAGATTTGGTTATGTTTCGAAGAAAAAAATTGTTAACCCTCTCTGGCTGATTTAAAAAAAATCTGGCGCCCAATTTAAGGGCACCTTCTAGAGATATTTTATAAGAAATTGTGGCGCCCAATTAGGGGCTGCTTTTAAATAACACTTTAGCTCCCAATACCGGGTTTATTTTTAATGAAATTCCAAACACCAAATCTTGGCTATAATTGTAGAAAAATGAGTACCAATCCTGGGACATATATTTATAGAAAATTATGGCACCCAGTCACGACCTTTTTTCAGAGAAAATTATGGCTCAGAATAGTAAGTTATAAATTATCAAAAAATCTGGCATCCAATGGTGGATATATTTTGCTGAAAATTTCGGCGTTCAATTGGGGGAATATTCAAAAAAAAAAAAAAAAAAAAAGAAAAAAGCTATAAGTTCGGCCTTTCGGAACTTTGAATACCCTCCAACATTTGGAACGAATTTGGCAATTCTCAAAAATAATAAAATCCGTTAAAAATTTTGTTAGAATCTAAAAAATACCGAATGTAGCTATTATATTAGGGTCTATACGACGATGTGGACCTGCATAGGCAACTTTTGTCATAAGCTATTACAATATTTAAATACGATATTTAAAAGAAAAATGTTTATAATGTAGCAAAAATTATCAAAATACCGAATATAGGGAGGTACAATAGGGGTTATAAAACGTGGACCTGCACAGACAATCTCCTGTCATATGCTGTGGTATCTATAGCGAACTTCAAATACAAAATTTGAAACAATTCCGGTAGATTATGTCGCCAAAATCACCAAAATACCGAATATCGGGGGCTACCGTTATATGGGGGATATACGAAGACGTGAACAGGCACAAACAATTTTTTGTAACAGGCTGTAATATTCGTTACGAACTTCAAATATCAAATTTGAAACAATTCCGGAGAATAATGTCGCAAAAATCATTGAAATACCGAATATCGGGAGGTACCGTTGTATGGGGGCTATACGAAGAGGTGGACCTGCACAGACAATTTTCTGTCTTAGGCTGTAGTATCCATTACGAACTTTAAATTCCTAATTTGAAAGAATTCCGGTGAAAAATGTCCCTAAAATCATTAAAATACCGAATATCGGGGGGTACCGTTATATGGGGACTCTACGAAGACGTGAACCTGCACAGACTTTTTTCTGCCGTAGGCTGTAGTATCCATTACGAACTTCAAATACCAAATTTGAAATAGCTCCGGTAAATAATGTCGCTAAAATCACCAAAATACCGAATATCGGGAAGTACCTTTATGTGGGGGCTATACGAAGACGTGGACCTGCATAGACAAATTTCTGTCTTAGACTGTAGTATCCATTACGAACTTCAAATACCAAATTTGAAACAATTCTGGTGAATAAATTCGCTAAAATAATCAAAATATCGAATATCGGGAGGTACCGTTATATAGGGGCTTTACCAAAATGTGAACCTACATGGCCCATTTTCAATACCAAAAGTCCTGCAGACATAACATACATTTGAGTAAAATTTTATCAATTTAAATTCGTTCGGAAGCTAGAATGATTTCCACAGACGGACAGATGGATAGACAGACAGACGGACGGCCATCGCAAAATCGACTAAGAATTTTATGCTGATCAAGAATATACAGGGTGAGATATAAAACTGCAACAATGTCAAAAGCCTTCAAACGGCCAATGAAATCGTCACACGCTGCCCGAATGTTGCTCTGCGGTATTTTGGCCCATTCCCCGGCGAAGCGGCGCTTGCTTGAGGTGATCGACACTTTGGTATTTTTTAGTGCCAACCTTTCTTTCCAAAATACTCCAGGCTCACAATAGTCCAACGGATTGGTATCCGGAGATTTTAGTGGCCATTGTGCGGTGGAAATGAAGCGAGAAACCTCATTTTGTAACCATTCTTGGGTGGCGCGTGCTGAGTGCGTGCGATGATGCTGAGTCCTGTTGGAATGTCCAAGGTTTGCGCAAAATGTTTGCGTGCCCAAGGCTTTAGTACACCCTTCAGAATATATTCACGATAATATTCGGCATTTATTCTACTGATGCCATGGTCGATTAATACGAGCGGAGAGAGACCATTGGCTATTATGGCGGCCCACATGGCCTGCGCTTGAGTTCTGTTCTGGTGGCCAGTCGAAGGTGCACATTTTCAGCTGACCTCTTTGGCAAGCTCCGATCACATGATCATTTTGTTTCTTTACAAACTGCTGGACAACGAATGTTTTCTTATCGGAGAGAGAGAGAAACCTAAATTCGGCAGTTCACCACTTTCGGCCAAGTGAAGCAACTCTTTAGCTCTTTTGAGTCTATTTTCCTTCTTTTGCGGTGCAAGTTTCTGCACTTTTTGAGAATTCAATGGCTTTACCCTGAGCTCATTTTTCAATATTTGCCGACTGAAATATTGCGATATATTCAGCTTATGAGCCATTTTTCGGTCACTGCGACGCAGGTTTCATTTAAGTCGGTTCCTTACTTTTCGAAGCATTTCTGCTGGTTGGCAATATTTTTTAAAAAATCCACGCCTGTGGTTGGCCATTTAAAAATATTTTTTAAAAAATCCACGCCTGTGGTTGGCCATTTAAAAATATTTTTTTAAAAAATCCAAAAATTTAAAAATATTTTTTTTTTAAAAATCCACGCCTGTGGTTGGCCATTTAAAAATATTTTTTAAAAAATCCACGCCTGTGGTCATCCTCAGGGAGATCATTGCTAGATCTTCCATCTGTGGAACACCATTTTTAAAAATACCTCAATTTCCCCACACCCCCCCCACCCTCTTTTCGTCACTTTCTCCTTTGAAGCTGGAAAAATCTCCAAATAACTGTTCCCTCTGTAAGTAAGGGTACTTACCTAAAGATACCGATCTTCGGAATTCCATTGAACTCCCCAAATACTCGCCAAGCGACAATTTGTCTGGTACAATCAAATGACTTCGAGCCGACAAATGCAGAGTTCACCCATAAAAAAACAAAACCTCTACCCATTAATGCATTTCAAGGGAAATGGTAATAAATCTTCAAATCAAATCGTAAACCACCCAAGTGGTCGTTTTCATACCCCTCCCCCTCCCCCTTTCTTTTTTTGGGAAAACATAGATTTCAGCCCAAAACTAATTCAATTTAAGGCCTAATTAAATTGAAGTTTATTCGTTATTTAATTGAAAACTCAAGTTAAGAAACTGAACAGCTCTCTGTTTTTTTTGGGGAGGTGGTGGGACATGGGCGTTATGGTGTTGCAAGTGAGCAAATTACAAGACATTATCAGTGGTTTTCCATGTAAATACAAAAAAAAAAAAAAAATAGGAGAGAAAAAAAAATCACATAAATTAAACGAAAGATTTACAATGTAAACGTAAAAGTTTACAAAACAAACATAAATTATATTTGAATGGGTGAGTGAGTGAGTGTGTGTGTATAAATGGGTGTATGTGTGTGTGTCTGTAATTGACGATTGCAATAGACGGTAAGGCAACCCAAAAAGCGCTTGTTATTTCTAAGTTGTCTGTAGGGTTGCCATTTTGTGGGGATATTTTTGTTTTGCAAAAAATTGTCGAATTTTTTTAGAAAAATAAAAAAATTGTAAATTTTTTTTAGAAAAAATTGAATGCTCCTATCAACATAATATTAATTTTTATAAATTTCTAATTTTTTGGGGTTTTTTTCTGTAGGGTTGCCATTTTCTGGGGATATTTTTGTTTTGCAAAAAATTGTCGAATTTTTTTTTAGAAAAATAAAAAAAGTCTGATTATTTTTTTTGGAAAAAATTGAATGCTCCTGTCAACATAATATTTATTTTCATAGATTTCAAATATTTGGCGATTTTTTTTCTATAAAAAAAATTGTTCGGAATTTGGTAGAAAAGTTTAAAATTGTGCAGATTGTGTTCTACGATTAGAAGACACTCTATTTCTGCAAATCTGGTTTGTGATTTCAAAGTTTTTTGTAGGGTTGCCATATTGTGGAGAAATTTTTGTTTTACAAAAAATGGTCGGATTTTTTTTTGAAAAAATTTAAGTCGGAACGAAAGCATATTTTAATACTGTAGTCTTCATAATAATTGTTTTTATAAATTATCAATGTTTTGGGTATTTTTTTATATAAATGGTCGGAATTTGGTAGAAAATATCATATTGGGTCGATGGTCGATTTTTTTTTTAGAAAAGTTGGAAAGAAATCTTATTGTAACACTCTTCATAATATTAATCTTCATAAATTGTCAATTTTTGGCGATTTTTTTTCTATTAAAAGATGGTCGGAATTTGATAGAAAAATTAAAATTGTGCAGATTGTGTTCTACGATTAGAAGACTCTCTATCTCTGTAAATCTGGGTTGTTATTTCAAAGTTGTCAATAGGGTTGCCACCTTTTGGAGAGATTTTTCTTTTATAAAAATTGGTCGAAATATGGTAGAAAATTATAAACCTGCAAGGAAGACATATTCGAATATTTTAGTCAATATATCATTTATTTTCATTAATTTGCAATCTTTCGAGTATTTTCGTAAATGGTAGTAATTTGAGAGAGATTTTTGTTTTACAAAAATTGGTCGAAATTTTGTAAATTAGTTTAAACTTGGAAAGAAGACCAATTAGAATACTCTAGTCTTTTTCTTCTATTAAAAATGGTCGGAATTTGGTAGAAAAGTTAAAATTGTGTCCATGCTCCACGGAAGATTTTCTATCTCTGTAAGTCAAGAAAAGATAAGGAAACCCAAAAGCAGTTGTTATTTCAAAGTTGTCTGTAGGGTAGCCATTTTGTGGAGAGATTTTTTTTTATTTTTATAAATTATCTATGTTTTGGGTATTTTTTTCAAATAAAAATTGTCGGATTTTGGTAGAAAAATTCAAATTGGTTCGATGCTCCACGACTTTTTATTTCTGTAAATGAAGGAAAGACAAGGAAACCCAAAAGCGGTTATTATTTTAAAGTTGCCTGTAGGGTTCGAATTTTATGAGGAAAAGTCGGAAAGAAAACATATTTGAATACTTAAGCCTAAATAATATTCAGTTTCATGGATGACCAATTTTTTTGGGTATTTTTTTTATAAAAATGGTCGGAATTTTGTAGAATAGTTAAAGTTGTGTCGAATTTTCTATGATTATATAACTCCTACTCACCATTTTTGAATACTCTAGTCTAAATAAAATTTATTTTCATAGATTGCCAATTAAATATTGGTCGGAATTTGATAGAATAGTTAGAATTTTGTCTATGTCCCAAGTTTAGAAGACTTTTCATCTCTGTAAGTCGAGAAAACCCAGTAGCGGTTGTCATTTCAAAGTTGTATGTAGGGTTGCCATCTTGGGAAAGATTTTTGTTTTACAAAAACTAATCGATTTTTTTCGAATAGTTTAAATTCAGAAAAATGGCATATTTGAATATTGTAGCCTACATAATACTCACTTTCATAGATTGCCAATTTTTGGCGATGTTTTTTTTGGTAAAAATTAGTCGGAATTTGGAAGAATAGTAAAAATTTTGTCTATACTCCAAGTTTAGAAGACTCTTTATCTCTGTAAGTCAAGAAAACCAAAAAACGGTTGTCATTTCAATGTTGTCTGTAGGGTTACCACCTTGTAGGTTTTTGTTTTACAAAAATATGGACGAAAATAAGTAAAAAAAGTTGATACTTGGTAAGAGAATATATTTGTATACTTAAGCCTTTATAAAATTTATTTTCATAAATTTACAATTTTTTAAGTATTTTTTTTTATAAAAATGGTCGGATTTTTTTTCCATTAAAAAATGGTCGGAATTTCGGTGACAAAGTTAAATTTTTGTTTATGCTCCAAGCTAAGAAGACTCTTTATCTCTGTAAGTCAAGAAAACCCAAAAGCGTTTGTCATTTCAAAGATGTCTATAGAGTTGCCATATTGTGGAGAGATATTTGTTTTCCGAAAATTCGACGAAATTTTGTAGACCACATGAAAGTTGGAAAGAAAAAATATTAGAATACTCTAGTCTAAATAAAATTCATTTTAATACATTTTCAATCTTTTGGGTATTTTGTTCTATAAAAATGGTCAGAATTTGAAACGTATATTTGTTTTACACAAATTGGTCGAAATTGAGTAGATAAATTTCAACTTGGAAATAGGACATATTGGAATACTCTCTCCACATAATATTTATTTTCATAGATTGCCAAATTTTTCAGATTTTTTTTGGTAAAAATTGGTCGGAATTTGGTAGAATAGTTACAAATGTTGTTGATGTATCTCAGTAAGTCTGGGTGTAATTGAGAATTGCTATAAACGGCAAGGTAACCCAAGAGCGGTTGTTATTTCAAAGTTGTGTGTAGGGTTTCCATTTTCCGGGAATATTTTTGCAAAAACTTGTCGAATTTTTTTTAGCAAAATATGAAAACATCTATGGAAATATTTTAGAAAATATTGAATACTCCTATCGATATAATATTCATTTTCATAGATTTCCAATTCTTGGCGATTTTTTTGTCTGTAGGGTTGCCATTTTGTGGGGATATTTTTATTTTGCAAAAAATTGTCGATTTTTTTTTTTAGAAAAATAAAAAAAATCTAAAATTTTTCTTAAAAATATATAAATAATATCCATTTTCATAAAAGTTAATTTATTGGCGTTTTTTTTTTCTAAAAAAAAATGGTTGGAATTTGGTAGAAAAGTTAAAATTGTGTAGATTTTGTCCTACGATTAGAAGATTCTCTATCTCTGTAAATCTGGTTTGTGATTTCAAAGTTTTCTGTAGGGTTGCCATTTTTGAGGAGATTTTTGTTTTGCAAAAAATTGTCGAATTTTTTTAGAAAAATAAAAAAAAAATCAAAAAGAAAAAAATATATAAAAAATTGAATGCTCCTATCAACATAATATTCATTTTCATAGATTTCCAATTTTTGGTGATTTTTTTTTGTCTGTAGGGTTGCCATTTTGTGGGGATATTTTTGTTTTGCAAAAAATTGTCGAATTTTTTTTGTAGAAAAATAAAAAAATTAAAAAAAATTGTTTGGGAAATTGAATGCTCCTGTCAACATAATATTCATTTTCATAAATTTTATTTTTTTGGCGATTTTTTTTCTTTAAAAAATGGTCGGAAATTAAGAAAAATTTATGTGTTGCAAAAATTGGTCGAAATTTTGTAGATAATTTTAGTCTGAGAAAGTGGATACAATTTAATTTTCAAGTCGTTAATAATTTTCGTAGATTGCCAATTTTTGGGTTTTTTTTTTTCTTATAAAAAAATGGTCGGAATTTGGTAGAAATGTTAAAATTGCGTCGATTGTCTTCCATGCTTCGAAGGTCATCTATAGCCATTAGAACTAAGAAATTGTCCCACTTTTTAGTAGTATTTTGGAAAACTTGGCAACCCTAATCCTTATTTTTTTTTTCTTCAGCTCATGGAAATGCATTCAAATGTAACAGCAACAGCAATAATAACAACAACAACAAAAAACATACAAATTAAAAACGAGCCATGCGATACGATCGAATTTATGTTGAAATTAATGCCATTTGCGGTGAGTGGAATGGTTTTTTTCGAAATGGAAATAGACGTGTGTGTGTGCGTGTGTGTATGAGTAAGTGTGCGTGTGTGTATGTGACCATATAAAGTGTTTTTCTGTACAACACCTGTAAATGATTTTTATTGGCAATTTAAATGTGTTTTCAAATTAACATAAAAAGCGTTTCTTTGGATTTCTTCGCTGGCATCGAATCAAAAAAAAAAAAAAAAAAAAAAAAAAAAAAACTAAAAAAAAACTAAAAAAAAAAATCGGAAAAAACTCTTTTCTCCTTGCTGTTGTTTTTTTTTGCTGTTGCTATGGTTTCAAATGAAACCATAAAAATGAGCTATTACCATCATTGACCGACCCCAAAGTCCACAGAGCAATGCCGATATTTTTTTTTTTTTTGGTGTCAAATCGACCCACGACGTTCATTCATTCGTTCGATAAAAAGAGCGTTACCAAGAAAGCCGATCAAAGACAAGATCAAAAATTGAGGTTTATTACCCACTTCGTTTCTGTTTCTATTTTCTGTGTTTCATTTAAATTCGATTTGACACCTTTTCATCAAAAAAAAAAAAACAAAAAAAAACAAAAAAAAAATCGAATTTGAAAATGAAATTTCTATTTTTCTTTCTTTTTTCTAGACTTTGGGTGTCCCAAAACGCTTTAGCAACGACGACACAAAGTCTAAAATCCATGAAGCGAGGTTTTCAAAATTTAATGATGGAATTGAAATCAATTAGAAAAATCGAAAATCGTATCGAAACATCGTTTTTCCTTAATTTTTCATTTAAAACATGGGCAAATCCTCCGGTACCTGGGACTGAAGTCGTCCAAAATATGAACTCACATTATGCATGCAGGTCACTATGAATGTGTGTGTTTCATTTTTTAATTTTTGAGGATTTACTTTGAATACCCTCCACCATTTAGAACGAATTTGGCAATTTTCAAAAAAAAAAAAAAAAACCGTTAAAAATTTGGCTAAAATCTGAAAAATTCCGAACATAGCCCTTATATTGGGTTCTATACGAAGACGTGGACCTGCATAGGCTACCTCTGTCATAAGCCATTACAATATTTAATATTTAAATCCGGTGAAAAATCTAGTCAAAATGCCGAACATAGGGAGGTTCCGCTATATCGGAATTATACGAAGACCTGGACCTGCATAGACAATTTTCTGTCAAAGGCTGTAGCATCCATTACGAACTTCATATACTAAATTTGAAACAATTCCGGTAAATAATGTAGCTGAAATCATCAAAATACCGAATATTGAGGGGTATCGTTATATGGAAGCTATATAAAGACGTGGACCTGCACAGACAATTTTCTGTCATAGGCTGTAGTTCTCATTACGAATTCTAAATACGAAATTGGAACCAACTCGGGTGAATAATGTTGCTAAAATCATCAAAATACCGAATATCGGGAGGTACCGTTATATGGGGGCTATACGAAGACGTGAACCTACACAGACAATTTTCTGTCTTAGGCTGTAGTATCCATTACGAACTTCAAATACCAAATTTGGAGCGATTCCCTTAAATAATGTCGCTAAAATAATTAAAATACCGAATATCGGTAGGTACTCTTATATGGGGGCTATACGAAGACATGGATCTGCGAAGATAATTTTCTGTCCTAGGCTGTTCTATCCATTAACAACTTCATATACCAAATTTGAAACAATCCGGCGGATAATGTTGCTAAAATCGTCAAAATACCGAAGATCGGTAGGTATGGTTACATGGGTGCTGTACGACATCGTGGACATATATATAGACAATTTCTGGGCGTAAGGTAGTAACGAAGAATTCCTTGTGTAGAATTTCAGACAATTCCGTTGAAAAATGTAGCTCAAAATTATCAAAATACCGAATATCGGGAGGTACCATTATATGGTGGCTATCCATATTGTGGACCATATTCTAACTTGAACTTGTCCTGCCCTCTCTACATTTTCTGATATTTTCAGATTAAGAATCCTTGGAATGAGCATTTAAATGTGAATAAATCTTTTGTGTCTCGTACCATGGCTCGTTACCTTGATACTGGTAGCGTAGCCTCCCGATGTCAAGGAAGTGGACGAAAGAAAACAGCAACATCAGCAGCAATGGTTCGAGAAGTAGTCGAAGCGACTTCATCGAAATGCGTGTCGCAGTGGCCGAAAAATGGCTCGTGAGATGAACATATCGCAATATTCCATTCGGCAAATATTGAAAAAAATGCTATTGAAATTCCAAAATCTGCAACAACTTACATCGCAACAGAAAGAAAATAGACTCAAAAGAGCTAAAGAGTTGATTCGCTTGGCCGAATGTGGTGAACTGCCGAATTTGGGTATCTCCGTCTCCGATGAGAAAACATTCGTTGTCCACCGGTTTGTAAACAAACAAAATGATCGTGTGATCGGCGCTTGCCAAAAAGGTCAGCTGAAAATGTGCACCTTTGGTTGGCCACCAGAACTCAAGCGCCGGCCATGGTGATGGCTCGGGCCGCCATAACAGCCGATGGTCATTCTCTGCTCGTATTAATCGACTGTGGTGGCATCAGAATAAATGCCGAATATTATCGCGAAAATATTCTGGAAGGTGTATTAAAGCCTTGGGCACGCAAACATTTTGGCCGCAGACCTTGGACATTCCAACAGGACTCAGCCATCCATCGCACGCACTCAGCACGCGCCACCCAAGAATGGTTACAAAATGACGATCCTCGTTTCATTTTCAGCTCACAATGGCCACCAAAATCTCCGGATACCAATCCGTTGGGCAATTGTGTGTCGAGAGTATTTTGGAAAGCATGGTTAGCACTAAAAAATACCAAAGTGTCGATCAGCTCGAAGAAGCGCTTCGGTGGGGAATGGACCAAAATACCGCAGAGCAACATTCGGGCAGCATGTGACGCTCTTATTGGCCTTTAGAAGGCCATAATTCATGCCAAAGGTGACCAATTCGAACAAATCGAAACTTATTCTAAAATTTGGTGCTATTTCCGACATTTTTTGCTTTCATTCAATAAAATTAAAAAAAATTAAAAACGCCATACCCTTTGTTGCAGTTTTTTATCTCTGCGGATCCCTTCTGATACCCTACCCACAAAGAGTCACAATTTTCATTACTTTTACCTGTCATAACTTGCGAAGCAAATCAGCGATTGTTTACAGATTGCTGTATCTAAATATATGTCTCTCAATCAGAAACCTGAGAATTTATGGTTTCGCATAAAATTGGATATAAATGTTCGATTACCTTTTCTAAAAATCATCACATGAAGGAAGAAGTCGATATAGTCCATACCTGTCACGTCGCAATATTTATATCCTATTTTATTAGGTCCGATACGAAATGGACAATATTGGCCCATTCCTTCGAAACCTACTCCATAGAGGGTCTACAGTTTGAATAATCATAACAGAAGTCAAAATATATATTTAAATAATTGAACATTGGCTGAGAGTATACATTTGTCGGCAGAACCGACTGATACTTTTTAACTTGTGTTTTTGTACCTTTTTGGTACGAATTTTCAAAAACCTAGCCTTGTCACACGCCTTGTTCAAAATCTGAACATTCTAGCTTCAGCCGTTTTGTCTGGGCGTCGATTCTCGGTCAGTCTGTTATTTAGTTATTTCACCACTCTTTTATTTGAGCTTGCCATTATAGAACTCCACATTCGTTGGTTAAATTTGAAAATATTTTTATATTTGAAATCTTTGTTATGGTGGATAGGTAGCATACATCTCAGCTCCATTTATGACGTTTTTATGGCTCCGTGAGATGACAGCAATTAGACATCATTTGCGGCAATTACACAATTCCATTTGAACGAAAGACTGCCGAAAATCACTCCTCCTCATTTTTTCATTCATTGAGAAAATAAAACTCTACGCATCCAGAGAGTCGGATTTAATGGCCAACTATAATTGTCATAATTTCTTATCTAAAAACAGGTGCTAAAGACTATTCCCTTCTCTTATTTTATGACTTAATTTTGTTAAAGAACACAAATCTTCAATTTTATTTAAAAAAAAAAACCTCAAGTGAGTGACAGAAAGAGTTCTCATAGTCATAAAAAATGAGAAAATATGAGTTATTAAAGAGAAGTCACAGAGATAGAGATTGATTGCCACAGATAATGGACCAGAGAACAAGGAGAGAAAACTACTCTTTTACGGAAGTGGTTAAAGAATTGTGGTACTCATGGGTGGCATGGAAGAAAGAAAACGCTTTATTAGAGAAAGCCTTATCAGCTCTGCTCAAAACCGTGTTCTAGCACATGAGGCCAAAATGAGATTATTTAAGAGATGAAATATTTTTTCTCTATATTTATTTATTAATTTCAATTGTTTTTAAATTTGTATGGTGTCCAAAATTAATTAATGAAGCTAATTATAAAAAAAATATGAATAAATTATGTTTTAAAAATTTTGACAATTAAAAAAAAACTAAGAGAAATTTGAGCGAGGCATGATTTTTGAACAGCGCTGCTTTTATTGAGTACAGGTGTAAAATTGTCGTCTTGGGAAAATCAAGAGCGGAGGATGGATTATAAAACGGGAGTTGAAAATATACATGACCGCTGTACAGTGGTTCCAAATCATGACGAAAATCAAAAACCTGACCCGGACCCATATTAACATTATTTTGCAAGGACATCTGGTATCCACTAAGAACACCGCAGCACAGTGGTCCCAAATCATGACAAAAAATCAAAAGCCTGACCTAGACCCATGTTTACATTATTTTGCAAGAACATCAGGTATCCACTAAGAACACCAGATGTAAAATTTCAGCCCATTTCATTTACAAATGTATCTTAAGTTTTCAAATTTCTTTAAATCGGAGAGTACCGTACATGGGGACTATGCCTAAACGTGGACCAATCTTCTAATGCCAATTTATATAAAATAATTTTTAATCATTATAAAGCTACTCTAACTCTAAATCAGATCGATTAGTTGCATAGAAATATTTTTGTCACACCTTCCCATACACATGTGGGACCACTGTGCACTGTAGTTATTCGTAATGGCATTACTGACAACATTCGACAATTTTACTAATGACGGCAATTACACATCATTTGTGGTTATTACAATTCTATTTCGGAGAAAGACTACCGAAAATCACTCCTCCTATTTCATTCATTCATTGAGAAAAAAAATCTACGCATCTTGAGAGTCGGATTTAATGGACAATCATAATTGTCGTAATTTTTTTTTTATCTAAAAACAGGTGCTAAACACTATTCCCTTCTCTTATTTTTTGACTTAATTTTGTTAAAGGACACAAATCTTCAATTTTATTAAAAAATCTCAAGTGAGTGACAGAAAGAGTTCTCATAGTTATAAAAAAGAGAGAAAATATGAGTTATTAAACAGGATTCACAGAGATAGAGATTTATTGCCACAGATAATGGACTAGAGAACAAAGAGAATAAACGACTCTTATGCGGAAGTGGTTAGAGAATTGTCACACTCACTGTGTGGCATGAAGGAAAGAAAAAGAGCGTTATCTTAGGATGTTTTATTAACTTCAAGTGAGAAATTATCATCTTTGGATTTTACTGGGACTATAAAACAGGGGTGCTCAAGAAGAAATATCTCTTTTCAATCAAATTTCTCTTTGCTTATTTAAATCAAGAACAAAACAGTGTTAAGTCATTATTTATACAAATATTTTTTACCCATTTGTTTTATAAATTATTTTGGCAAACATTCGTGTTTAAAAACAATTAAATAGAACCGTAAAATATAAAGAAAAACAGAATTTTAATTTTCTCTTAAATTATCTCTTTTTCTCTTCATGTTCTAGAACACGGTTTTGAGCACCCCTGGTTTTATTAACTTCAAGTGAGAAATTGTCATCTTTGGATTTTACTGCAGGGGTGCTCAAAACCGTGTTCTAGAACATGAAAAGAAAAAAGGGATAATTTAAGAGAAAATTAAAATTCTGTTTTTCTTTATATTTTACGGTTCTATTTAATTGTTTTTAAACACGAATGTTTGCCAAAATAATTTATAAAGCAAATGGATAAAAAATATTTGTATAAATAATGACTTAACACTGTTTTGTTCTTGATTTAAATAAGCAAAGAGAAATTTGACTGAAAAGATATATTTCTTCTTGAGCACAGCTGGTTTTATTGACTACAGGTGAGAAATTGTCGTCTTGGGAAAATCAAGAGCGGAAGATGGATTATAAAACGGGAGTTGAGAAAATACGAAACTGCTGCACAGTGATCCGAAAACATGACAAAAATCAAAAACCTGAGTACAACAAATTTCAATTTTAGCGCTGTAAATAGTCTCTTCTCATATCAAATTTTAATATACCAATAATATTTTTTACCGCATTTGGCAACCCAAAGCAGAAAATTTTGCAATTATTTTTTTTTTTTTTTGTTATTTTGAATAAAATTGAAGAACTTATTGTAGTATAGCCAGTTCAAACGTTACATTACACCAAATGCCAGTGTTTTATCTATAATTTTTAGATTGAATGTAATGGTTACTGGCCCGATTCGATATTTTTGACACAATGACCTCTTGATATTTTCACGTCGAACTGCAGTAGAAGTAAACTCTTAGAATTCCCCCTATTTTAGCATTTTTTGTTTTTTATTTATTTTTATTTTTTTTTTTTACAGTATACTGTTAAGATAGGTAAGGGTCTACCTCCTAGGGTATTCCTTGCCACTCTCAAAATGTTTTTCATAATACTGAAAAAGTGTTTCGATTACGATAAAAAAACATTGGTTTCGGATGCATATATTTACATCTGTGGGTCCTAATTGTGTTTTTTAAATATCACTTTAATCTTTGAATTATGGCAAATGTAGAGGTACTTTTATATGTAAGGTATACCAAAGATCAGAATTTTTTTTGGCATTTTTTTTCAAGAGTGTATTTTTTTTCAGAATCCAAAATGCCAAGGTAAGTCAACATCTGTTGAAACATTTTGTGAAAAATTTTGAAAATCCCTGAAATGGGGATAGGTTCTATGAGAGATGTATGAAAAACATGATCACTGTTGACAATTTTTGGCCCTATCAATTTTTTATTTTATCCGAATATAGAGTTTCGGCCAAATCGAATTAAAAAATATCGTAAAAATCCTCCAAAAAAATGAAATGAAACAAGTAAAAAAGCTGTAAGTTCGGCCGGGCCGAACTTTTAATACCCTCCACCATTTGGTACAAATTTGACAATTTCCAAAAAAAAAAAAAAAAATAAAATAAAATAAAATCCGTTAAAAATTCTGTTAAAATCTTAAAAATACCGAATGCCTATACGACGATGTGGACCTGCACAGACAATTTTCTGACATGGGCTGAAGTATCCATTACGAACTTCACATGCGAAATTTGAAACAATCCCGGTAAATAATGTCGCTAAAATCATCAAAATACCGAATATCGGGAGGTACCGCTATATGGAAGCCATATGAAGTCGTGGACCTACATGGCCCATTTTCTGTTTTATGCTGCAGTATCTATTACGAACTTCAAATACCAAATTTGGAACGATTCCGTTAAATAATGTCGCTAAAATCATCAAAATACCGAATATCCGAGGGTACCGTGATATGGGGGCTATACGAAGACATGGATCTGCACAGACAATTTTCTTGCATAGGCTTAAGTATCCATTACGAACTTCAAATACCAAATTTGAAACAATTCCGGTGAATAATGTCGCTAAAATAATTAAAATACCGAATATCGGGAGGTACCGTTATATGAGGGCTATATGATAACTTGGGCCTACATGGCCCATTTACGAACTTAACCTGCCTTCTGGCAAAATATACATGTGTGCAAAATTTTAGCCTTCTATCACAATTTGTTCGAAAGATAGCGTGATTATAACAACAGACAGACGGACAGACAGACAGACAGACAGACAGACACACAGACGGACATGGCTAAACCGTCTTAGAATTTTACGCTAATCAAGAATATATATATACTTTGTTGGGTCTGACATGAGAATTTCGAGGAGTTACAAACGGAATGACAAAATTAATATACCCTCCATAGTATGGTGGAGGGTATAAAAATGGCGCCTATATCAAGTTATGCACTCATATTAACATTATTTTCCAACGATATTAGGTACCCAATACGAACAGCAGATGTTCAATTTCTGTAAAATAAAAATCTGAAAATCTCAAAATTCCTTCAATTCGGAGGGTATCGTTACATGGAGACTATTCCTTATTTTTTGCTTACCTTATTTTTTACTCATTATGAAATATTTTTGTCACAACTTCCCATACATGTGGGACCACTGTGCAACGGGACAAAGTTATATTGAGTGATTTAAAGGCGGTAAAACAAAGTCTTTGGAAGTTATGAAAGGAGGCGTTTTAGGGGCCTTCTATAGACCAAAGACTATTAACAGCTCTTGTCTAGACAGACAAAAACATTCTTCTATGAAATACAAACATAGAAAAGTGTTCCATGGATAGATGCCAAATTTCCAGAATATTATCTCACCGTTTGTATATAGACAGAATACCCTTCAAAAACCTTCTATAGATCTAAAATCGTTTTAAAGTTATTCCGATAACAAAAGACCGCTTAACCCAATCGCTGTGACGATACCATGCGGCACCACTATCCATGTTTTTTGGTAAAATCAATTTTAGAGCGCTAATTAAAGAACTTTTATCGACCTTTTTAAAAGGATAAAAAAACCTTTTAAAGCTCTTCTGTAAAAGAATGAGAATTTTTGCAAACCTACATTTTTTCAATGATCCAGACAGACGACCTACGAACTTGCGCAGTTCTTCACAAATTTTAGTTTGTAAAAGAGAGTAAAAAATATTAATGTTAACAAAAAAGAAAACAGAATGGAAGATTTTGTACAGGGATACCGCTCGTTGCTCGTTCTCTCTCTGTCTCTCTCTCTTATCTCTCTCTCTTTTTTTTTATGGTCCCAGTAAAATCCAAAGATGACAATTTCTCACTTGAAGTTATTAAAACATCCTAAGATAACGCCCTTTTTCTTTCCTTCATGCCACACACTGAGTGTGTCAATACTCTAACCACTTCCGTACAAGAGTAATTTTCTCTCTTTGCTCTCTGGTTCATTATCTGTGGGAATAACTCTCTATCTCTGTGACTTCTGTTTAATAACCCATATTTTCTCCCTTCTTATGACCATGAGAACTCTTTCTGTCACTCACTTGAGATTTTTTACTGAAATTGAAAATCTGTGTCCTAAAGTCATAAAATAATAATGGAAAAGTCTTTAACACCTGTTTTTAGATAAAAAAAATTACGACAATTATGGTTGTCCATTAAATCCGACTCTCAAGATGCGTAGATTTTTTTCTCTATGAATTAAAAAGGAGGAGTGATTTTCGGCAGTCTTTCTCCGAAATAGAATTGTAATTACCCAAAATGATGTGTAATTGCTATCATAATTAAAATTGTCGAATGTTGTCAGTAATTCCATTACAAGTAACTGCAGTGCCCAGTGGCCGCACATGTATGGGAAGGTGTGACAAAAAAAATATTTCTATACAACTAATCGATCTGATTTAGAGTTAGAGTTGCTTCATAATGAGTAAAAATAATGTAATTAAAAAAAATTGTGAAGATTGATCCACTTTGAGGCATAGTCCCCATGTAGCGGTATCCTCCAATTTGAAGAAATTTGAAAATTTAAGATATATTTGTAATTGAAATGGCCTGAAATTTTACATCTGGTGGATACCTGATGTCCTTGCAAAATAATATTAATATGGGTCCACCATTTTCATATAGCTCCCATAGAACCCTATCCCCGATTTCAGGGATTTTCATGATTTTAACAAATATTTTCATCCGATTTTTATGGAATTTGGCATTTTGGGTTCTGAGTACAATACATACCCTCTGGCAAATGATTATCAAACAAGTTAAAGAGTATCTGTCAGATGTATACCCTCAGCCAATATATCATTACTTAAAAATATTTTGACTTCTGTTATGATTATTGAAATGTTTAACCCCTTATGGAGTAGGTTCCGAAGGAATGGGCCAATATTGGCCATTTCGTATATACAATTTATGGAAAATAATAAATATACATATATATTCATCTCTGGTTTCTAACAAAGAGAGATATATTTAGATATAACAAGTTGTAAGGAATCGCTGACTTGTTTCGCAAGTTATGACAGATAAAGGTATTGAAAATTGTGACCCTTTCTTAATGAGGTACCAGAAGGGGTTCACAGATATATATCTCATCTGCACAGCAGATATTGTATTAACAAAAAAATGTATATGTTTGAAATTTGAGGAGAGTTGGATGCTTATTCCGCTTTCTTTGAGCCTTTGAGGGGAGGGTACCACAAGGAGTGGACCGATATATCCCATCTTCACAACAGATCTATGTTAGTAAACATAATGGGATGTGTAAAATATAAAGAGAACCTGATGCCTATTTCGAATTTTATATACGTTTTGGTTATTCAAAAATTTGACCCTTTGGAGGTGGAGGTACCAGAAGGAATAGTATGATCTCTACCGTTTTTATAACAGATCCTTTGTTGATGGAAATATTCAGATGTGCTAATTCTAAATGGAATCCAATGTCAATTTCGCGTTTTCGGCATTTTGTGGAGGTGGTACAAGAAGGAGTGGACCGATATTGTCCATCTTAACACCAGATCTGGAGTTTATAAAAATATTGGGATGTGTGAAATTTTAAGACAATCGGATTCTTACATCACATTTTTTAAGACTTATAATTATTCAAAATTTTTACCTTTGATGGAGTCGACCGATATTGACCATTTTTGCACCTGTCGTAGCAGTGATGCAAATATTAGGATATGCAAAATTGGAGCAAAATCGGATTATCGTTTCTCTTTCTGTACAGAAAATACATTTTTTTAAAAATTTCGACCTTTTGTGGGGGTGGTACCAGAAGGAGTGGACCGATATTGGCCATCTCCGAACTCGATCTAAGTTTGATAAAAATTTTATGATGTACCAAGTTTGGACCAAATCGGATACTCCCTTCGAGAGTTATCGTGCGCATCAGTCAGCCAGCCAGACAGACGGACGGAGAAAGGCACGTTTTGACCGTATCAAATGATATATACCCTCTGTAGCCATATGGCTGAGGATATAAAAATCCGGTGAATAATGTCGCTAAAGTCATCAAAATACCGAATATCGGAAGGTACTTTTATATAGGGGCTATATGAAGACGTGGACCTGCACAAACAATTTTCTGTCTTAGGCTGTAGTATCCATTACGAACTTCAAATACCTAATTCGAAACAATTCCGGTGAAAAATGACGCTAAAATAATCAAACTAGAAAATATTGGGAGGTCCCATTATATGGGGGTTATATGAAGACGTGGACGTGCATAGACAATTTTCTGTCACAGGCTGTAGTATCCATTACGAACTTCAAACAACAATTCCGGTGAATAATGTCGCTAAAATCATAAAAATACCGAATATAGGGAGGTACCTTTATATGGGGAAGACGTGGACCTGCACAGACAATTTTCTGACTTAGGCCGTAGTATCTATTTTGAACTTCAAATACCAAATTTGAAACACTTCCGGTGAATAATGTCGCCAAAATTATCAAAATACCGAATATCCGGAGGTACCGTTAATTGTGGGCTCTATGAAAACGTGGGCAGACAGACGGACATCGCTAAATCGACTTAGAATTTTACTCTGATCAAGAATATTTTGTTGGGTCTGACATGAGTATTTCGAGGAGTTACAAACGGAATGACAAAGTTAATATACCGTCCATAGTATGGTGGAGGGTATAAAAACATTGTGTGATATAAGAATTGGATTTTTAGTTAAACATAAATGTCATAAAATCTTTACCAAAAACAGGTGTAAACGAGTGGTACTTTATGACTCCATTTGGCAAATGAACACAAATTTTCAATTTTATCTTAAATTTGTAAAAAAACGAATTAAAAAAGGAATGTAAATGGATGTTATTGTACAGCGATTATGCACCGGCGGCTCTCTCTCTCTCACTCTCTCTCTTTCTTTCTTTTTATAGGCCAAAGACGACAATTTCTCACTTGAAGTCAATAAAACATCCAATGATAACGGTCTTTCTCTTTCCTTCAGTCAGTGTGTGGCATCACTGAGTATGACAATACTCTAACAACTTCCGTCGTTTATTCTCTTTGTTCTCTGGTCCATTATCTGTGGCAATAAATCTCTTCTGTTTAATAACCCATATTTTCTCCCTTCTTATGACCCTGAGAAGACTTTCTGTCATTGCTTGAGATTTTTTAATAAAATTGAAGATTTGTTTTTTTTATATAAAATTAAGTCATAAAATAATTAAAGGAATAGTCTTTAGCACCTGTTTTTAGATAAAAAAAAAATTATGACAATTATTGTTGGCCATTAAATCAGACTCTCAAGATGCGTAGAATTTTTTTCTCAATGAATGAAAAATGAAGAGAAGTGCTTTTCGGCAGTCTTTCGTTCACATGGAATTGTAATTACCGCAAATGATGTTTAATTGCTGTCATCTCATATTGCAATGTGAGCCATAAAAACGTCATAAATGAAGCTGAGTTACATGCTTCCTATCCACCATAAGAAATATTTCAAAATATATAAAAATATTTTCAAATTTAACCAACGAATGTGGAGTTCTATAATGGCAAGCTCAAATAAAAGAGTGATGAAATAACTAAATGACTGACTGACCGAGAATCAACGCCCAGACATAACGGCTGAAGCTAAAATGTTGAAATTTTGCACAAGGCGTGTTATAAGGCTAGGTTTTTGAAAATTTGAACTAAAATTTACAAAAAAAAAAAAAAAACAAGTAAAAAAATATCGGTCTGTTCTGCCGACAAATGTATACCCTCAGCCAATGTTCGTTTTACAAATATTGCGACGTGCAAGGTTTGAACTATACTGGTTACTTCCAGCAATTTATAGGAGCTACTTTTTAGAAAAGGTTAAAATGTGCGTGAGGTGCCAGATATAGTCGTCCGAAGTATTCCATCTAATACAGATAAAAGGGATACCTAGATATACAGGGTGAGATAAAACAAGTAAAAAAGCTGTAAGTTCGGCCGGGCCGAACTTTTAATACCCTCCACCATTTGGTACAAATTTGGCATTTTCTAATAAAAAAAAATCCGTTAAAAATTCTGTTAAAATCTTAAGAGTACCGAATGCTTATACGACGACGTGGGCCAGCATGGGCAACTTTTGTCATAAGTTATTACAATATTTAAATGCGAAACTTGAAGAAAAATCTGTTTATAATCTAGCTAATATCATTAAAATACCGAATATGGGGGGTACCGTTATATGGGGGCTATACGAAGACATGGACCTGCACAGACAATTTTTTGGCATGGGCTGAAGTATCCATTCCGAAATTCACATGCGAAATTTGAAACAATCCCGGTAAATAATGTCGCTAAAATCATTAAAATTCCGAATATCGGGGGGTACGGTATATGGGGGCTATATGAAGACGTGGACCTATATGGCCCATTTTCTGTTATATGCTGCAGTATCTATTACGAACTTTAAACACCAAATTTGGAACGATTTCGCTGAATAATTTCGCTAAAATCATTAAAATACCGAATATCGGGGGGTACCGTTATATGGGGGCTATATGAAGAAGTGGACCTACATGGCTCATTTTTTGACTTAGGATGTAGTATCCATTACGAAGTTCAAATACTAAATTTTAAACGATTCCGGTAAACAATGTCGCAAAAATCATAAAAATACCGAATATCGGGGGGTACCGTTATATGGGGGCTACACGAAGACATGGACCTGCACAGATAATTTTCTGTTTCAGGCTGTAGTATTCATTACGAACTTCAAATGCCAAATTTGAAACAATTCCGGCGAATAATGTCGCTAAAATCATAAAAATACTGAATATCGGGAGGTACAGTTATATGGGGGCTATATGATAACTTGGACCTACATGGCCCATTTACGAACTTAACCTGCCTACTGGCAAAATATACATGTGTGCAAAATTTTAGCCTTCTATCTCAATTTGTTCGAAAGATAGCGTGATTACAACAGACAGACAGACAGACAGACAGACGGACAGACAGACAGACAGACACACAGACAGACAGACGGACATGGCTAAATCGTCTTAGAATTTTACGCTGATCAAGAATATATATACTTTGTTGGGTCTGACATGAGTATTTCGAGGAGTTACAAACGGAATGACAAAATTAATATACCCTCCATAGTATGGTGGAGGGTATAAAAACTGCAACAAAGGCATTTTTTTTAAATTTTATTGAATGAAAGCAAAAAATGTCGGAAATAGCATCAACTTTTAGAATAAGTTTAGATTTGTTCGAATTGGTCACCTTTAGCACGAATTATGTCCTTCAAACGGCCAATGGAATCGTCACACGCTGCCCGAATGTTGCTCTGCGGTATTTTGGCCTATTCCCGGCGAAGCGGCGCTTGATTGAGGTGATCGACACTTTGGTATTTTTAGTGCCAACCTCGCTTTCCAAAATTCTCCAGACACGCAATAGCCTAACGGATTGGTAGCCGGAGATTTTGGTGGGCATTGTGTGCCTGGAAATGAAGCGAGGAACCTCATTTTGTAACCATTCTTGTGTGTCGCGTGCTGAGTGCGTGCAATGGTGCTGAGTCCTGTTGGAATGTCCAAGGTCTGCGGCCAAAATGTTTGCGTGTCCAAGCTTTTAATAAACCCTCCAGAATATTTTCGCCATAGTATTCGACATTTATTCTGATGCCACCATGGTCGATTAATACGAGCGGAGAGCGACTATCGGCTGACTGTGATGGCGGCCCACATCCACTCCATCACCATGGCCGCCGCTTGAGTTCTGATGTCCAACCAAAGGTGCACATTTTCAGCTGACCTCTTTGGGAAGTAAACGTCATCATTTTGTTTGTTAACAAACTGCTGGACAACGAATGTTTCTCATCGGAGAAAACCAAATTCGGCAGTTCACCACTTTCGGCCAAGCGAAGCAACTCTTTAGCTCTTTTTGAGTCTATTTTCTTTCTGTTGCGGTGAAAATTCTTGCACTTTCGGGAATTTTAATGGTTTTACCCCCCGAGCTAACTTTTCCATATTTGCTGAATGGAATACTGCGATATGTTCAGCTCACGAGCCATTTTTCGGCCACTGCGAATTCTGGAGTGCTCTAACGATAGCCACTCGTGGTTGTCCAGCCAAATATAAAGAAATCAGACTATCCCGTTTGAATTCCATTCATTCCACGAATAACATTATTTCTGGAAAATTCTCACCAAAATGCTTTTGTAGGCTTGTAGACAATATAATGAGCTCTCACTGGAATAATTTTAACAGCTGTCGGACCAAATCCAAATACATTTGGAAGATTTCGTTTTTGAAATGATGTCCTGTTTAAATTTTACCCTTAGCATTTTGACCGGGGCATTTGCCCAATATTTACGTACTCCGTCGTGTTGTTAGGTGTTCAAAATTGATAGATAATCTAAAATTTATAAAAAAATGGGATGTGCAAAATTTCTAGAAAATCAGACTTCTATCTCTTCAACCTTGATTCCCATTCCAAATTTCAAGGTTTTAACTCTAACCATTCGCATGATACGAGGTGGTACCAAATGTAGTGCAGTTTAGTACTTTTCGAATACTTATAGTGCGAATTTCCAATAACATCTGATACATCTATCAGTGACCCTCATTCTCCAATTTAAGATTTCTACCTCTACTACTTCCTCGAATTCTAAGGGTACCATATTTAGTACTTTTTAACACATTTCATACCGTTCTAATACGAATTTGCAAGAAACAAGCCTTATCTGACCGCTTCGGACCAAGAGTGTCCCTCACCCAAAATTTCAAGATTCTAGCTTCAACCGTTTTGTCTGACCGTTGATGAATCGTTAAGTCAGTCATTTTATTTTATTTTTTTTTTTTTGAGTCTCACATTTTTTTGAGTCTTGGACCTCATCATCATCCAAATCATTAATGTGTTGTATGTAAAACTCTGACACCATGGTTGGAAAAAATGGCGTTCAGTAGCCTCTCAAAAAAAAAAAAAAAAAAACAAAAACAAAAAAAAAAAAAACAGACAACAACATGACACGGATGCTATAATTGAAACAAAGATGCTTTGCAACCGTTAACAAAATTTCACAAAATGTTTCAGCCACGAAAAGAGACACCCCAGACTCCCCAAACGACACCAGGGCAAAAGTACCATTAGCGTCAATACAAAGGAACAGTAAATAAAAATAATGACACACACACGCACACACATATATAAAAAAGAAGTTGCCCATTAAACTAATGTGGGAACCCAGGTTCAAACTGAGAGGTGTTATGAAAAAAAAGTAAAGCGAAGGGAAACCATTGCCAAAAAAAAAAAAAAAAAATGCAAAATGTAGTCAAATGTACACATTTTTTATATGATTTTTTTTTTTGGTCTGCATACACCTCCAGAGACCCGTCAGTTTGCCCAGCATCACATGAGAATGAACGACCCAGAAATGAGTGTGTGAGGCAAAACGAAAACATCATCAACGACCAGCAACAAGAGATATAACAGCACAGCAAAAAAATTGAAAATGGTAGTTTTCAAATCTTAAGAAACTCCCCAAATAAAAGACCAACCACACACACAAAGTTACACACATACAAAGACATTTATTCTGTTTATAAGGTACATCGTTTATTCACCTCTAAATATTGTAGCAGCGATCTTTTTTGGTTTGTTACGGATGCTGGCAACCTATGTTTAAATGTATTTCAGTTGAATGTGCCTTAAGAAAATACTACATACCTCTAAACTTCGAGCTTTACATACATACGCATCGAAATAACTAAATTAGCGTTAGAAGTATTGTGAGAAATGGAGATGATGAGAAATGTCAGTTCACTCCTTGTGGTATTTCCCCCCACAAAAGGTCTAAATTTTCAAAAAAAAAAAAAAAAAATAAATAAATATATATATATATATATATATATATATATATATTTATATATATGTATATATATATATATATATATATATATATATATATATATATATATATATATATATATATATATATATATAATATATATAATAAATAAATAAATATATATATATATATATATATATATATACATATATATATATATATATATATATGCATATGTATATGTATATGGGAGCTATAGCTATATCTGAACCGATTTCGATCAAATTTGGCATACTACCTTCAAGACTCAATTCGGTCCTAAGTGCCAAATTCCATCTCATTTGGACAAATATTAGACGTTTGGTGCACAATAAAAGGTAAATCGGACGAAGTTATCTACTGGGAGCTATATCCAAATCTGAACCGATCTCGATAAAATTTAGCGTAGGTATTTCTGAGCTGTATTTGTTATATTTCCCTGAATATCGTTGTTACGGAGTGCATATTATGGCTGTGGGTAGCAAATATAACAAATCGGATGAACAATATATATGGGAGCTATAGCTATATCTGAACCGATTTCGATCAAATTTGGCATACTAGCTTCTAGACTCGATGCGGTCGTAAGTGCCAAATTTCATCCAATTTGGCCAAATATTACACGTTTGGTGTACAATAAAAGGTAAATCGGACGAAGTTATATATGGGAGCTATATCCAAATCGGAACCGATCTCGATAAAATTTAGCAAATGTATTTCTGAGCTGTATTTGCTATATTTCCCCAAATATTGTTGTTACAGAGTGCATATTACGGCTGCGGAGGACAAAAGTAGCAAATCGGATGAACAATATATATGGGAGCTATAGCTATATCAGAACCGATTTCGATCAAATTTGGCATACTAGCTTCTAGACTCAATTTGGTCGTAAGTGTCAAATTTAATCCAATGTGGACAAATATTAGACGTTTGGTGTACAATAAAATGTAAATCGGACGAAGTTATAAATGGGAGCTATATCCAAATCTGAACCGATCTCGATAAAATTTAGCAAAGGTATTTCTGAGCTGCATTTGATATATTCCCCAAATATTGTTGTTACAGAGTGCATATTACTGCTGCGGAGGACAAAAATAACAAATCGGAAGAACAATGTATATGGGAGCTACAGCTATATCTGAACCGATCTGCACCAAATTTGGCATACTAGCTTCCAGACTCAATTCGGTCGTATGTGCCAAATTTCATCCCATTTGGACAAATATTAGACGTTTGGTGCACAATCGAAGGTAAATCGGACGAAGTTATATATGGGAGCTATATCCAAATCTGAACCGATCTCGATAAAATTTAGCAAAGGTATTTATGAGCTATATTTGATATATTTCCCCAAATATTGCTGTTACAGAGTGCATATTACGGCTGCGGAGGACAAAAATAACAAATCGGAAGAACAATATATATGGAAGCTATAGCTATATCTGAACCGATTTCGATCAAATTTGACATACTGCTTTCTAGGCTCAATTCGGTCACATGTGCCAAATTTCATCCCATTTTGACAAATATTAGACGTTTGGTGCACAATAAAAGGTAAATCGGACGAAGTTATATATTGGGAGCTATATCCAAATCGGAACCGATCTCGATAAAATTTGGCAAAGATATTTCTGAGCTGTATTTAATATATTTCCTCAAATATTGTTGTTACAGAGTGCATATTACGGCTGCGGAGGACAAAAATAACAAATCGGAAGAAAAATATATATGGGAGCTATAGCTATATCTAAACCGATCTTCACCAAATTTGGCATACTAGCTTCTAGACTCAATTCGGTCACATGTGCCAAATTCCATCCCATTTGGGTAAATATTACACGTTTGGTGTACAATAAAAGGTAAATCGGACGAAGTTATATATGGGAGCTATATCCAAATCGGAACCGATCTCGATAAAATTTAGCAAATGTATTTCTGAGCTGTATTTGCTATATTTCCCCAAATATTGTTGTTACAGAGTGCATATTACGGCTGCGGAGGACAAAAGTAGCAAATCGGATGAACAATATATATGGGAGCTATAGCTATATCTGAACCGATTTCGATCAAATTTGGCATACTAGCTTCTAGACTCAATTTGGTCGTAAGTGTCAAATTTAATCCAATGTGGACAAATATTAGACGTTTGGTGTACAATAAAATGTAAATCGGACGAAGTTATAAATGGGAGCTATATCCAAATCTGAACCGATCTCGATAAAATTTAGCAAAGGTATTTCTGAGCTGCATTTGATATATTCCCCCAAATATTGTTGTTACAGAGTGCATATTACTGCTGCGGAGGACAAAAATAACAAATCGGAAGAACAATATATATGGGAGCTATAGCTATATCTGAACCGACTTCGATCAAATTTGGCATACTAGCTTCTAGACTCAATTCGGTCGTAAGTGCCAAATTTCATCCAATTTGGACAAATATTAGACGTTTGGTGCACAATAAAAGGTAAATCGGACGAAGTTATATATGGGAGCTATATCCAAATCTGAACCGATCTCGATAAAATTTAGCAAAGATATTTCTGAGCTGTATTTGAGAGATTTCCCCAAATATTGTTGTTACAGAGTGCATATTACGGCTGCGGAGGACAAAAATAACAAATCGGATGTACAATATATATGGGAGCTATAGATATATCTGAACCGATTTCGATCAAATTTGGCATACTTATTTTCAAGCCTAATTTGGTTGTATGTGCAAAATTTCATACTGTTCGGGCTGTTATTACACGTTTGGTGCACAATAAAAGGTAAATCGGACGAAGATATATATATGGAAGCTATATCTAAATTTTGACCGATTATCTCCAATTTCAATAGGGTTCGTCCTTGGGCCAAACAAATGATTTGTGCAAAATTTCTTCTGGATCGGGTAATAAATGCGAACTGTACTTTGTTCACAAAAATACATGGACAGACGGACGGAGAATGTGATTCTATGGAGATCATCAAAAGGAACTATGGGTCTATCTCGTTTCCTTTTGCCTGTTACAAACAAATGCACAAAGACATAATACCCTGACCACCTTGTGGTGTAGGGTATAAAAATACAAACTACACACATGTAAAGTTACACACATACAAAGACATTTATTCGGTTTATAAATAAAACGTTTATTCACCTTTTAATATTGTAGCAACGATCTCTTTTGATTAGCTACGGATGCTGGCAACTTTCGTGTCTATGTATTTCAGTTGAACACACATACCTTTAAAAGTCTATCTCTTCATACATACACATCGAAATAACTAAATTACAAATTAGAGGTATTGCCATTTATAGACTTAGCCTTAGGGCTACAAAGGGTATATATTTTTCGATAAGACCAAAATTTGACTCATGAAAATGCCTCTTTGCAAAAAAATAGTTTCAAGATATTTGAAGTAGATCTAACGATATCCGACTGAATCTTTTAATTTTGAAATAAAAGCTTCTCAATATTCTTGCCAAAAACACATTGTGTGTAAAATTTATGTATATCCGACCACACTTTCTTGCAGATTTAATGCCCAAAATGTGATTTCTTTCAAAACATAGATTAATAGACTTTCTGACAAAAATTCTCAAACTTTTTAAATATTTTTTTTTTAGATTTCTCCAGCAAATTTTTTGAATTTTTTCAAGGACTACCTTAAAAAACTTGACAACAAGACATTCTTTAAATATTTTTTAAGAATATTTGAAGAAAGCAAGGAAAAATTATGGATATTTTAAGGAAATATTTGTATGAAATTTTTAATAAAAATCGTTGTCCTTTTTTCAAGGTCCTCCTAGATTTTTAAAGAATTTTAAAAGACACCCCCAGAAAAAATTATGGATTTTTTGGGGAATATTTTGAAGGACATTCCGAGCAAAAATTTTTAATTTCAATTAGAATTTTTAAATATTATAAATTATTAGCAAAAATATATTTATAAAAATTCTTTCGAAGGACCTCCTGATTTGTTTTAGAAATGAACACAAGAACATTTTGAATATCGTCTTGATCAAATTTTTTCAAGAATTTTAAAGGACACCCTGAACAAAAGTTTTGGATTCTTTGGAAATATTCTAAATGTCGTCCCGACTAAAAATTGTGAATTTGTCGCTAAATTAAAAATTAAATTAAAATTTCAGAAATCCTTAACAAAAATCGTGGATTTTTTTTTTCATATTTTTTTCCAAAGGGCCTCCTAATTTTTTTTTTTTCAAGAATTTTAATGGACATCCTACACAAAATTTGTGGATTTTTGGGGAGTATTTTAAAGGACATTTCGAGCAAAAATCTTAAATTTCAATTAAATTTTTTTGAGAGGATATTTTTTTACCAATAATCATAGATTTTTGATTTATAAGACATTTTTCAATGGACCTCACAAATTTTTAATAAATCTAAACCACATCCTGAACATTTATGGATTTTTGGGAATATTTTGAAGAACGACCCGACCAAAAATCTTAAACTTGTGGCATAGTTTTTTTTTAAAGATGTTAAAGGATTTCTATCGAAGGACCTCCTAATTTTTTCAAATAATTTGAAAAAACACCCTGAACGAAAATTGTGGATTTTTTGAGAACATTTTGAATGTCAGTCCGTCTAAAAATCTTAAATTTGTGGTATAATTTTTTTAAAATGACCTCTAGACAGAAAATTTCTAATTTTTTAGAAAATGTTAAAGGATTTCTATTGTTTGGATGTTTTAAAGAAAGGTTTGTAGGGTATCCTGAATAACAATCGTGGATTTTATTTATTTATTTTTTTTTTTTCAAGAAACAAACAAAATTTGTGTATTTTTTGGGAATATTTTGAAGGACATTTTTGAGAGTATGTCCTGACCAAAAATCCAAAAAAATCCAATCCAAATCCGTCCAAAAATCATGAATTTGTGGTATAATTTTTTATAAAGACCTCTTGACAGAAAATCATGATTTTTTAGAAAATTTTGAAGGCTTTTCTGAAAGAAATTGTTAATATTTTTAAGGAAGATTTTTAGGGCATCTTGAATGAAAATGTGGATTTTTTCATACTTTTTTGTGAATTTTTTCAAGGATATTTTTAAAGATAATTAAGATATTTTTAAGTTTTTTTTTTTTTTTTTTTTTTTTTTTTTTTTTTTTTTTTAAGAAAATTGGGTATCCTGAATGAAAATCGTGATTTTTTATAATTATTAAAAATTTTCAAGAATTTCAATGGACAAAAATTGTGCATTCCTTGGTAATATTTTGAAGGACAGTCCGACCAAAAATCTTGAATTTCAATTATACATTTTAGAGAGTATTTCCACGGCAAAAATCATAGATTTATAAAAAAAAAACTCTATCGAAGGACCTCCTTAATTTTTCGAATAATTTTAAAGAACACCCTGAACATAAAATGTAGATTTTTTGAGAACATTTTGAATGTCGTCCCGATCAAAATGCTTGAATTTGTGGCTTAATAAAATATAAATTTGTAAGAGACCACTTGACGAAAATCGTGCTTTTTTTTCGAAATTTTGAAAGACCTTTTCGCCAAAAATTGTGGATATTTTAAAGAAAAATTTGTAAGGCAATCTAAATAAAAATCGGGTATTTTTTCATAATTTTTTTTATTTTTTCAAAGAATTTTAAAGGACACCATAAACAAAAATTTTGGATACTTTGAAAATATTTCGAAGGACATTCCGACCAAAAATTTTGAATTTCAATTCGAGAGTATTTCCTGATCAAAAAATCATAGATTAAAACAAAAACTCTTTCGAAGGATTTTCCTCTTGACAGAAAATTGCAATTTTTTTTGTACATTTTTAAGGACCTTCTGACAGAAAATTTGGATTTGTTAAAGAAAAAATTTGTGGGGCATCCTGAAAAAATTGTGGATTTTTTTTTTCTTTGGATTTTTTTTCAAGAATTTTACAGGACACCCTATACAAAAATTGTGGGACATTCCGACCAAAAATTTTGAGTTTCGATTCAAATTTATTGACATTATTCCTGACCAAAAATCAAAGATTTATAAGAACTCTTTCGAAGAACGTCCTGAAAATTTTCAAGAATATTAAAGGAAATTTTTAAAGAGATATCTTGACAGAAAATCATAAATTTGAAAATTTTGAAGGACCTTCTGACCAAACATTGTGGACAATTAAAAAAAAGTTTGTTGGGCATCCTGAATAAAAATCGTGATTTTTTTCATACTTTTTTTGAATTTTTTCAATTATTAATTTTGTTGAAAATTTTAAAGGAAAAATTGTGGATATTTTTGCATTTTTTCATAATTTTAAACAAAAATATTGAATTCTTGGATTTTAATATTTTGAGAGTATTTCTTGACCAAAAATCATCCTTCCTCCTAGATGTTTCGACTTATTTTAAAGGACACCCTAAAAATGTCAATATTTTAAAGAACGTACCGGCCAAACATTTTTGAAATTGTAGGATATCTTTTTAAAGAGAACCCTTGACAGAAATTCATGAAATTGTTTAGACACTTTTGAAGAACCTCCAGACTAAATATTGTGGATATTTTAACTTTGCAAACCCTAATGTTTGTATCAGTGCTAGGTTAGCTACAAAAATGTATAATATCGGTGCACTCTACGAGGTTTGACAAGTTCTAACTCGATAAAAATTTTAGATTTTTAAGAATTTTTTAGAGGGACACTCCGATTTTTATTCAAATGTATCTAAGGACCATCAGAACCAAAATCATGGGTTTTTGAGATGTGAAAACAATTTGAAAAATTTAGAAGAACCATTAGCACAATTTTTTTTTGTGAAGGATTTTCTGAAATTTTTTCAGAGGACCTCTTAAATCTTTCAATGATTTTGAAGGTCATCAATAACAAACATCGTGTATTTTTTGAAAATATTGTCTGGGCGGTTCCGATAAATTATTTGCGTTTAAACGAAAAAAATATTTTAAAAATATTTTTATACCCTTCACCATAGTATGGAGGTTTTATTAAGTTTGTCATTCCGTTTGTAACACCTCGAAATATACATTTTAGACCCCACATGATCAGCATAAAATTCTATGTCGATTTTGCGATGCCCGTCCGTCTATCCCTCCATCCGTCTCTGGAAATCACCCTAGCTTCCGAACGAAATGAAGTAGGTTGATGAAATTTTACTCGAATGTATATTATTTCTGGAGGATTTTTGGTATTGAAAATGAGCCATGTAAATCCACGTTTTGGTACAGCCCCCAATATTCGATATTTTAATGATTTTAGCGACATTATTTAACGGAATTGTTTCAAATTTGGTATTTAAAGTTCGTAATGGATGCTACAGCCTGTGACAGAAAATTGTCTATGCTTGCCCAGGTCCTCGCACAGCTCCGATATAACGGTACTTCCCTATATACGACATTTTGATGATTTCCGCTACCTTATTCACCGTTTATTTCAAGTTTCGAATTTGAATATGGTAATGGCTAATGACAAGCAATGCCTATGTAGGTCCACGTCGTAGAGGCCCTAATATAACAGCTATATTCAGCTATTTTTGGCGAATTTATTCTTTCCGATTGGAAAATTTGGTCAAGACGCTCGATGATGAGTAAAATCTGGAGATACCCCTTCATATGGGCAGCAGTCCGAAACATTGTCCTACCTTTAAAGTTTCTTGCGAAGAGATTTTCTAACCCCCCTTAGAAAACAAGAAACCAAGAATAAGGGCCAAAACAATCGAAAAATGTGCCCAAAAACCCGGAAATTGCTAAAATCAGGGGAGACCTTCATATGGGGGTTCTACTGAAAAGTGGACCTAAGTGGATAATTTTTTGCAATTATGACTTCTTCTTACTAAGAACTCAAATTGCCAAGTGTGGCCGAATTTAGTGTGAAAAATATAGCTATAATGTATAAAGTACTCGAAACCGGGTTATATCCTTACTTGGGGCCTATGCCAAAACGTGGACGGACATGACCCATATTTTATACAAACAAATTTATGCTCTATCCTAAAATGTTGCAAAGAAAGTTTGAGGCCCTTTGAGGGTGATTAAGGCTCTATAAAATGGACCATAAAATAATTTTGGTCTAAGAACCCAAACTCCATTTTGGGATTTTGATATACTAACCGAATATTTACACCTCCATTGAGAATTTCCCACACACCCGATTGTCTATTGCACAGTATTATTGTAAATGATTTTGAGGCCTCGAATTTTGATTAAAGCTATTCATATTCCCTCAAATATAGGCATCGGGAAGGCTTCAGATTTGGACTTTGCAGAAAATTCTGAAAAAAAGGGAATCTATTTATTTGGCCTTGAATCATTTGGAAAAAAATACGTGGCTAAGCATTTTGTAATTTTTTATTCTTACTCAAAAAATAGAAAAAGTTGTGGTCAGTAGTACGTTTCTAAGCGAATGAGAATTTAATAATAGAACGGTAATCTGCGGTACTCTGCTAGATTCATGTTTGTGACGAGGTATTGAAGTGCTAGCTTTCTGTTATAATTTTCATAATTAATTCGAAAGTCAATACGACTGGAACAGCAATTAAAAAAAAAATAGGAAAACAAAATTTTTTAAATATGAATTTTAAAATTCCTCCTTTATACCTCTGTGCAATTTTAATCCTAATTGGAGTCCTTAAATTGGCTCAAGCAGAAATTTTCAATGTCGAGGACATCACCATAGAGACCAAGACGAGTAAATTTTGAAAATTTTATATTTCCAATTTTATTTTCAAATTTTTATTATTTTTCCCCAGGCAACTTTCGCTGCGATCGCATTGTCTGCCCCCAAAATACCCACCGGTGTGTGGTCACAAAAACCTCCAGATCTAAGGATTTGTCCCGAGTGAAGCGTAGAAACATTTGCTATTCCCGTGACAAGGAAATTTTGCAAAAATCAAAAAACTATGAACATGTCAAGGGTGGTAGTGGTGGTGGAAAGCCCATTTATTTCCGCTTGGATGTTGAACACAGTGGTAAAGTGAATGTTCTGACCTGGGATAAGCCGAAGAAGACTTCAAGAAATTTGGAGAAAATTAAAGAAAATATGATTCAGAAAATTAAGGAGTTAAAGAACAATTTGTAAAGGTTAGATGGAGAAGAGAGAAAAAAAACCAGGAGGCTAGAAGCAGAAGAGAGGAGGATCTATTTAAAATAAAAATGAAAGATATATTTCAAAAATCTTCATTGAAGGTCCTTGAAAAAATATTCTTTAAAAAATCCACGTTTCTTGGATCCTTGAAAAAATATTCGTTTAAAAAATCCACTTTTCTTGGATCCTTGAAAAAAAATATTCTTTAAAAAATCCACGTTTCTTGGATCCTTGAAGAAAATATTCTTTAGAAAATCCACGTTTCTTGGATCCTTGGAAAAAATATTCTTTAAAAAATCCACGTTTCTTGGATCCTTGGAAAAAATATTCTTTAAAAAATCCACGTTTCTTGGATCCTTGGAAAAATATTCGTTTAAAAAATCCACTTTTCTTGGATCCTTGAAAAAATATTCGTTTAAAAAATCCACTTTTCTTGGATCCTTGAAAAAAAATATTCTTTAAAAAATCCACGTTTCTTGGATCCTTGAAGAAAATATTCTTTAGAAAATCCACGTTTTTTGGATCCTTGGAAAAAATATTCTTTAAAAAATCCACGTTTCTTTTATCCTTGGAAAAAATATTCTTTGAAAAATCCACGTTTCTTGGATCCTTGGAAAAAATATTCTTTAAAAAATCCACGTTTCTTGGATCCTTGGAAAAAATATTCTTTAAAAAATCCACGTTTCTTGGATCCTTGGAAAAAATATTCTTTAAAAAATCCACGTTTCTTGGGTCCTTGAAAAAATATTCTTTAAAAAATCCACGTTTCTTGGATGGTCCTTGAAAAAATATTCTTTAAACAATCCACGTTTCTTGGATGGTCCTTGAAAAATATTTTTTAAAAAATTCACGTTTCTTGGATCCTTGAAAAAATATTCGTTTAAAAAATCCACGTTTCTTCGATCCTTGAAAAAATATTCTTTAAAAAATCCACGTTTCTTGGATCTTGAAAAAATATTCGTTTAAAAAATCCACGTTTCTTGGATGGTCCTTGAAAAAATATTCTATAAAAAATCCACGTTTCTTGGGTCCTTGAAAAAATATTCTTTAAAAAATCCACGTTTCTTGGATGGTCCTTGAAAAAATATTCTTTAAACAATCCACGTTTCTTGGATGGTCCTTGAAAAATATTTTTTAAAAAATTCACGTTTCTTGGATCCTTGAAAAAATATTCGTTTAAAAAATCCACGTTTCTTCGATCCTTGAAAAAATATTCTTTAAAAAATCCACGTTTCTTGGATCTTGAAAAAATATTCGTTTAAAAAAATCCACGTTTCTTGGATCCTTGGAAAAAATATTCTTTAAAAGATCTACGTTACTTGAATAGTTAAAAAAATATTCTTTAAAAAATCCACGTTACTTGGATCCTTGAAAAAATATTCTTTAAAAAATCCACGTTTCTTGGATACTTGAAAAAATATTCTTTAAAAAATCCACGTTTCTTGGATACTTGAAAAATATTCCTTACAAAATCCACGTTTCTTGGATACTTGAAAAAATATTCTTTAAAAAAACCACGTTTCTTGGATACTTGAAAAAATATTCTTTAAAAAATCCACGTTTCTTGGATACTTGAAAAAATATTCTTTAAAAAATCCACGTTTCTTGGATCCTTGGAAAAAATATTCTTTAAAAAATCCACGTTTCTTGGATCCTTGGAAAAAATATTCTTTAAAAAATCCACGTTTCTTGGGTCCTTGAAAAAATATTCTTTAAAAAATCCACGTTTCTTGGATGGTCCTTGAAAAAATATTCTTTAAACAATCCACGTTTCTTGGATGGTCCTTGAAAAATATTTTTTAAAAAATTCACGTTTCTTGGATCCTTGAAAAAATATTCGTTTAAAAAATCCACGTTTCTTCGATCCTTGAAAAAATATTCTTTAAAAAATCCACGTTTCTTGGATCTTGAAAAAATATTCGTTTAAAAAAATCCACGTTTCTTGGATCCTTGAAAAAATATTCGTTTAAAAAATCCACGTTTCTTGGATCCTTGGAAAAAATATTCTTTAAAAGATCTACGTTACTTGAATCCTTAAAAAAATATTCTTTAAAAAATCCACGTTACTTGGATCCTTGAAAAAATATTCTTTAAAAAATCCACGTTTCTTGTATACTTGAAAAAATATTCTTTAAAAAATCCACGTTTCTTGGATACTTGAAAAAATATTCTTTAAAAAATCCACGTTTCTTGGATACTTGAAAAAATATTCTTTAAAAAATCCACGTTTCTTGGATCCTTGGAAAAAATATTCTTTAAAAAATCCACGTTTCTTGGATACTTGAAAAATATTCTTTAAAAAAACCACGTTTCTTGGATGCTTGAAAAATATTCTTTAAAAAATCCACGTTTCTTGGATGCTTGAAAAAATATTCTTTAAAAAATCCACGTTTCTTGGATACTTGAAAAAATATTCTTTAAAAAAACCACGTTTCTTGGATACTTGAAAAAATATTCTTTAAAAAATCCACGTTTCTTGGATACTTGAAAAAATATTCTTTAAAAAATCCACGTTTCTTGGATCCTTGGAAAAAATATTCTTTAAAAAATCCACGTTTCTTGGATACTTGAAAAAATATTCTTTAAAAAATCCACGTTTCTTGGCTACTTGAAAAAATATTCTTTAAAAAATCCACGTTTCTTGGCTACTTGAAAAAATATTCTTTAAAAAATCCACGTTTCTTGGATACTTGAAAAAATATTCTTTAAAAAATCCACGTTTCTTGGATACTTGAAAAATATTCCTTACAAAATCCACGTTTCTTGGAACCTTGAAAAAATATTTATTTAAAATAATATATTAAAAATTATAATTTTTGAAATTGTATTTCATTTCAAAAGTCCATTGACATCAAACTTTTTGTGCACTTTGTAAATTTTGCGGCAATCATTTTTTTTTTAATTGGCCCCTTCCCGAAGGCAATTTTGCTCCGTGCCCATTTAACGATCCATTTAAATCACTTATGAGCGATAATAATTTTTGTTAAATGTAAAACATTAATTAAAACATGAATAAACTTTAAATAAATTAAGCAAAGGCAATTAACGGACATTGTCACCGGTCGAACAAAATACAAAGAAAAAAATTGAAATAAAATCACAAAGCTATGAAGTGGCAAATAATGCGTCATTCTGCCCCAGCCCTAAACAACGTTACTTCAATTTAACAAAAAAAAAATCCAACTCAGAAATGTAAAGTTTATTTTTTTTAATTATTTCAATACTTGAAACACATAAAGCAAAAGCTGGGTAATTTTTATGACAGCCTCTCTCGTTTGGGTTGGGGGCAGATTGGTCGGACAAGTGGACTGCTGTCAGATTTGTGTTTTGGTAGACTTGTCGTTTTCTGATGACTTTTGATATCAGCCCAGATCAGATCATCATCATGACGATCGTAAAAAACAAATCAACAAATATGAGCCACACACAAACCTCTGAGTGGGGTCTATCATCGATGACATATTCTACGTGGTTTGTTGTTTATTTTAGAGTGAAAAAATGTTTTGAAAAAAAATGTGTTAACTTGTTTTGCATTAATATATAATTGGAATTTTATTTTTTGTTCTGATTTAAACAAACTCCCCATTAGCATAGCGGAGCTGCAAATTGGCCCGCTTTCAGTGGAATCAGAACAAAAATGCCAATTCTCGGACATTTTGATGTATGTGCCAGGTTACAAAACAGCGATTTTTTATTGTCTAGAACTTGTAAAGCAATTATGGCTTACATGGCATGAAATGACAAGGAAGCCAACAAAAGATCAAGGATAAATGGAAAATATATTTTCTGAGTACATTGACCCAAGTTTTGATTTTTTAAAGAATATTTTTTTCAAGGACCCAAGAAACGTGGATTTTTTAAAGAATATTTTTTCAAGCATCCAAGAAACGTGGATTTTTTAAACAATATTTTTTTCAAGGATCCAAGAAACGTGGATTTTTTAAACGAATATTTTTTCAAGGATCCAAGAAACGTGGATTTTTTTAAACGAATATTTTTTCAAGGATCCAAGAAACGTGGATTTTTTAAAAAATATTTTTTCAAGGACCACCAGTTGAAGAAACGTGAATTTTTAAAAAATATTTTTCAAGGACTCAAGGACCAAGAAACGTGAATTTTTTAAAAAATATTTTTTCAAGGACCCAAGGACCAAGAAACGTGGATTTTTTAAACGAATATTTTTTCAAGGATCCAAGAAACGTGGATTTTTTAAACGAATATTTTTCCAAGGATCCAAGAAACGTGGATTTTTTAAACGAATATTTTTTCAAGGATCCAAGAAACGTGGATTTTTTAAAGAATACTTTTTTCAAGGATCCAAGAAACGTGGATTTTTTAAAGAATACTTTTTTCAAGGATCCAAGAAACGTGGATTTTTTAAAGAATTTTTTTTAAAGGATCCAAGAAACGTGGATTTTTTAAAGAATTTTTTTCAAGGATCCAAGAAACGTGGATTTTTTAAAAGAATTTTTTTTCAAGGATCCAAGAAACGTGGATTTTTTAAACGAATATTTTTTCAAGGATCCAAGAAACGTGGATTTTTTAAACAAATATTTTTTCAAGGATCCAAGAAACGTGGATTTTTTTAAACAAATATTTTTTCAAGGATCCAAGAAACGTGGATTTTTTAAAGAATACTTTTTCAAGGATCCAAGAAACGTGGATTTTTTAAAGAATATTTTTTCAAGGATCCAAGAAACGTGGATTTTTTAAAGAATATTTTTTTCCAAGGATCCAAGAAACGTGGATTTTTTAAAGAATATTTTTTCAAGGATCCAAGAAACGTGGATTTTTTAAAGAATATTTTTTCAAGGATCCAAGAAACGTGGATTTTTTAAAGAATATTTTTTCAAGGATCCAAGAAACGTGGATTTTTTAAAGAATATTTTTTCAAGGATCCAAGAAACGTGGATTTTTTAAAGAATATTTTTTTCCAAGGATCCAAGAAACGTGGATTTTTTAAAGAATATTTTTTTCCAAGGATCCAAGAAACGTGGATTTTTTAAAGAATATTTTTTCAAGGATCCAAGAAACGTGGATTTTTTAAAGAATATTTTTTCAAGGATCCAAGAAACGTGGATTTTTTGAAGAATATTTTTTCAAGGATCCAAGAAACGTGGATTTTTTAAAGAATATTTTTTCAAGGTTCCAAGAAACTTGGATTTTTTAAACGAATATTTTTTCAAGGATCCAAGAAACGTGGATTTTTTTTAAAGAATATTTTTCAAGGATCCAAAAAACGTGGATTTTTTTAACGAATATTTTTTCAAGGATCCAAAAACGTGGATTTTTTTTTAAAGAATATTTTTTCAAGGATCCAAGAAACGTGGATTTTTTAAAGAATATTTTTTCAAGGAATCAAGAAACGTAGATTTTATAAAGAATATTTTTTCAACGACCATCAGTTCAAGAAACGTGGATTTTTTAAACGAATATTTTTTCAAGGATCCAAGAAACGTGGATTTTTTTAAAGAATATTTTTTCAAGGATCCAAGAAACGTGGATTTTTTAAAGAATATTTTTTCAAGGATCCAAGAAACGTGGATTTTTTAAAGAATATTTTTTCTAGGATCATCCAAGAAACGTGGATTTTTTAAACGAATATTTTTTCAAAGATCATCCAAGAAACGTGGATTTTTTAAACGAATATTTTTTCAAAGATCATCCAAGAAACGTGGATTTTTTAAACGAATATTTTTTCAAGCATCCAAGAAACGTGGATTTTTTAAACGAATATTTTTCCCAAGGATCCAAGAAACGTGGATTTTTTTAAACGAATATTTTTTCAAGGATCCAAGAAACGTGGATTTTTTAAACGAATATTTTTTCAAGGATCCAAGAAACGTGGATTTTTAAACGAATATTTTTTCAAGGATCCAAGAAACGTGGATTTTTAAACGAATATTTTCTCAAGGATCCAAGAAACGTGGATTTTTAAACGAATATTTTTTCAAGGATCCAAGAAACGTGGATTTTTTAAACGAATATTTTTTCAAGGATCCAAGAAACGTGGATTTTTTAAACGAATATTTTTTCAAGGATCCAAGAAACGTGGATTTTTTAAACGAATATTTTTTCAAGGATCCAAGAAACGTGGATTTTTAAACGAATATTTTTTCAAGGATCCAAGAAACGTGGATTTTTAAACGAATATTTTCTCAAGGATCCAAGAAACGTGGATTTTTAAACGAATATTTTTTCAAGGATCCAAGAAACGTGGATTTTTTAAACGAATATTTTTTCAAGGATCCAAGAAACGTGGATTTTTTAAACGAATATTTTTTCAAGGATCCAAGAAACGTGGATTTTTTAAACGAATATTTTTTCAAGGATCCAAGAAACGTGGATTTTTAAAGAATATTTTTTCAAGGATCCCTAAAACGTGGATTTTTTAAAGAATATTTTTCCAAGGATCAAAGAAACGTGGATTTTAAAGAATATTTTTTCAAGGATCCAAGAAGCGTGGATTTTTTAAAGAATATTTTTTCTAGGATCCAAGAAACGTGGATTTTTAAACGAATATTTTTTCAAGGATCCAAGAAACGTGGATTTTTAAACGAATATTTTTTCAAGGATCCAAGAAACGTGGATTTTTAAACGAATATTTTCTCAAGGATCCAAGAAACGTGGATTTTTAAACGAATATTTTTTCAAGGATCCAAGAAACGTGGATTTTTAAACGAATATTTTTTCAAGGATCCAAGAAACGTGGATTTTTAAACGAATATTTTTTCAAGGATCCAAGAAACGTGGATTTTTAAACGAATATTTTCTCAAGGATCCAAGAAACGTGGATTTTTAAACGAATATTTTTTCAAGGATCCAAGAAACGTGGATTTTTTAAACGAATATTTTTTCAAGGATCCAAGAAACGTGGATTTTTTAAACGAATATTTTTCAAGGATCCAAGAAACGTGGATTTTTTAAACGAATATTTTTTCAAGGATCCAAGAAACGTGGATTTTTAAACGAATATTTTTTCAAGGATCCAAGAAACGTGGATTTTTAAACGAATATTTTCTCAAGGATCCAAGAAACGTGGATTTTTAAACGAATATTTTTTCAAGGATCCAAGAAACGTGGATTTTTTAAACGAATATTTTTTCAAGGATCCAAGAAACGTGGATTTTTTAAACGAATATTTTTTCAAGGATCCAAGAAACGTGGATTTTTTAAACGAATATTTTTCAAGGATCCAAGAAACGTGGATTTTTAAACGAATATTTTTTCAAGGATCCAAGAAACGTGGATTTTTAAACGAATATTTTCTCAAGGATCCAAGAAACGTGGATTTTTAAACGAATATTTTTTCAAGGATCCAAGAAACGTGGATTTTTTAAACGAATATTTTTTCAAGGATCCAAGAAACGTGGATTTTTTAAACGAATATTTTTTCAAGGATCCAAGAAACGTGGATTTTTTAAACGAATATTTTTTCAAGGATCCAAGAAACGTGGATTTTTAAACGAATATTTTTTCAAGGATCCAAGAAACGTGGATTTTTAAACGAATATTTTCTCAAGGATCCAAGAAACGTGGATTTTTAAACGAATATTTTTTCAAGGATCCAAGAAACGTGGATTTTTTAAACGAATATTTTTTCAAGGATCCAAGAAACGTGGATTTTTTAAACGAATATTTTTTCAAGGATCCAAGAAACGTGGATTTTTTAAACGAATATTTTTTCAAGGATCCAAGAAACGTGGATTTTTTAAAGAATATTTTTTCAAGGATCCCTAAAACGTGGATTTTTTAAAGAATATTTTTTCCAAGGATCAAAGAAACGTGGATTTTTAAAGAATATTTTTTCAAGGATCCAAGAAGCGTGGATTTTTTAAAGAATATTTTTTCTAGGATCATCCAAGAAACGTGGATTTTTTAAACGAATATTTTTTCAAAGATCATCCAAGAAACGTGGATTTTTTAAACGAATATTTTTTCAAAGATCATCCAAGAAACGTGGATTTTTTAAACGAATATTTTTTCAAGCATCCAAGAAACGTGGATTTTTTAAACGAATATTTTTCCCAAGGATCCAAGAAACGTGGATTTTTTAAACGAATATTTTTTCAAGGATCCAAGAAACGTGGATTTTTTAAACGAATATTTTTTCAAGGATCCAAGAAACGTGGATTTTTTAAACGAATATTTTTTCAAGGATCCAAGAAACGTGGATTTTTAAACGAATATTTTTTCAAGGATCCAAGAAACGTGGATTTTTAAACGAATATTTTCTCAAGGATCCAAGAAACGTGGATTTTTAAACGAATATTTTTTCAAGGATCCAAGAAACGTGGATTTTTTAAACGAATATTTTTTCAAGGATCCAAGAAACGTGGATTTTTTAAACGAATATTTTTCAAGGATCCAAGAAACGTGGATTTTTTAAACGAATATTTTTTCAAGGATCCAAGAAACGTGGATTTTTTAAAGAATATTTTTTCAAGGATCCTAGAAACGATATTCATTACCAAAAGAGAGAAAATTTATAAATGTTTTGAAATTTATATACTTTCTCTCTCTCCGGTATTAGACGCTGACTTGTGAACATAAATCTTTAATGAGCCTGCGTGTGTTCTCTCTCCAGGTAATAAAGATAAACCTTACACATAATTTGTGGTAATTTCAATCATTTAAGAGAAAGAAAAAAGGAAATTAAAATAAAAAAAAATTCAATAACAAAAAGGAAAATGTTCCCTTCCCCAAAGAGTCATTCGGTAGTCAATCATAAATGCAATAAAATATCAACAGGTGTTAAATACCCGGCCATTTATGAGTCGGGTATGAATGAAGTTACAAAATCACAAAAATGATGTTCGGAATGCCTGATGATGATCATAAAAAAGGGGCAAATGAGCTGCTGATTACTTATTTGGTAATAATATTTTAGATTTATAGCCATTGATAAATAATGGGAAGATGTGACATACTTCTAAGGAAGGTTGTGACTTTGAAATATGGGAGGAAAAAATTTATGCGGAAGTGATTTTGGTGACATAAAAAAATCATAACTATCAGCCGCAGGTACACTTTCTATCCTTCACAAGCATACCCCTTTGGCTCTTTTTGGGGTGAACAACAGATTCTCACCTGTTCCATGGAAAATTTGTTCAAATAACGCCTTTTATTCCTCATAGCTAAACACGCGCAAGTGCTATGACAAAATTCTCAACCATTTCAAAATCCAATTTCATAGAGTTTTTTATTGGGCTTTTGGGTCTTATTTTTCTTTAAGTCTTCCAAAATTTAATATTTTATTTGGGATTTTTAGAGAAAAATTTTTCATGGGTCCAAAAAACAAGTTATTTTTACAGAATATTTATTCAAAGATCCAAAAAACCTGAATTTTTTAAAGAATATTTTTTCATAGATCCAAGAAACGTGGATTTTTTAAAGAATATTTTTTAAAGGCCCACAGGTGAAGGAAAGTGAATTTTTTAAAGAATATTTTTCAAGGGACATCAGTTGAAGGAAAGTAAATTTTTTAAAGAATACTTTTTCAAGGACCACCAGTTGAAGATTCGTTGATTTTTTAAAGAATATTTTTTCAAGGACCAAAAGACCAAAAAACGTGGAAATTTTAAAGAATACTTTTTCAAAGACCATCAGTTAAAGAAGCTTGGATTTTTTAACAAAATATTTTTTTAAGGACCAAAAGTCCAAAAAACGTGTATTTTTTAAAGAATATTTTTTAAGGACCAAAAAACGTGTATTTTTTAAAGAATATTTTTTCAAGGACCAAAAGACCAAGAAACGTGGATTTTTTAAAGAATATTTTTTCAAGGACCATTGTTTTACTTGTAAAATATGCATGTTCTCATGCTGAAGACTCTCGGATTTTCTTCACATTTTTAATACATTCTTGCCTGAGAACCATTTATGAACTCTATCGGCAAAAAATTACCAAAATTTCCAAAAAGTACAAAGAGAATTTAAAGACTTAGTTGGACAAAGGCGAATAAAACTTTTAATGATTTAATTTCGATTGTATTTTTTAAAGAATATTTTTTCAAGGACCAAAAGACCAAGAAACGTGGATTTTTTAAAGAATATTTTTTCAAGGACCAAAGACCAAGAAACGTGGATTTTTAAAGAATATTTTTTCAAGGACCAAAAGGCCAAGAAACGTGGATTTTTTAAAGAATATTTTTTCAACGACCATCAGTTGAAGATTCGTGGATTTTTTAAAGAATATTTTTTCAACGACCATCAGTTGAAGATTCGTGGATTTTTTAAAGAATATTTTTTCAACGACCATCAGTTGAAGATTCGTGGATTTTTTAAAGAATATTTTTTCAACGACCATCAGTTGAAGATTCGTGGATTTTTTAAAGAATATTTTTTCAACGACCATCAGTTGAAGATTCGTGGATTTTTTAAAGAATATTTTTTCAACGACCATCAGTTGAAGATTCGTGGATTTTTTAAAGAATATTTTTCAACGACCATCAGTTGAAGATTCGTGGATTTTTAAAGAATATTTTTCAACGACCATCAGTTGAAGATTCGTGGATTTTTTAAAGAATATTTTTTCAACGACCATCAGTTGAAGATTCGTGGATTTTTTAAAGAATATTTTTCAACGACCATCAGTTGAAGATTCGTGGATTTTTTAAAGAATATTTTTCAACGACCATCAGTTGAAGATTCGTGGATTTTTTAAAGAATATTTTTCAACGACCATCAGTTGAAGATTCGTGGATTTTTTAAAGAATATTTTTTCAACGACCATCAGTTGAAGATTCGTGGATTTTTTAAAGAATATTTTTTCAACGACCATCAGTTGAAGATTCGTGGATTTTTAAAGAATATTTTTTCAACGACCATCAGTTGAAGATTCGTGGATTTTTTAAAGAATATTTTTCAACGACCATCAGTTGAAGATTCGTGGATTTTTTAAAGAATATTTTTCAACGACCATCAGTTGAAGATTCGTGGATTTTTTAAAGAATATTTTTTCAACGACCATCAGTTGAAGATTCGTGGATTTTTTAAAGAATATTTTTTCAACGGACCATCAGTTGAAGATTCGTGGATTTTTTAAAGAATATTTTTTCAACGACCATCAGTTGAAGATTCGTGGATTTTTTAAAGAATATTTTTTCAACGACCATCAGTTGAAGATTCGTGGATTTTTTAAAGAATATTTTTTCAACGGACCATCAGTTGAAGATTCGTGGATTTTTTAAAGAATATTTTTCAAGGACCATCAGTTGAAGATTCGTGGATTTTTTAAAGAATATTTTTTCAACGACCATCAGTTGAAGATTCGTGGATTTTTTAAAGAATATTTTTCAACGACCATCAGTTGAAGATTCGTGGATTTTTTAAAGAATATTTTTTCAACGACCATCAGTTGAAGATTCGTGGATTTTTTAAAGAATATTTTTTCAACGGACCATCAGTTGAAGATTCGTGGATTTTTTAAAGAATATTTTTTCAACGACCATCAGTTGAAGATTCGTGGATTTTTTAAAGAATATTTTTTCAAGGACCATCAGTTGAAGATTCGTGGATTTTTTAAAGAATATTTTTTCAACGACATCAGTTGAAGATTCGTGGATTTTTAAAGAATATATTTTTCAACGACCATCAGTTGAAGATTCGTGGATTTTTTAAAGAATATTTTTTCAACCGACCATCATTGAAGAATTCGTGGATTTTTAAAGAATATTTTTTCAAGGACATCAGTGAAGATTCGTGGATTTTAAAGAATATTTTTCAACGACATCAGTTGAAGATTCGTGGATTTTTAAAGACATAGGTTTTTTAAACGACATCAGTTGAAGATTCGGGATTTTTTAAGAATATTTTTTCAACGACCATCAGTTGAAGATTCGTGGATTTTTTTAAAGAATATTTTTCACGACCATCAGTTGGAAGATTCGTGGATTTTTTAAAGAATATTTTTTCAACGACCATCAGTTGAAGATTCGTGGATTTTTTAAAGAATATTTTTTCAACGACATCAGTTGAAGATTCGTGGGATTTTTTAAAGAATATTTTTCAACGACCATCAGTTGAAGATTCGTGGATTTTTTAAAGAATATTTTTTCAACGGACCATCAGTTGAAGATCGTGGGATTTTTTAAGATATTTTTTCAAGCGACCATCAGTTGAAGATCGTGGATTTTTAAAAGATATTTTTTCAACGACCATCAGTTGAAGATTCGTGGATTTTTAAAGAATATTTTTCAACGACCATCAGTTGAAGCTTCGTGGATTTTTAAAGAATATTTTTTCAACGACCATCAGTTGAAGATCGTGGATTTTTTTAAAGAATATTTTTTCAACGACCTCAGTGAAGATTCGTGGATTTGTTAAAGAATATTTTTCAACGACCCTCCAGTTGAAGATTCGTGGATTTTTTAAAGAATATTTTTCAACGACCATCAGTTGAAGATTCGTGGATTTTTTAAAGAATATTTTTTCAACGACCATCAGTTGAAGATTCGTGGATTTTTTAAAGAATATTTTTTCAACGACCATCAGTTGAAGATTCGTGGATTTTTTAAAGAATATTTTTTCAACGACCATCAGTTGAAGATTCGTGGATTTTTTAAAGACTATTTTTCAACGACCATCAGTTGAAGATTCGTGGATTTTTTAAAGAATATTTTTTCAACGACCATCAGTTGAAGATTCGTGGATTTTTTAAAGAATATTTTTTCAACGACCATCAGTTGAAGATTCGTGGATTTTTAAAGAATATTTTTTCAACGACCATCAGTTGAAGATTCGTGGATTTTTTAAAGAATATTTTTCAACGACCATCAGTTGAAGATTCGTGGATTTTTTAAAGAATATTTTTTCAACGACCATCAGTTGAAGATTCGTGGATTTTTAAAGAATATTTTTTCAACGACCATCAGTTGAAGATTCGTGGATTTTTTAAAGAATATTTTTTCAACGACCATCAGTTGAAGATTCGTGGATTTTTTAAAGAATATTTTTTCAACGACCATCAGTTGAAGATTCGTGGATTTTTAAGAATATTTTTTCACGACCACAGTGAAGATTCGTGGATTTTTAAAGGAATATTTTTTCAACGACCATCAGTTGAAGATTCGTGGATTTTTAAAGAATATTTTTTCAACGACCATCAGTGAAGATTCGTGGATTTTTTAAAGAATATTTTTTCAACGACCATCAGTTGAAGATTCGTGGATTTTTTAAAGAATATTTTTTCAACGACCATCAGTTGAAGATTCGTGGATTTTTTAAAGAATATTTTTTCAACGACCATCAGTTGAAGATTCGTGGATTTTTTAAAGAATATTTTTTCAACGACCATCAGTTGAAGATTCGTGGATTTTTTAAAGAATATTTTTTCAACGACCATCAGTTGAAGATTCGTGGATTTTTTAAAGAATATTTTTCAACGACCATCAGTTGAAGATTCGTGGATTTTTTAAAGATATTTTTTCAACGACCCATCAGTGAAGATTCGTGGATTTTTTAAAGAATATTTTTTCAACGACCATCAGTTGAAGATTCGTGATTTTTTAAAGAATATTTTTTCAACGACCATCAGTTGAAGATTCGTGGATTTTTTAAAGAATATTTTTCAACGACCATCAGTTGAAGATTCGTGGATTTTTTAAAGAATATTTTTTTCAACGACCATCAGTTGAAGAGTCGTGGATTTTTAAAGAATAGTTTTTCACGACCATCAGTTGAAGATTCGTGGATTTTTTAAAGAATATTTTTCAACGACCATCAGTTGAAGATTCGTGGATTTTTTAAAGAATATTTTTTCAACGACCATCAGTTGAAGATTCGTGGATTTTTTAAAGAATATTTTTTCAACGACCATCAGTTGAAGATTTCGTGGATTTTTTAAAGAATATTTCAACGACCATCAGTTGAAAGATTCGTGGATTTTTTAAGAATAGTTTTTCAACGACCATCAGTTGAAGATTCGTGGATTTTTTAAAGAATATTTTTTTCAACGACCATCAGTTGAAGATTCGTGGATTTTTTTAAAGAATATTTTTTCAAGGCACCATCAGTTGAAGATTCGTTGGATTTTTAAAGAATATTTTTTTCAACGACCATCAGTTGAAGATTCGGGGATTTTTAAAGAATATTTTTTTCCAACGGACCATCAGTTGAAGATTCGTGGATTTTTTAAAGAATATTTTTCAAGGACCATCAGTTGAAGATTCGTGATTTTTTAAAGAATATTTTTTCAACGACCATCAGTTGAAGATTCGTGGATTTTTTAAAGAATATTTTTTCAACGACCATCAGTTGAAGATTCGTGGATTTTTTTAAAGAATATTTTTTCAACGACCATCAGTTGAAGATTCGTGGATTTTTTAAAGAATATTTTTCAACGACCATCAGTTGAAGATTCGTGGATTTTTTAAAGAATATTTTTTCAACGACCATCAGTTGAAGATTCGTGGATTTTTTAAAGAATATTTTTTCAAGGACCATCAGTTGAAGATTCGTGGATTTTTTAAAGAATATTTTTTCAACGACCATCAGTTGAAGATCATTGAAGATTCGTGGATTTTTTAAAAGAATATTTTTTCAAACGACCGGATTAATTCACCCACAATTTGAAGATTCGTGGATTTTTTAAAGAATATTTTTTCAACGACCATCAGTTGAAGATTCGGGGATTTTTAAAGAATATTTTTTTCAACGACCATCAGTTGAAGATTCGTGGATTTTTTAAAGAATATTTTTTCAACGACCATCAGTTGAAGATTCGTGGATTTTTTAAAAGAATATTTTTCAACGACCATCATTGAAGATTCGTGGATTTTTAAAGAATATTTTTCAACGACCATCAGTTGAAGATTCGTGATTTTTTAAAGAATATTTTTTCAACGACCATCAGTTGAAGATTCGTGGATTTTTTAAAGAATATTTTTTCAACGACCATCAGTTGAAGATTCGTGGATTTTTTAAAGAATATTTTTTCAACGACCATCAGTTGAAGATTCGTGGATTTTTTAAAGATATTTTTTCAACGACCATCAGTTGAAGATTCGTGGATTTTTTAAAGAATATTTTTTCAACGACCATCAGTTGAAGATTCGTGGATTTTTAAAGAATATTTTTTCAACGACCATCAGTTGAAGATTCGTGGATTTTTTAAAGAATATTTTTTCAACGACCATCAGTTGAAGATTCGTGGATTTTTTAAAGAATATTTTTTCAACGACCATCAGTTGAAGATTCGTGGATTTTTTAAAGAATATTTTTTCAACGGACCATCAGTTGAAGATTCGTGGATTTTTTAAAGAATATTTTTCAACGACCATCAGTTGAAGATTCGTGGATTTTTAAAGAATATTTTTTCAACGACCATCAGTTGAAGATTCGTGGATTTTTTAAAGAATATTTTTTCAACGACCATCAGTTGAAGATTCGTGGATTTTTTAAAGAATATTTTTTCAACGACCATCAGTTGAAGATTCGTGGATTTTTAAAGAATATTTTTTCAACGACCATCAGTTGAAGATTCGTGGATTTTTTAAAGAATATTTTTTCAACGACCATCAGTTGAAGATTCGTGGATTTTTTAAAGAATATTTTTTCAACGACCATCAGTTGAAGATTCGTGGATTTTTTAAAGAATATTTTTTCAACGACCATCAGTTGAAGATTCGTGGATTTTTTAAAGAATATTTTTTCAACGACCATCAGTTGAAGATTCGTGGATTTTTTAAAGAATATTTTTTCAACGACCATCAGTTGAAGATTCGTGGATTTTTTAAAGAATATTTTTTCAACGACCATCAGTTGAAGATTCGTGGATTTTTTAAAGAATATTTTTTCAACGACCATCAGTTGAAGATTCGTGGATTTTTTAAAGAATATTTTTTCAACGACCATCAGTTGAAGATTCGTGGATTTTTTAAAGAATATTTTTTCAACGACCATCAGTTGAAGATTCGTGGATTTTTTAAAGAATATTTTTTCAACGACCATCAGTTGAAGATTCGTGGATTTTTTAAAGAATATTTTTTCAACGACCATCAGTTGAAGATTCGTGGATTTTTAAAGAATATTTTTTCAACGACCATCAGTTGAAGATTCGTGGATTTTTTAAAGAATATTTTTTCAACGACCATCAGTTGAAGATTCGTGGATTTTTTAAAGAATATTTTTTCAACGACCATCAGTTGAAGATTCGTGGATTTTTTAAGAATATTTTTTTCAACGACCATCAGTTGAAGATTCGTGGATTTTTAAAGAATATTTTTTCAACGACCATCAGTTGAAGATTCGTGGATTTTTTAAAGAATATTTTTTCAACGACCATCAGTTGAAGATTCGTGGATTTTTTAAAGAATATTTTTCAACGACCATCAGTTGAAGATTCGTGGATTTTTTAAAGAATATTTTTTCAACGACCATCAGTTGAAGATTCGTGGATTTTTTAAAGAATATTTTTCAACGACCATCAGTTGAAGATTCGTGGATTTTTTTAAAGAATATTTTTTCAACGACCATCAGTTGAAGATTCGTGGATTTTTTAAAGAATATTTTTTCAAGGACCATCAGTTGAAGATTCGTGGATTTTTTAAAGAATATTTTTTCAACGACCATCAGTTGAAGATCGTGGATTTTTTAAAGAATATTTTTTCAACGACCATCAGTTGAAGATTCGTGGATTTTTTAAAGAATATTTTTTCAACGACCATCAGTTGAAGATTCGTGGATTTTTTAAAGAATATTTTTCAACGACCATCAGTTGAAGATTCGTGGATTTTTTAAAGAATATTTTTTCAACGACCATCAGTTGAAGATTCGTGGATTTTTTAAAGAATATTTTTTCAACGACCATCAGTTGAAGATTCGTGGATTTTTTAAAGAATATTTTTTCAACGACCATCAGTTGAAGATTCGTGGATTTTTAAAGAATATTTTTCAACGACCATCAGTTGAAGATTCGTGGATTTTTTAAAGAATATTTTTTCAACGACCATCAGTTGAAGATTCGTGGATTTTTTAAAGAATATTTTTTCAACGACCATCAGTTGAAGATTCGTGGATTTTTTAAAGAATATTTTTTCAACGACCATCAGTTGAAGATTCGTGGATTTTTTAAAGAATATTTTTTCAACGACCATCAGTTGAAGATTCGTGGATTTTTTAAAGAATATTTTTTCAACGACCATCAGTTGAAGATTCGTGGATTTTTTAAAGAATATTTTTCAACGACCATCAGTTGAAGATTCGTGGATTTTTTAAAGAATATTTTTTCAACGACCATCAGTTGAAGATTCGTGGATTTTTTAAAGAATATTTTTTCAACGACCATCAGTTGAAGATTCGTGGATTTTTTAAAGAATATTTTTTCAACGACCATCAGTTGAAGATTCGTGGATTTTTTAAAGAATATTTTTTCAAGACCATCAGTTGAAGATTCGTGGATTTTTAAGAATATTTTTTCAACGACCATCAGTTGAAGATTCGTGGATTTTTTAAAGAATATTTTTCAACGACCATCAGTTGAAGATTCGTGGATTTTTTAAAGAATATTTTTTCAACGACCATCAGTTGAAGATTCGTGGATTTTTTAAAGAATATTTTTTCAACGACCATCAGTTGAAGATTCGTGGATTTTTTAAAGAATATTTTTTCAAGGACCATCAGTTGAAGATTCGTGGATTTTTTAAAGAATATTTTTTCAACGACCATCAGTTGAAGATTCGTGGATTTTTTAAAGAATATTTTTTCAACGACCATCAGTTGAAGATTCGTGGATTTTTTAAAGAATATTTTTTCAAGGACCATCAGTTGAAGATTCGTGGATTTTTTAAAGAATATTTTTTCAACGACCATCAGTGAAGATTCGTGGATTTTTTAAAGAATATTTTTTCAAGACCATCAGTTGAAGATTCGTGGATTTTTTAAAGAATATTTTTTCAACGACCATCAGTTGAAGATTCGTGGATTTTTTAAAGAATATTTTTCAAGGACCATCAGTTGAAGATTCGTGGATTTTTTTAAAGAATATTTTTTCAAGACCATCAGTTGAAGATTCGTGGATTTTTTAAAGAATATTTTTTCAACGACCATCAGTTGAAGATTCGTGGATTTTTTAAAGAATATTTTTTCAACGACCATCAGTTGAAGATTCGTGGATTTTTTAAAGAATATTTTTTCAACGACCATCAGTTGAAGATTCGTGGATTTTTTAAAGAATATTTTTCAACGACCATCAGTTGAAGATTCGTGGATTTTTTAAAGAATATTTTTTCAACGACCATCAGTTGAAGATTCGTGGATTTTTTAAAGAATATTTTTTCAACGACCATCAGTTGAAGATTCGTGGATTTTTTAAAGAATATTTTTTCAACGACCATCAGTTGAAGATTCGTGGATTTTTTAAAGAATATTTTTTCAACGACCATCAGTTGAAGATTCGTGGATTTTTTTAAAGAATATTTTTTCAACGACCATCAGTTGAAGATTCGTGGATTTTTTAAAGAATATTTTTTCAACGACCATCAGTTGAAGATTCGTGGATTTTTTAAAGAATATTTTTTCAACGACCATCAGTTGAAGATTCGTGGATTTTTTAAAGAATATTTTTTCAACGACCATCAGTTGAAGATTCGTGGATTTTTTAAAGAATATTTTTTTCAACGACATCAGTTGAAGATTCGTGGATTTTTTAAAGAATATTTTTTCAACGACCATCAGTTGAAGATTCGTGGATTTTTTAAAGAATATTTTTTCAACGACCATCAGTTGAAGATTCGTGGATTTTTTAAAGAATATTTTTTCACGACCATCAGTTGAAGATTCGTGGATTTTTTAAAGAATATTTTTTCAACGACCATCAGTTGAAGATTCGTGGATTTTTTAAAGAATATTTTTTCAACGACCATCAGTTGAAGATTCGTGGATTTTTTAAAGAATATTTTTTTCAACGACCATCAGTTGAAGATTCGTGGATTTTTTAAAGAATATTTTTTCAAGGACCATCAGTTGAAGATTCGTGGATTTTTTAAAGAATATTTTTTCAACGACCATCAGTTGAAGATTCGTGGATTTTTTAAAGAATATTTTTTCAACGACCATCAGTTGAAGATTCGTGGATTTTTTAAAGAATATTTTTTCAACGACCATCAGTTGAAGATTCGTGGATTTTTTAAAGAATATTTTTTCAACGGACCATCAGTTGAAGATTCGTGGATTTTTTAAAGAATATTTTTTCAGGACCATCAGTTGAAGATTCGTGGATTTTTTAAAGAATATTTTTCAACGACCATCAGTTGAAGATTCGTGGATTTTTTAAAGAATATTTTTTCAACGACCATCAGTTGAAGATTCGTGGATTTTTTAAAGAATATTTTTCAACGACCATCAGTTGAAGATTCGTGGATTTTTTAAAGAATATTTTTTCAAGGACCATCAGTTGAAGATTCGTGGATTTTTTAAAGAATATTTTTTCAACGACCATCAGTTGAAGATTCGTGGATTTTTTAAAGAATATTTTTTCAACGACCATCAGTTGAAGATTCGTGGATTTTTTAAAGAATATTTTTTCAACGACCATCAGTTGAAGATTCGTGGATTTTTTTAAAGAATATTTTTTCAACGACCATCAGTTGAAGATTCGTGGATTTTTTAAAGAATATTTTTTCAACGACCATCAGTTGAAGATTCGTGGATTTTTTAAAGAATATTTTTTCAACGACCATCAGTTGAAGATTCGTGGATTTTTTAAAGAATATTTTTTCAAGGACCATCAGTTGAAGATTCGTGGATTTTTTTAAAGAATATTTTTTCAAGGACCATCAGTTGAAGATTCGTGGATTTTTTAAAGAATATTTTTTCAACGACCATCAGTTGAAGATTCGTGGATTTTTTAAAGAATATTTTTTCAACGACCATCAGTTGAAGATTCGTGGATTTTTTAAAGAATATTTTTTCAACGACCATCAGTTGAAGATTCGTGGATTTTTTAAAGAATATTTTTTCAAGGACCATCAGTTGAAGATTCGTGGATTTTTTTAAAGAATATTTTTTCAACGACCATCAGTTGAAGATTCGTGGATTTTTTAAAGAATATTTTTTCAAGGACCATCAGTTGAAGATTCGTGGATTTTTTAAAGAATATTTTTTCAACGACCATCAGTTGAAGATTCGTGGATTTTTTAAAGAATATTTTTTCAACGACCATCAGTTGAAGATTCGTGGATTTTTTTAAAGAATATTTTTTCAACGACCATCAGTTGAAGATTCGTGGATTTTTTAAAGAATATTTTTTCAAGGACCATCAGTTGAAGATTCGTGGATTTTTTAAAGAATATTTTTTCAACGACCATCAGTTGAAGATTCGTGGATTTTTTAAAGAATATTTTTTCAACGACCATCAGTTGAAGATTCGTGGATTTTTTAAAGAATATTTTTTCAACGACCATCAGTTGAAGATTCGTGGATTTTTTAAAGAATATTTTTTCAAGGACCATCAGTTGAAGATTCGTGGATTTTTTAAAGAATATTTTTTCAACGACCATCAGTTGAAGATTCGTGGATTTTTTAAAGAATATTTTTTCAACGACCATCAGTTGAAGATTCGTGGATTTTTTAAAGAATATTTTTTCAACGACCATCAGTTGAAGATTCGTGGATTTTTTAAAGAATATTTTTTCAACGACCATCAGTTGAAGATTCGTGGATTTTTTAAAGAATATTTTTTCAACGACCATCAGTTGAAGATTCGTGGATTTTTTAAAGAATATTTTTTCAACGACCATCAGTTGAAGATTCGTGGATTTTTTAAAGAATATTTTTTCAACGACCATCAGTTGAAGATTCGTGGATTTTTTAAAGAATATTTTTTCAACGACCATCAGTTGAAGATTCGTGGATTTTTTAAAGAATATTTTTTCAAGGACCATCAGTTGAAGATTCGTGGATTTTTAAAGAATATTTTTTCAAGGACCATCAGTTGAAGATTCGTGGATTTTTTAAAGAATATTTTTTCAAGGACCATCAGTTGAAGATTCGTGGATTTTTTAAAGAATATTTTTTCAATTTTTTTTGGTCAACTCGAAAAAGTGAAAGAGATGTTTGTGAATGAATGAAAGTATACCTGCGGCGGATTATTTTTATGACTCTTTTGTTTCAGCTTCACTCTCTTAGAAATCGCTTCCGTATGGATTTTTTTCTTTCCAGACTTCAAAGTCACTACCTTCCTCAGGGGTATGTAGTATCTTCCCACAATTTATCAGTGGTAATAAATCTAAAATATTATTATCAAATAAGTACTCAGCAGCTCATTTACCCTTTTTTATGATCATCATCAGGCATTCCGAACATCATTTTTGTGATTTTGTAACTTCATTCATAAACGACTCATAAATGGCAGGGTATTTAACACCTGTTGACATTTTATTGCATTTATGATTGACTACCGAATGCCTTTATCGGGAAGGCGAACACTTTTCTCACAGATGTCAAATTTTTATTATTTTTTCTTCCTTAAAAATACTGAAATTACCACAAATTATGTGCAAGGCTTATCTTTATTGCCTGGAGAGAACACACGCATGCTCAGTGAAGATTTGTTGTCAGAATTATTCAATTACCAACAACTGAGAGTTAGAGGGAGAGAAAGAGAAAATATCGATGTTGATAAACGCCTTGTTTATGAGCAGCAATTGTAGATTTGATTTCCTTGTTTTACTTGTAAAATATGTATGTGCTCATGCTGAAGACTCTCCGATTTTCTCCACATTTTTAATACTCTCTTGCCTGAGAACCTTTTATGAACTCTATCGGCAAAAAATTACCAAAATTTCCAAAAAGTACAAAGAGAATTTAAAGACTAAAGTTGGACAAAGGCGAATAAATCTTTTAATGATTTAATTTCGATTTTTTCGGAGTTACTTTCTTTTATAGCTCTGTCGGAGATTTCAGGAAACAAATGGAATGGCGATATTCAGTAACTCCCGCAAAAAAAAAATGGTTAATAAACCACTTACAACCTCTTCAAAGTTTACCCAGACTCGTCCGAACATAATCCAAATACTTCCCTTGGAATTCAGTCGAAACTACAAAGGAAATACATAGAGGTTATAAATATACGGGGTGAGATGAAAAAACTACAACCAACTTCAGACTGCTTGCATTTCTAAGCCACTCGTCCGACAGCTGTTGAAATTATTCCAGTGGCAGCTCATAATATTGTTCACAAGCGTACAAAAGCATTTTGGTGAGAATTTTCCAGAAAAAAAGTTATTCGTGAAATGGATGGAATTCATGCCGGATAGGATTCTTTATATTTCGCAGCAAAAATCACAAGTGGCTATCGTTAGAGCTCTACAGCATTTAAATGTGAATAAATCTTTTGTGTCTCGTAGCCCAACGTCAAGGAAGAGGACGGAAGAAAACCGCAACATCAGCAGAAATGGTTTTAAAAATATTTTTTCCAAGATCCATTATAGACGTGGATTTTTTAAAAATATTTTTTCCAAGATCCATTATAGACGTGGATTTTTTAAAAATATTTTTTCCAAGGTCCATTATAGAGGTGGATATTTTAAAAATATTTTTTCCAAGGTCCATTATAGACGTGGATTTTTTAAAAATATTTTTTCCAAGGTCCATTATAGACGTGGATTTTTTTAAAAATATTTTTTCCAAGGTCCATTATAGACGTGGATTTCTTTAAAATATTTTTTCCAAGGCCCATTTATGGACGTGGATTTTTTTTAAATATTTTTCCAAGGCCCATTTATAGACGTGGATTTTATTAAAACAATTTTTTAAGGCCCATTTATAGACGTGGATTTTCTTAAAATATTTTTTCCAAGATCCATTATAGACGTGGATTTTTTAAAAATATTTTTTCCAAGGTCCATTATAGACGTGGATTTTTTAAAAATATTTTTTCCAAGGTCCATTATAGACGTGGATTTTTTAAAAATATTTTTTCCAAGGTCCATTATAGACGTGGATTTTTTAAAAATATTTTTTCCAAGGCCCATTTATAGACGTGGATTTTTTGAAAAAAAAATTTTTTCAAGGCCTATTTATAGACGTGGATTTTTTAAAATATTTTTTCTAAAAACCATTATAGACGTGGATTTTTTAAAAATATTTTTTCCAAGCACCATAATAGACGTGGATTTTTTTAAAATATTTTTTTCAAGGCCCATTTATAGACGTGGATTTTTTAAAAATATTTTTTCCAAGCACCATTATAGGCGTGGATTTTTTTAAAATATTTTTTCCAAGCTCCATTATAGACGTGGATTTTTTAAAAATATTTTTTTCCAAGGTCCATTATAGACGTGGATTCATTTAAAAATATTTTTTCCAAGGTCCATTTAGAGACGTGGATTTTTTTAAATATTTTTTCCATGGCTGGATTTCTTAAAAATATGTTTGCCAAGGCTAATTCATAGACATGGATTTTTTAAAAATATTTTTTCCAAGGTCCATTTATAGACGTGGATTTTTTAAAAATATTTTTTCCAAGGTCCATTTATAGACGTGGATTTTTTAAAAATATTTTTTTAAGGACCATTATAGATGTGGATTTTTTAAAAATATTTTTTCCAAGGTCCGTTATAGACGTGGATTTTTTAAAAATATTTTTTGCCAAAGGTCCATTATAGACGTGGATTTTTTAAAAATATTTTTGCCAAGGTCCATAATAGACATGGATTTTTTTAAAATATTTTTTTCAAGTCCCATTATAGACGTGGATTTTTTAAAAATATTTTTTCCAAGCTCCATTATAGACGTGGATTTTTTAAAAATATTTTTTCCAAGCTCCATTATAGACGTGGATTTTTTAAAAATATTTTTTCCAAGGTCCATTATAGACGTGGATTTTTTAAAAATATTTTTTTCCAAGGTCCATTATAGACGTGGATTCATTTAAAAATATTTTTTCCAAGGTCCATTTATAGACGTGGATTTTTTTAAATATTTTTTCCATGGCTGGATTTCTTAAAAATATTTTTGCCAAGGCTAATTCATAGACATGGATTTTTTAAAAATATTTTTTCCAAGGTCCATTTATAGACGTGGATTTTTTAAAAATATTTTTTCCAAGGTCCATTTATAGACGTGGATTTTTTAAAAATATTTTTTTAAGGACCATTATAGATGTGGATTTTTTAAAAATATTTTTTCCAAGGTCCGTTATAGACGTGGATTTTTTAAAAATATTTTTTGCCAAAGGTCCATTATAGACGTGGATTTTTAAAAATATTTTTTTAAAGCCCCATTTATAGACGTGGATTTTTTAAAAATATTTTTTCCAAGGTCTATTATAGACGTGGATTCCTTTAAAAATATTTTTCCATGGTCCATTATAGACGTGGATTTTTTAAAAATATTTTTTTAAGATCCATTATAGAAGTGGATTTTTCAAAAATAATTTTCCAATGTCCATTATAGACGTGGATTTTTTAAAAATATTTTTTCCAAAGTCCATTATAGACATGGATTTTTTTAAAAATATTTTTTCCAAGGTCCATTATAGACGTGGATTTTTTAAAAATATTTTTTCCAAGGTCCATTATAGACGTAGATTTTTTCAAAAAAATTTTTTTCAAGCCCCATTTATAGACGTGGATTTTTTCAAAAATGTTTTTACAAGCCCCATTTACAAATGTGTAACTTTTTAAAATATTTTTTTCAAGGTTCATTTATAGACGTGGATTCCTTTAAAAAAATGTTTTCCAATGCCCATTTATAGACGTGGATTTTTTTAAAATGTTTTTACAAGCCCCATTTACAAATGTGTAACTTTTTAAAATATTTTTTTCAAGGTTCATTTATAGACGTGGATTCCTTTAAAAAAATGTTTTCCAATGCCCATTTATAGACGTGGATTTTTTTAAAAATATTTTTTTCAAGGCCCATTTATAGACGTGGATTTTTTAAAAATATTTTTTCCAAGGCCCTTTTATAGTCGTGGATTTTTTTAAAATATTTTTTAAAGGCCCATTTATAGACGTGGATTTTTTTAAAATATTTTTTTCAAGGCCCATTTAAAGACGTGGATTTTATAAAAATATTTTTTTCAAGGCCCCTTTATAGACGTGGATTTTTTTAAAATATTTTTTTTCAAGGCTGGATTTCTTAAAAATATTTTTTCCAAGGCTTATTCATAGACATGGGTTTTTTAAAAATATTTTTACAAGCCCCATTTACAAATGTGTATCTTTTTTAAATATTTTTTTCCAAGGCTCATTTATAGACATTTATCTTTTAAAAATAGTTTTTCCAAGTCCCATTTCCAGACGTGAATTTTTTAAAAAAATTTTTTTCGCCAATTTAAAAAATATATATATTTTTTCAAAGCCCATTTATAGACGTGGATTTTTTTAAAATGTTTATTTTCAAGGCCCATTTATAGACGTGGATTTTTTAAAAATATTTTTTCCAAGGTACATTATAGACGTGGATTTTTTAAAAATATTTTTTCCAAAGTCCATTATAGACGTGGATTTTTTAAAAATATTTTTTCCAAGGTGGATTTTTTAAAAATATTTTTTCCAAGGTCCATTATAGACGTGGATTTTTTAAAAATATTTTTCCAAGGTCCATTATAGACGAGGATTTTTTAAAAATATTTTTTCCAAGGTCCATTATAGACGTGGATTTTTTAAAAATATTTTTTCCAAGGTCCATTATAGACGTGGATATTTTAAAAATATTTTTTCCAAGGTCCATTATAGACGTGGATTTTTTAAAAATATTTTTTCCAAGGTCCATTATAGACGTGGATTTTTTAAAAATATTTTTTCCAAGGTCCATTATAGACGTGGATTTTTTAAAAATATTTTTTCCAAGGTCCATTATAGACGAGAATTTTTAAAAAATATTTTTTCCAAGGTCCATTATAGACGTGGATTTTTTAAAAATATTTTTTCCAAGGTCCATTATAGACGTGGATTTTTAAAAATATTTTTACCAAGGTCCATTATAGACGTCGATTTTTTTAGAAATATTTTTTCCAAGGTCCATTATGGACGTGGATTTTTTAAAAATATTTTTTCCCAGGTCCATTATAAACGTGGATTTTTTATAAATAGACTTGGATTTTTTAAAAATATTTTTTCCAAGGTCCATTATAGACGTGGATTTTTTAAAAATATTTTTTCCAAGGTCCATTATAGACGAGAATTTTTAAAAAATATTTTTTCCAAGGTCCATTATAGACGTGGATTTTTAAAAAATATTTTTTCCAAGGTCCATTATAGACGTGGATTTTTTAAAAATATTTTTTCCAAGGTCCATTGTAGGCGTTGATTTTTTAAAACTATTTTTTCCAAGGTCCATTATAGACGTGGATTTTTTAAAAATATTTTTACCAAGGTCCATTATAGACGTCGATTTTTTTAGAAATATTTTTTCCAAGGTCCATTATGGACGTGGATTTTTTAAAAATATTTTTTCCCAGGTCCATTATAAACGTGGATTTTTTATAAATAGACTTGGATTTTTTAAAAATATTTTTTCCAAGGTCCATTTATAGACGTGGATTTTTTAAAAATATTTTTTTTAGGGCCCATTTATAGACTTGGATTTTTTAAAAATATTTTTTCCAAGGTCGATTATAGACGTGTATTTCTTAAAAATATTTTTTCCAAGGTCCATTCTAGACGTGGTTTTTTATAGAAATATTTTTCCAAGGTCCATTATAGACGTGGATTTTTTAAAAATATTTTTTTCAAGGCCCATTTATAGACGTGGATTTTTTAAAAATATTTTTCCAAGATCCATTCTAGACGTGGATTTTTTAAAAATATTTTTTCCATGATCCATTCTAGACGTGGATTTTTTAAAAATATTTTTTCCAAGATCCATTATAGACGTGGATTTTTTAAAAATATTTTTTCCATGATCCATTCTAGACGTGGATTTTTTAAAAATATTTTTTCCAAGATCCATTATAGACGTGGATTTTTTAAAAATATTTTTTCCTAAGTCTATTATAGACGTGGACTTTTTAAAATATTTTTTTTCAAGGCCCATTTATAGACGTGGATTTTTTTAAAATATTTTTCTCAAGGCCCATTTATAGACGTGGATTTTTTAAAAATATTTTTTCCAAGGTCCATTATAGACGTGGATTTTTTAAAAATATTTTTTCCAAGGTCCATTATAGACGTGGATTTTTTAGAAATATTTTTTCCAATGTCCGTTATAGACGTGGATTTTTTAAAAATATTTTTTGCCAAAGGTCCATTATAGACGTGGATTTTTTAAAAATATTTTTTGCCAAAGGTCCATTATAGACGTGGATTTTTTAAAAATATTTTTTCCATGGCTGGATTTCTTAAAAATATTTTTTCCAAGGCTAATTCATGTCTATGGGTTTTTTTAAAATATTTTTACAAGCCCCATTTATAAATGTGAATTTTTTTTAAATATTTTTTTTAAGGCCCATTTATAAATGTGAATTTTTTTAATATTTTTTTCATGGCCCATTCATAGAAGTGGATTTTTTAAAATATTTTTTTCAAGGCCCATTTATAGACGTGGATTTTTTTTAAATATTTTTTTCAAGGCCCATTTATAGACGTGGATTTTTTTAAAATATTTTTTTCAAGGCCCATTTATAGACGTGGATTTTTTTAAAATATTTTTTTCAAGGCCCATTTATAGACGTGGATTTTTTTAAAATATTTTTTTCAAGGTCCATTATAGACGTGGATTTTTTAAAAATATTTTTTCCAAGGTCCATTATAGACATGGATTTTTTAAAAATATTTTTTCCAAGGTCCATTATAGACGTGGATTTTTTTAAAATATTTTTTCCAAGATCCATTCTAGACGTGGATTTTTTTAAAATATTTTTTCCAAGGTCCATTATAGACGTTGATTTTTTAAAAAATATTTTTTCCAAGGTCCATTATAGACGTGGATTTTTTTTAGAAATATTTTTTCCAAGGTCCATTATAGACGTGGATTTTTTAAAAATATTTTTTCCAAGGTCCATTTTAGACGTGGATTTTTTAAAATTATTTTTCTATGGTCCATTTATAGACGTGAATTTTTTAAAAATATTTTTTCCAAGGTCCATTATAGACGTGGATTTTTTAAAAATTCTCTAAAATTCTAAAATTACCTTTTTGAACAACAAGTCAGTCATCTCTATTAAAAAAAAAATTTAGTCCGCAAACTTTTCTAGTTAACAACCATAATAGCGATTAATGATCCTAATTAACCTTAACTAAAAAAAATTAACTTTTTTTCTAAAACCTGATTAATATAAACATATGCGCATGCGCAGCAAAAAAAAAATGTCCACACCGATTCGACTAACAAGCGGATTCCAATGAAAACTGTTCTCGGAATGAGCAACCTCAGGCGATAGATAACATCAAAAATTGTGACTGGTTTGGGTATTATTTATTTTTTTCGGACAATAAAAACAACAACAAAATATAACAAAAACCCAAAAAAAAAAATTATACAAATAAAGTCAAAATTAATTTAATGTAACACTTTGACAACATTTGATTAGCATTAAATTAACATTTAAATGATGTTAAAGGAAACGATTTTGGGATTTGTTTTTTTTTTGCAGCTACGACATGATTCCAAAAATTCAAAAAAAAAAAAAAAAAAATAAATAAAAAATAAAAATACCAACAACCCACCAGCTGGCCTGCAACAACATTAATTTTGAACTAAATTCAAATATTGGCAATAATTCACAAGTTCAAGTTTTAATTTTGTTGTGTTTTTTTTTTTTTCAAATAAATTAGCTGAATTTAGATTTGAACGAAAATAAATCGTTCGATTTTTATAGCCACTGTTTTGTTTTTTTTTTGGCTTTGGAAGCCTTTGATGGTGGTCTCTTTTATTGTGGCTGTTGTTGTTGTTGTTGCCGGTTACTTGATGGTGATAGAATATCTATTTTTGTGGTCATAAAACAACAGTTTTAATAGATGGCTAGATGAAAACCGATAACACATGACATTAAAGTTATTTAAATGGTCAACAAGCGGAGAAGTCGAAAACCGGTATTGCCATGGGCAGTAAATGGCAAAGAGAATTGGGGAATGGTAATTGAGAAAAAATTGGAGCATTGGAGACTTGCAATGCACCTTTGGAGTGTTACAAATTCAAAACCAGTAAAGAAAGTCCTAAAGTCGGGCAGGGACGATTTTATGATGGAAGCTATAGCTATATCTGAACCGATCTTCACAAAATTTGGCATACTGGCTTCTAGACTCAATTCGGTCGTAAATGCCAAATTTCATCCCATTTGGATAAATATTAGATGTTTGGTGCAAAATAAAAGGTAAATCGGACGAAGTTATCTACTGGGAGCTATATCCAAATCTGAATCGATCTCGATAAAATTTGGCAAAGGTATTTCTGAGCTGTATTTGCTATATTTCCCCAAATATTGTTGTTACAGAGTGCATATTACGGCTGCGGAGGACAAAAATAACAAATCGGAAGAAAAATATATATGGGAGCTATATCTATATCTAAACCGATCTTCACCAAATTTGGCATACTAGCTTCTAAGCTCAATTCGGTCGTATGTGCCAAATTCCATCCCATTTGGACAAATATTAGACGTTTGGTGTACCACTAAAAGTTATATATGGCAGACGAAGTTATATATGGCAGCTATATCCAAATCTGAACCGATCTCGATAAAATTTAGCAACGGTATTTCTGAGCTGAATTTGATATATTCCCCCAAATATTGTTGTTACGGAGTGCATATTACGGCTTCGGAGGACAAAAATAACAAATCGGAAGAACAATATATATGGGAGCTATTGCTATATCTGAACCGATCTTCATCAAATTTGGCATACTAGCTTCTAGGCTCAATTCGGTCACATGTGCCAAATTCCATTCCATTTGGACAAATATTAGACGTTTGGTGCACAATAAAAGGTAAATCGGACGAAGTTATATATGGGAGCTATATCCAAATCGGAACCGATTTCGATAAAATTTGGCAAAGATATTTCTGAGCTGTAGTTGATATATTTCCCTGAATATCGTTGTTACAGAGTGCATATTACGCCTGCGGAGGATAAAAATAACAAATCGGAAGAACAAAATATATGGGAGCTATAGCTATATCTGAACCGATTTCGATCAAATTTGGCATATTTATTTTCAGGCCTAATTTGGTTTTGTATGTGCAAAATTTCATACTATTCGGTCAGATATTACACGTTTGGTGCACAATAAAAGGCAAATCGGACGAAGATATATATGGTAGCTATATCTAACTTTTTACCGATTATCTCCAATTTCAATAGGGTTCATCCTTGGGCCAAACAAATATTGTTTGGAAAATTTAATCTCAATCGGATAATAAATGTGACCTGCATGTTATTCACATGGAAGACCAGGAGGGGTCTTCTCATAGAAGACCAGGAGGGGGTCTTCTCATAGAAGACCCGGAGGGGTCTTCTCATAGAAGACCCGGAGGGGTCTGCTCATAGAAGACCCGGAGGGGTCTGCTCATAGAAGACCCGGAGGGGTCTTCTCATAGATGAACCGGAGGGGTCTTCTCATAGAAGAACCGGAGGGGTCTTCTCAGGGGTCTTCTCATAGAAGATTGGATTTTTTTAATGGTTTTTATAAATATTTTTTTCAAAGACTTCCTAGGCTATTAATGTGGACTTTTTAAATAGCTTTTTTTAGAGGACTTCCAAGGCTATTTACGTGGATTTTTTAGACATTTTTTCAAAGGTCCTCCAAGGCTATTGACTTGGATTTTTTTTAATTTTTTTTTCAAAGGACTTCCAAGGCTATTTATGTGGATTTTTTAAATATTTTTTCAAAAGACTTCCAAGGATATTAACAAAGATTTCAAATATTTTTTTAAAGGAACTCCAAAGCTATTTACATGGATTTTTTAAATATTTTATTCAAGGGGCTTCCAAGGCTATTAATTTGGGTATTTTTAACATTTTTTTCAAAGGACTTCCTAGGCTGTTAACGTGGATTTTTTTTAAATAATTTTTTTCAGAGGACTTCCAAGGCTGTTAACATGGATTTTTAAAATATTTTTTCAGAGGACTTCCAAGGCTCTTAACCTGGATTTTTTAAATATTTTTTTCAATGGAATTCCAAGGATATTAACTTGGATTTTTTAAAAAATTTTTTAAAGGACTTCGAAGGCTATTAACATGGATTTTTAAAATATTTTTTGTTCAAAGAACTTCCAGGGCTATTGACGTGGATTTTTTAAAAATTTTTTTCAAAGGACTTCTAAGGCTATTAACGTGGATTTTTTAAAAATATGTTTTCAAGGAATTCCAAGGCTATTTACGTGGATTTTTTAATATTTTTAAAGGACTTCTATTAAGGCTATTAACATGGAGTTTTTACTTATTTTTTAAAGGACTTCTATTAAGGCTATTAAAATGGAGTTTTTACTTATTTTTTTAAAGGACTTCCATGGCTATTTACGTGGACTTTTTAAATATTTTTTTTCAAAGGACTTCCAAGGCTCTTAACTTGGATTTTTTAAATATTTTTTCAAAGACTTCCAAGGCTATTAACATGGATTTTTTAAATATTTTTTCAGAGGACTTCCAAGGCTATTAACATAGATTTTTTAAATATTTTTTTTTGCAAAGGACTTTCAAGTCTATTAACGTGGATTTCTCATATCTTTTTTTCAAAGGACTTCCAAGGCTATTAATTTGGATTTTTTTAATATTTTATTCAAAGGACTTCCAAGGCTATTAACGTGGATTTTTTAAATAATTTATTCAAAGGACTTCCAAGGCTATTAACGTGGATTTTTTAAATATTTTATTCAAGGACTTCCAAGGCTATTAACGTGGATTTTTTAATTATTTTTTTCAAAGGACTTCCAAGGCTATTAATGTGGGTATTGTTAACATTTTTTTCAATGGACTTCCAAAACTATTAACGAGAATTTTTAAAATATTTTATTCAAAGGACTTCCAAGGCTATTAATGTGGGTATTGTTAACATTTTTTTCAATGGACTTCCAAAACTATTAACGAGAATTTTTAAAATATTTTTTTCAAAGGATCTCCAAGGCTATTAACGTGAATTTTTTAAATTTTTTGTTTCGAAGGACCTTTAAGGGTATTAATGTGAATTGTTTAAATATTTTTTTCAAAGGACTTCTAAGGCTATCAACGTGGATTTTTTTAAATATTTTTTGTCAAAGGACTTCCAAAATTTTTAAATATTTTTTGAAAGGACTTTCAAGGCTATTAATTTTATTTTTTTTAAATAATTTTTCAAAGGACTTCCAAGTCTATTAACGTGGATTTTTTAAATATTAAAAAAAGACCCGAAGGTCTTCTCCTAGAAAACCACAAGATCTCCTCCCAAAAGATCAAAACTTTTTCCCATGTAAGACCCGAAACTCTTCTCATAAAAGACCAATTCGATGCTCCGATTTTTCTATAGCGTAAATTGGTAAGACCTTCCATTTCTCTTTTCAAAAAACCAAATAATTACGAATCAAATGGGAAATATCAGATTACCTACCACAGACATTGATACTCCAAGGCATTGCAGTGGCTGCCTGCTGTGTGTGGTGTGTGTTGGGTATTGGCACCACCAGCAGCAGCCGTAGCTGCATCAGAATACCCAAGTCGAACACTCACACACACCTGGTTGGTAGTTCGAAAATTTGTCAAAGTGTCAACCAGAATTTAGTGCTATGTCCATGCTGGGAAAACAACAAATAAAACATAACTATCGGCTGGCTGCAAGCGAGGTTGGCTGCATGGTAGGTTGGTTGGATGCTTGTTTGATTACAACTCGAAGAGATTCTTTGTTTTTGGTTTGAAGACCACTTTTCAGCACATTGGTGTGTCAATGGGCTGTGATCATTTCTTATGGTTGGACGGTGTTGTTCTTGCTTTTATTATTATTATTATTGGTGTTGTTGTTGCAGTTGTTGACTGCTTTTCTGTAAAACAAACCATTAGTGGACATTTAAGACATTAGTCATACTCAATTAACGGCTATAACCGCAATGCAAGATGTAGAGGAAGGGGTTACAGGCATCGGAGAGAGTGTGTGAGTGGGTATATGAGAATACAACAATAAGAACAACAAATTTATTTATATTATGGGCAGGAACCGTGGTTTCAAAGAAGAAAAACAGGGGCCTTTGATAAAATACTTTAACAAATAAATTATAGTCCTTTGAGATATATTTTTTAGATTCACGTTTATAGCCTTGGAAGCCCTTATAAAAACTATTAAAAAAAAACGTTTAGAGTCTTGGATTTTTTTTAAATAAATCGAAAGTTGATTGGTCTTGAAAGTTCTTTAAAAAAATATTTTCAAAATCCACGTCCAAGGCTTTTAGGAAGTTTTTGAACAAATATTTAAAAAAAATCCCACGTTGTTAGCTTTGGAAGTCCTTTGAAAAAAATATTTAAAAATAAATACTTTTACGTAATTGGAAACTCCTTGAAAGTACAATTTTATATTTAAAAAAATCGACGTTTATTGCCTTGAAAATCATTTAAAAATATCCAAAGAAATCCACGTTTATAGCCTTGGATATCCTTAAAAACAAAAAAAAACTTTTAAAAAATACACATTGGTAATCTTGGAAGTCCTTAAAAATCCAATTAAATGACCTAGGATATGCTTTGAAAAAGATATTTAAATAAAACACGTTTATAGCATTGGAAGTATTGAAAATATTTTTAAAACTTTACGTTGGCAACCTTGGATGTCCTTTGCAAATATGTCTTTAAAATTCAATTTAATAGCCAAAGATGTCTTTTGGAAAAAGATTTTAAAAATCCAAAAAAATCCTTGGGAATCATTTAAAAAAATATCCAGAAAAAATCCACGGTTATAGCCTTGGGAATAATTTGAAAAAAAAAATATTTTAAAGAAATCAATAGCTTGGAAGTGCTTTAAAAAATATTAAAAAAATCCACGTTTATAGCCTTGGAAATAATTTGAAAAAATATTTAAAAAAATCCACGTTTATAGCCTTGGAAATAATTTGAAAAAATATTTAAAAAAAATCCACGTTTTTAGCCTTGGAAATAATTTGAAAAAAATATTTAAAAAAAAAATCGGTAGGCTCGGAAGTGCTTTAAAAATATTTTTAAAAAAATCCACGTTTTTAGCCTTGGAAATAATTTGAAAAAATATTTAAAAAGTCAATACGCTCGGAAGTGCTTTAAAAATATTTAAAAAATCCACTTGTATAGCCTTGGAAGTCCTTTGAAAGATATTTTTAAAAATCCATATTAAAGCCTTGGAGGTCCTTTGAAAAAATATTAAAAAAAAATAACTGTAAAGCCGTGAATGTGCTTTAAAAAAATATTTAAAAAACTCCACGGTTATAGCCTTGATGTCCTTTGAAAAAAATATTTTAAAAAATCCAAGTTTATAGCCTTGGAGGTCCTTTAAAAAAATTTTTAAAAAACTCCACGGTTATAGCCTTGATGTCCTTTGAAAAAAATATTTTAAAAAATCCAAGTTTATAGTCTTGGAGGTCCTTTAAAAAAATATTTAAAAAACTCCACGGTTATAGCCTTGATGTCCTTTGAAAAAAATATTTTAAAAAATCCAAGTTTATAGCCTTGGAGGTCCTTTAAAAAAATATTTAAAAAACTCCACGGTTATAGCCTTGATGTCCTTTGAAAAAAATATTTTAAAAAATCCAAGTTTATAGCCTTGGAGGTCCTTTAAAAAAATATTTAAAAAACTCCACGGTTATAGCCTTGATGTCCTTTGAAAAAAATATTTTAAAAAATCCAGGTTTATAGCCTTGGAGGTCCTTTAAAAAATATTTTAAAAAATCCACGTTTATAGCCTTGATGTCCTTTGAAAAAAATATTTTAAAAAATCCACGTTTATAGCCTTGATGTCCTTTGAAAAAAATATTTTAAAAAATCCATGTTTATAGCCTTGGAGGTCCTTTAAAAAATATTTTAAAAAATCCACGTTTATAGCCTTGGAGGTCCTTTAAAAAATATTTTAAAAAATCCACGTTTATAGCCTTGTAGGTCCTTTAAAAATATTTTAAAAAATCCACGTTTATAGCCTTGTAGGTCCTTTAAAAATATTTTAAAAAATCCACGTTTATAGCCTTGTAGGTCCTTTAAAATTATTTTAAAAATCCACGTTTATAGCCTTGTAGGTCCTTTAAAAAAATATTTTAAAAAATCCACGTTTATAGCCTTCGAGGTCATTTAAAATTATTTTAAAAATCCACGTTTATAGCCTTGGAGTTCCTTAAAAAAAAATATTTTAAAAAATCCACGTTTATAGCCTTGGAGTTCCTTAAAAAAAATATTTTAAAAATCCATGTTTATAGCCTTGTAGGTTCTTTAAAATTATTTTAAAAATCCATGTTTATAGCCTTGTAGGTCCTTTAAGAAAATATTTTAAAAATCCATGTTTATAGCCTTGTAGGTCCTTTAAAAAAATATTTTAAAAAATCCAAGTTTATAGCCTCGTAGGTCCTTTAAAAAAAATATTTTAAAAAATCCACGTTTATAGCCTTGGAGGTCCTTTAAAAAATATTTTAAAAAATCCACGTTTATAGCCTTGGAGGTCCTTTAAAATTATTTTAAAAATCCACGTTTATAGCCTTGGTGGTCCATTAAAATTATTTTAAAAATCCACGTTTATAGCCTTGGTGGTCCATTAAAATTATTTTAAAAATCCACGTTTATATCCTTGGAGGTCCTTAAAAATTATTTTAAAAATCCACGTTTATAGCCTTGGAGGTCCTTTAAAATATTTTAAAAAATCCACGTTTATAGCTTTGGAGGTCCTTGAAAATTATTTTAAAAATCCACGTTTATAGCCTTGGAGGTCATTTAAATTATTTTAAAAATCCACGGTTATAGCCTTGGAGGTCATTCAAAATTATTTTAAAAATCCACGTTTATAGCCTTGTAGGTTCTTTAAAATTATTTTAAAAATCCATGTTTATAGCCTTGTAGGTTCTTTAAAATTATTTTAAAAATCCACGTCTATAGCCTTGTAGGTCCTTTAAAAAAATATTTTAAAAATCCACGTTTATAGCCTTGTAGGTCCTTTAAAAAAATATTTTAAACAATCCACGTTTATAGCCTTCGAGGTCCTTTAAAATTATTTTATAAATCCACGTTTATAGCCTTGGAGGTCCTTTAAATTATTTTAAAAACCCACGGTTATAGCCTTGGAGATCCTTCAAAATTATTTTAAAACTCCACGTTTATAGCCTTGTAGGTCCTTTAAGAAAATATTTTAAAAATCCATGTTTATAACCTTGTAGGTCCTTTAAAAAATATTTTAAAAATCCATGTTTATAGCCTTGTAGGTCCTTTAAAATTATTTTAAAAATCCATGTTTATAGTCTTGTAGGTCCTTTACAATTATTTTAAAAATCCATGTTTATAGCCTTGTAGGTCCTTTAAAATTATTTTAAAAATCCATGTTTATAGCCTTGGAGGTCCTTTAAAATTATTTTAAAAATCCATGTTTATAGCCTTGTAGGTCCTTTAAAATTATTTTAAAAATCCAGGTTTATAGCCTTGGAGGTTCTTTAAAATTATTTTAAAAATCCACGTTTATAGGCTTGGAAGTTCTTTGAAAGAACTATTAAAAATCGTCGATGATAGCCTTGGAAATCCTTTGAAAAAAGCTATTTAAAATCTTAAATTATAACCTTAATAGCATTTTGAAAAAATATTTAAAAAATCCACTTTTAATAGCCCTGGAAGTCCTTTGAAAAAATTTAAAAAAATCCCCTTTTATAGGCTTGGAAGTCCTTTAAAATTTTTTTTTTAAAAATCCATGCTTGTTTGTCCAAGTCCTTTGAAAAAATAAAAAAAATATCACGTTAATAGTCCTGGAAGTCCTTTGAAAAATATCTTTTGAAAAAATATTAAAAAAGATGTTCCAAGATGTTCTTTGAAAAAAGGTTTTTAAAAATTCATGTCACCCCAATTTATAACCACGTTAACATCCTTGGAAGATCTTTGGAAATTATTTTAAAAAATCCAAGTCCTTTAAAAAAATAAAATGTCCACTTATATAGGCTTGGAAGTTCCACCAAAGGTCTTAGAAGTCCTTAAAAACATTTTTTTATAAGTCCTTCAGAAAAAATTTCTAATTCAAATTCATTTGAAAAAAACTTTCCTAAAAATCCATTTAAATATTTTCATTCGATTTTTGTCCATATGTGACCACTGTACCCTACCAGAACAACACAAAATGATTTAGTGAAAGTAATTAAAATCGTTTTTTATATTTTTTTTGTCATACACCGACATTGTATCCACACAAAACAGTTTCGTAGAATTTTGCTTCCTCTTTTTTTTGGTTCAGTTCTTGTTTCGAATCAGCTACAGCATCGAATTCGGTTAACAACAAAATATTGTTGTTGTTAGTTAACGTTGGTGCTACAATTTCCAAATTTAATCTTTGACTTTGGTATTGAAATCCAAACGAAAAAAAAATCAGAGCGGTAACAGGTTAAGATTTATGCCGGTGATCAGGTCAAACGAAAATGTTTCTGATCATCATCTCGAATCAAGCTTCTGCCGCTGGTGTAGCTTCTCCAAGAAGCTAACGATTTTTGTAGTTGGATGAGCAAAATTTTGTCTGGAGCGAACACGCCAATCAATCACTGCTGTGGGAATTTTTTTCGTTTTTTCAAATGGTGATGGTTTTTGGATGTATGATTTCGGAGAATTTGTTTATGGGGTGCATATATATGTAAGAATGTGTGTGGAAGACAGGTGGAAATAAAAGTTGGTAGCTTTTATTCCAAAGAAACCCTTGCGGCATTGCGAGCTTCTTCTTGAAGTGAAAATTATTCTCGGAAATTTTGAAAAGAAAATAAAAACAGAAGCTGTTGTTTTATCAAAGAATTAGAAAATCTTGAATTATTTTAAAAACAATTATAAGAGATTTCAAAAAGAATTATTCATAATTTTTTTGGCGATTTTTTAGATATTAGTTTCAAAGGACTTTTAAAGGACTATAAAGGTTTATAACTTATATTTTGGAAATGTTTTTTCTAAAGGCAGGCCATCGTCGTGGTTTTCCGAGTCTCTAAACGTATATTTTTCAAAGGACTTTCGAGGAAACCGACACGGATTTTTTAAAATATTTCTTAAAGGATCTTCGAGGCTAAAATTATGGTCTTTTTTAAGAATTTTGTTTTTTGAGCGATTCCCTAAAAATTAGCTTCAAAAGTCTTTTAAATATGTCAATGTGGATTTTTTAAAATTATTTTCAAAGGACTCCCAAGCTTAATAAATCATATTTTTGAAACGTTTTTTCCAGGGGCTACACAGGCCATCAACCTGGATTTCCAAAGCTCTTACCGTAGGGTTTTCAAAATATTTTTTCAAATTCTTTTAAAGATGCCGACATGAATTTTTTAAAAAATTTCTCAAAGTATTTTCAAGGCTTTTTTTCGAGCAATTCCTTAAAAATTAGCTTCAAATGCCTTTTAAGGATGACAATGTGGACTTATTTTCATAGGACTCCCAAGGTTAATAATTCATATTTTGGAAACGTTTTTTCCAAGAGCTAAACATGAATTTTCAAGGCTCTATCGTAGATTTTTCAATATATTATATGTCGGCATGGTTATTTAAAACATTTCTTTTCAATGGACCTTTGAGGCTTAAAACTTAGATTTTTTAAGACATTTTTCAAAGAATTTCCGGGACTATGAGTGTTGATATTTTAAATAATTTTTGAGGGGACTTCTCAATGCTATTTACTTTTTTTTCGAAGGATTTCCAAAGCTATCTACGTGGACTTAAGAAAAATACCAAAGGACTTCCAAGGCCAAAGCCGTTAATTTTTAAAATTTTTTTGATGGCTGTCAATGTGGAAAAGAATGAAAAGGCCTATCAAGGCTACCCTTCGTGGAAGTCCTTTGTAAAGATATTTTATTTGAAAAAATCCAGGTTGGTAAACTTCGAAGTCCTTTGAAAAAAATATATAAAAAAATCCACGTTTATTGCCTTGGACGTCCTTGAAAAATATTTTTAAAAATCCTCGCTTATAGCCTTGTAAGTCCCTTGAAGAATTCTCTGTCTTCGAAAAAATATTTTTAAAAATGTTTGTACAGACATATGGATTTTTTCTTTAAATATTTTTTAAAGTATCTACAAAGCTATACATTTAGAAATTTCTATATCCGAGGCTATCAACCCTGATTTCTAAATACTCTTTGAAGGGACTTTCAAGGTAATTAACTGGTATTTTTTAAAATATGTTTCTCGAAGGATTTCCAAGGCTATCAACGAGGATTAAAAAAAACTAAAGGACTTCCAAGGCCAAAGTCGTGAAATTTTAAAATATTTTTGGAAAAAATAATGGAATAGACTTTCAAGGTTACCGACATGCATTTTTTAAAATATTTTTTCTCAGGATCTTGGAGGCAAAAAATACTTGTTTTTTTTTTTTGAGATATTTTCAAATGATCTGCGGGACTTAAGGGGCGTTTAAAACTATTTATGAATATTTTTATAAAATATATATATTTCTCGAAGGACTATCCACGTGGATTTAAGAAAACATTAAAAGGACTTTCAAGGCCAACATTTTTTTTAATGTTGTTGAAGGCTGTCAAGTTTCAAACGAGCGGAAGGGGCTTTTACGGTTACCAACATGGAGTTTTTTTAAATATTTTTTCAAATGATTTTCGAGGCTAAAAACTTGGCTTTCTTTTCAAGATATTTTTAAAGGATTTCTGGGACGTGGAGGACTTCCAAAACTATTTATGAGTATTTTTCGGACGAAGCTATATTTTGACCGATTATTTCCAATTTCAATATGGTTCGTCCTTGGGTCAAACAAATGATTGGTGCAAAATGTTATCTTAATCGGGCAATAAATGCGACCTGTTCTTAGCTTACAAAAATAAATGGACAGTAAGACGGAAGGACATGCATAAATGGACTCAGAATGAGATTCTATGTAAATCATCTAAAGGAACTATGGGTATACTTCGTTTCCTTTTGCCTGTTACAAATACATGCACAAAGATATAATACCCTGACCACTTTGTGGTGTAGGGTATAATAATGTTTTGTCGGAGATTTTTGCATAAACTCAAAAAAAGTACGACTTTAACCCTAAAATGTGTTTTAATATAAAGGAATTCTTGGCATTTAGGTACGATTTAGATCTTTGGCGTGTTCTAGGACCTATAGTAGAATTTTATGGCAAATAATTTTGTAGAACATTTTGACTGGAAGTTTTTAATGATATTGTAGAAAAAGGACTGAAAAACCCCTACGTTGACTCGTTTGAGGGTTAACATTTTCTACCAAAATATTCCTCGTATTTTTATCTGCAATATTGCCGAAGACACTATTAGCATAAAATGTAAGGATTCTAAGGAATCTTAATCTGCAAATTTCCAATGGTATGGAAGACTCGAAAGATGACAGACAAAAAATGTATCAAAAAAATTAGGCAACATTTTTGATTTTTTTTTTGAATATTTATGTAAGTCTTATTTGATATACAATGAAAACATAGATTTTTGTTCTGAGGAGACTTATAGTGAAATTTTATGGGGAACATTTTTGTCTCTGACATCATTCTTCTAAAATGTTGCTTTGCTGGAGATTCTTGCACAAACTCAAAAAAAGTACGATTTTAACCCTAAAATGTGTTTTTAATATATATGAATTCCTGGCCTTAACATAAGATTTAGACTTTCAATGTCTTCTGAGACCTACAGTAGAATTTTATGACAAATAATTTTGTAGAGTATTTTGACTTGCTACGAACCCATTGAAGGGGAGTTTTTAAACATATTTTGGAAAAAGGACCAAAAAGTCCCCTATGTTGACTCGTTTGAGGGTTAAAAATTCCCACCAAAATATTTCCGTATTTTTATCTGCAATATTGACGAAGACATTATTAACCTAAAATGTAAGGATGCTAAGGAATCTTAATCTGCAAATATCCAATGGTGTGGAAGACTTGAAAAAAAGAGAGAAAAAATTTACCAAAAAATTTGGGAAACATTTTCGTTTAATTTTTTTTTTTTGGATCATTGATGCGAATCTTATTAAATGTGCAATGAAAATATAGATTTTTGTTCTGAGGAGACTTATAGTGAAATTTTATGGGGAATATTTTCGTCTTCGACACTGTCCTTCTTAAATGTTGCTTTGTTGGAGATTTTTGCACAAATTCAAAAAAAGTACGGCTTTAACCCTAAAATGTGTTTTTAATATAAAGAAATTCCTGACGTTTAGATAAGAATTAGACTTTTGATGTCTTCCAGGACCTATAGTAGAATTTCATGGCAAATAATTTTGTAGAATATTCTGACTTGCTACGAACCCACTGAAGGGAAGTTTTTAAGCATATTTTGAAAAAATGACCGAAAAGACCCCAATGTTGACTCCTTTGAGGGTTAAAAACTCATACCAAAATATTTCTCGTATTTTTATCTGCAATATTGACGAAGACACTATATACTTAAAATGCATGGATTCCGAGGAATCTTAATCTTAAAGTTTCCAATGGAGTGGAAGACTTGAAAAAAAGAGAGGAAAAATTTACCAAAAAAAATTAGGAAACATTTTCGATTTTTTTTTGAATATTTATGGAAGTCTTATTTGATATACAATGACAATATAGATTTCTGTTCTGAGGTGACTTATAGTGAAATTTTATGGGGAATATTTTTGTCTTTGACATCATTCTTCTAAAATGAGGCTTTGTTGGAGATTTTTGCATGAACTCAAGAAAAGTACGGCTTTAACCCTAAAATGTGTTTTTAATATAAAGAAATTCCTGGCGTTTAGGCACGATTAAGACCTTTGGCGTCTTCTAGGACCTATAGTAGAATTTTATGGCAAATAATTTTGTAGAATATTCTGACTTGCTGGGATCCCGTTAAAGGGGAGTTCGTAAGCATATTTTGGAAAAAGGGCCGAAAAGACCCCTATGTTGACTCGCTTGAGGGTTAAAAATGTCCATCAAAATATTTCCCATATTTTTATCTGCAATATTGCCAAAGACACTATATACCTAAAATGTACGGATTTCGAGGAATCTTAATCTGAAAGTTTCCAATGGTGTGGAAGGCTCGAAAGAAAATCGACAAAATATTTATTAAAAAAATAGGAAACATTTTCTATTTTTTTTTTTTTTTTTTGAATATTTATGTAAGTCTTATTTGATATAAAATGAAAATATAGATTTTTGTTCTGAGGAGACTTATAGTGAAATTTTATGGGGAATATTTTCGTCTCTGACATCGTCCTTGTAAAATGATGCTTTGTTGGAGATTTTTGCACAAATTCAAAACAAGTACAGCTTTAACCCTAAAATGTGTTTTTAATTTATATGAATTCCTGGCGTTTTTCTAAGATTTAGACTTTTGATGTCTTCCAGGACCTATAGTAGAATTCTATGGCAAATAATTTTGTAGAATATTCTGACTTGCTGGGATCCCGTTAAAGGGGAGTTCGTAAGCATATTTTGGAAAAAGGGCCGAAAAGACCCCTATGTTGACTCGCTTGAGGGTTAAAAATGTCCATCAAAATATTTCCCATATTTTTATCTGCAATATTGCTGAAGACACTATATACCTAAAATGTATGGATTATGAGGAATCTTAATCTGAAAGTTTCCAATGGTGTGAAAGGGGGGAGAACATGCCCTTCTTCTATTTTGTTTACATTTCGATGTAAAGTTTTAAAACGTCGATTCACCTGTCTAATGTTTTCAATTTATTTTTTTTTTTATTTATTTATTTTTTTTCAGCCAATGTCTTCTTGATGCTATACATCTGTAGGCAAAACTGAAATTTCGTAACTTGTTTTAAAATTTTTTTTTAAAGACTTTTAAAGGATTTTTTTTGAAGGACTACCCAGGCTATGAGCTTGGATGTTTGATTCCCTCATCCAATTGAAACACATTTAATTTTTTTAAAACATATTTTTTCCAATTTTATTTTGTTTTTTTTTTTGTTATCAATAGTTGTTTTTTTTTCTTCTTCTTTGTAACATAAAGAAAACATTTAGTTGTTGTTCTTGGTTTTTTTTTTCTTGTTTTGTTTTTTTATCTTCAATACTTTGTTTTGTAATAATTTATAGTAAATTGTTTTTGTGTTTGAAATATATTTACAAATATTTATAATAAATTACGGTTCAATCAAAGAATTATTTGTGGTTTGTTATTTAATACCCATTTTGAGGGATGTTTTTTTGTAAAGAAAATACAGTCAAACCCTGTTATGAAGGTTGGAAAAATATATAGATTAAAAAAAAAATAAAAAAAATATAGTGGAATTTGTATACCCTCAACATATTATGGAGGGTAAATTAATTTAGCGATGTCCGTCCGTCTGTCCGTTTGTGGAAATCACTCTAGCTTCCAAACGAAATGAAGTAGATTGATAAAATTGTACTCAAATGTATATTAGGTCTGCAGGACTTTTGGTATTGAAAATTGGCCATGTAGGTCTACGTTTTGGTATAGCCCCCATATAACGGTACCTCCCGATATTCGGTATTTTGATGATTTTAGCGACATTATTCATCGGAATTGTTTCAAATTTGGTATTTGATGTTCGTGGTGGATACTGCAGCCTAAGGCAGAAAATTGTGTATGCAGGTCCACGTCTTCGTATAGCCCCCATACAAGGGTACCTCCCAATATTCGGTATTTTGACAACTTTAGCGACATTATTCCCCGGAATTGTTTCAAATTTGGTATTTGATGTTCGTAATGGATACGTAAGCCTAAGACAGAAAATTGTCTGTGTAGGTCCAGGGCTTCGTATAGCCCCCATACAACGGTACCTCCCGATATTCGATATTTTGATGATTTTAGCGACATTATTCACCGGAATTGTTTCAAATTTCGTAGTTGAAGTTCGTAATGGATACTGCAGTCTAAGGCAGAAAATTGTTTGTGCAGGTCCACGTCTTCGTATAGCCTCCATATAACAGTACCTCCCAATATTCGGTATTTTGATGATATTAGCGACAATATTTACCGGAATTTTTTCAAATTTGGCATTTGAAGTTTGAAAAGGATACTACAGCCTGTGACAGAAAATTGTCCGTGCAGGTCCACGTCTTCGTATGGCCCCCATATAACGGTACCTCCCGATATTTTGATGATTTTAGCTACATTATTCACCGATTTTTTTTAAGTTTTTTTTTTTATAGTTACCTATGCAGGTCCACGTCTTCGTATAGACCCTAAAGTAAGAGCTGCATTCTGTATTTTTAGAATTTTAACAGAATTTTTAACGGATTTTATTTTATTTATTTATTTATTTTTTTTTTTAATTGCCAAATTCTTTCCAAATTGTGGAGGGTATTCCAGTTCGGCCCGCTTTTTTACTTCTTTAATATAGAATTGGGATACCATATCAAGAAAACTTTCTTTCATGTGGTCCGTTATAACATGGTTTGGCTGTATTTGGGAAAAATTTTATTTAACCACATTTTATTTTTGATTGAATTATTTTTGTTGTTTTTTTAAATATTTTTGTTTTTTTTAATTATTTTTGTTTTTTATATTTTTCTTCATCTTTTTTTCTATTTTCCCTTATTGTAATGAAAATAAATAAAAGCTATGCATTTGTTGTTATTGTAAATAGGTGTTTTTCTTTGCTTTGTCGATACCTTGTATGATTTATTCCGGTTTTAATTTGTCATTTCGATAATTCTTTGGTTAAAAGCGAGTCGTATGGTTTCGGTTTTTTTCCTAATTTTAATTTGAAACATTGCAGCAAATGGAAGGAACAATGGACGATTTCTAAGATAACAACGCAATGAGGCAGGCAGGCTGATGTCATGGAATTTTGAAAATTTGAAATATTTTCAAACAATTTCCACATGATTTCGAAAAAAAATAGTTTTTTGTTAGCTAAAAATAAAATATGTATTCTGGTATGCAACAAAAATAAAAATTAGAAAATAATACATTTTTATCACATTGTTGTATTTTTTGTCGAGATGTACATGTTTTTTGTGTGTATTAAGCAAATCATATCAAAAATATTTTTTGTTACTATTTTTTGAGATATTTTTAGGTAGGTATTTTTTTATTTATTTTTCATTGTGGTTATATATTAGGGTGTCGAGATTTGCAGATTTTTTTTACAATTATTTTCAAAAATATTTTTAAAATATTCATATATTAAATATATATTAAAAAAATATTCTTAAACGACTACTAATTATAGGTGATTTTTAAAAAATATTTTTCAACTACTATTAATAGGCGTGGATTTTTTAAAAAATATTTTTCAACGACAAATAATTATCGGGGATTTTTTAAAAAATATTTTTCACGACTATTCATAGGCGTGGATTTTTAAAAAAAATAGTTTTCAACGACTATTAATAGGCGTGGGTTTTTTAAAAAATAGTTTTCAACGACTATTAATAGGCGTGGGTTTTTTAAAAAATATTTTTCAACGACTACTAATTATCGGGGATGTTTTTAAAAAAAATTTTTAACGACAACTAATTTTCGGGAATTTTTAAAAAATATTTTTCAAAGACAAATAATTATCGGAATTTTTTAAAAAATATTTTTCAACGACTATTAATAGGCGTGGATTTTTTTTGTTAAAAATATTTTTCAACGACTATTAATAGGCGTGGATTTTCTAAAAAAAATATTTTTCAACGACTATTAATAGGCGTGGATTTTTTAAAAAATATTTTTCAACGACTATTAATAGGCGTGGATTTTTTAAAAAAAAATTTTCAACGACTATTAATAGGCGTGGATTTTAAAAAAAAAAATTCAACGACTATTAATAGGCGTGGATTTTTTAAAAAAATATTTTTCAACGACTATTAATAGGCGTGGATTTTTTAACAAATATATTTCAACTACTATTAATAGGCGTGGATTTTTCAAAAAATATTTTTCAACGACTATTAATAGGCGTGGATTTTTCAAAAAATATTTTTCAACGACTATTAATAGGCGTGGATTTTTCAAAAAATATTTTTCAACGACTATTAATAGGCGTGGATTTTTCAAAAAATATTTTTCAAAGACAAATAATTATCGGGGATATTTTAGAAAATATCTTTCCACGACAAATATTTATCGGGGATTTTTTAGAAAATATTTTTCAAAGACAAATAATTATCGGGGATTTTTTAGAAAATATTTTTCAAAGACAAATAATTATCGGGGATTTTTTAGAAAATATTTTTCAAAGACAAATAATTATCGGGGATTTTTTAGAAAATATTTTTCAAGGACAAATAATTTTCGGGGATTTTTTAGAAAAACAAAAAATATTTAAAAAATATTTATCAAAACATTTTTCAACGTCAAATAATTATCGGGGATTTTTTAAAAAATATTTTTCAACGACTACTTATAGGCGTGGATTTTTTAAAAAATATTTTTCAACGACTATTAATAGACGTGGATTTTTTAAAAAAATATTTTTCAACGACTATTAATAGGCGTGGATTTTTTAAAAAATATTTTTCACCGACTATTAATAAGCGTGGATTTTTTAAAAAAATATTAACAGGCGTGGATTTTTTAAAAAATATTTTTCCACGACTATTAACAGGCGTGGATTTTTTAAAAAATATTTTTCCACGACGATTAACATGCGTGGATTTTTTAAAAAATATTTTTCAAAGATAAATAATTATCGGAATTTTTTAAAAAATATATTTCAACGGCTAATAATAGGCGTGGATTTATTAAAAAAATATTTTTCAACGACTATTAATAGGCTTGGATTTTTTAAAAAATATTTTCCAACGACTATTTATAGGCGTGGATTTTTAAAAAAATATTTTTCAACGACTATTAATAGACGTGGATTTTTAAAAAAATATTTTTCAACGACTATTAATAGACGTGGATTTTTTAAAAGAAAAAAATATTTTTCAACGACTATTAATAGACGTGGATTTTAAAAAAAAAAAATATTTTTCAACGACTATTAATAGGCGAGAGATTTTTTAAAAAATATTTTTCAACGACTATTAATAGGCGTGGATTTTTAAAAAATATTTTTCAACGACTATTAATAGGTGTGGATTTTTTAAAAAATATATTTTTTAACGACTATTAATAGGCGAGGAATTTTTTCAAATATATTTTTCAATGACTATTAATAGGCGTGGATTTTTAAAAAAATATTTTTCAACGACTATTAATGGGCGTGGATTTTTTAAAAAAATATTTTTCAACGACTATTAATAGGCGTGGATTTTTTAAAAAATATTTTTCAAAGACTATTAATAGGCGTGGATTTAAAAAAAAAAATATTTTTCATCGACTATTAATAGGCGTGGATTTTTTAAAAAAATATTTTTCAACGACTATTAATAGGCGTGGATTTTTAAAAAAATATTTTTCAACGACTATTAATAGGCGAGGAATTTTTTAAAAAATATTTTTCAACGACTATTAATAGGTGTGGATTTTTTAAAAAATATTTTTCAACGACTACTAGTTATCGGAGATTTTTTAAAAATATTTTTCAACAACTATTAATAGGCATGGATTTTTTAAAAAAGATTTTTTAACGACTCTTAATAGACGTGGATTTTTTAAAAAATATTTTTTAACGCCTATTAATAGACGTGGTCTTTTAAAAAATATTTTTCAACGACTATTAATAGGCGTGGATTTTTAAAAAATATTTTTCAACGACTATTAATAGGCGTGGATTTTTTAAAAAATATTTTTCAACGACTATTAATAGGCGTGGATTTTTTAAAAAATATTTTTCAACGACTATTAATAGGCGTGGATTTTTTAAAAAATATTTTTCCACGACTATTAATAGGCGTGGATTTTTTAAAAAATATTTTTCTACGACTATTAATAGGCGTGAATTTTTTTAAAAGTATTTTTCAACGACTATTAATAGGCGTGGATTTTTTAAAAAATATTTTTCCACGACTATTAATAGGCGTGGATTTTTTAAAAAATATTTTTCCACGACTATTAATAGGCGTGGATTTTTTAAAAAAATATTTTTCAACGACTATTAATAGGCGTGGATTTTTAAAAAAATATTTTTCAACGACTATTTATAGGCGTGTATTTAAAAAAAAAAATTCTACGACTATTTATAGGCGTGTATTTAAAAAAAAATTCTACGACTATTAATAGGCGTGGATTTTTTAAAAAAATATTTTTCAACGACAATTTATAGGCGTGGATTTTTTAAAAAATATTTTTCCAAGACTATTAATAGGCGTGGAATTTTTAAAAAATATTTTTCAACGCCTATTAATAATCGTGGATTTTTTAAAAAATATTTTTCAACGCCTATTAATAGGCGTGGATTTTTTAAAAAATATTTTTCAACGACTATTACTAGGCGTGGATTTTTTAAAAATATTTTTCCACGACTATTATTAGGCGTGAAATTTTTAAAAAATATTTTTCAACGCCTATTAATAATCGTGGATTTTTTAAAAAATATTTTTCAACGCCTATTAATAGGCGTGGATTTTTTAAAAAATATTTTTCAACGACTATTAATAGGCGTGGATTTTTTAAAAAATATTTTTCAACGCCTATTGATAGGCGTGGATTTTTTAAAAAATATTTTTCCACGACTATTAATAATCGTGGATTTTTTAAGAAATATTTTTCAACGACTATTAATGGGCGTGGATTTTTAAAAAAAAAATATTTTTCAACGACTATTAATAGGCGTGGATTTTTTAAAAAATATTTTTCAACGCCTATTAATAGGCGTGGATTTTTTAAAAAATATTTTTCCACGACTATTAATAGGCGTGGATTTTTTAAGAAATATTTTTCAACGACTATTAATGGGCGTGGATTTTTAAAAAAAAAATATTTTTAAACGACTACTAATAGACGTGGATTTTTTAATAATATTTTTCAAATGTTAATAAAAGGCGTGGATTTTTTAAAAATATTTTTCAACGACTATTAATGGGCGTGGATTTTTTAAAAATATTTTTCAACGACTATTAATGGACGTGGATTTTTAAAAAAAAATATTTTTAAACGACTACTAATAGACGTGGATTTTTTAATAATATTTTTCAAATGTTAATAAAAGGCGTGGATTTTTTAAAAATATTTTTCAACGACTATTAATAGGCGTGGATTTTTTAAGAATATGTTTCAATGACTATTAGTGGGCGTGGATTTTTCAAAAAATATTTTTCAACGACTATTAATATGCGTGGATTTTTTAAAAAAATATTTTTCATCGACTATTAATAGGCGTGGATTTTTTAAAGAATATTTTTCAACGACTATTAATAGGCGTGGATTTTTTAAAAAATATTTTTCAACGACTATTAATAGGCGTGGATTTTTTAAAAAATATTTTTCAACCACTATTATTAGGCGTGGATTTTTTAAAAAAATATTTTTCAACGAATATTAATAGGCCTGAATTTTTTAAAAAATATTTTCAACGACTATTAGTAGGCGTGGAATTTTTTAAAAAATATTTTTCAGCGACTTCTAATTATCGGGGATTTTTTAAAAAATATTTTTCAACGACTATTAGTAGGCGTGGAATTTTTTAAAAAATATTTTTCAGCGACTTCTAATTATCGGGGATTTTTAAAAAATATTTTTCAACGACTATTAATAGGCGTGGATTTTTTAAAAAATATTTTTCAACGACTATTAGTAGGCGTGGAATTTTTTAAAAAATATTTTTCAACGACTATTAGTAGGCGTGGAATTTTTTAAAAAATATTTTTCAGCGACTTCTAATTATTGGGGATTTTTAAAAAATATTTTTCAACTACTATTAATAGGCGTGGATTTTTTAAAAAATATTTTTCAACGACTATTATTAAGCGTGGATTTTTTAAAAATTAGTTTTCAACGACTACTTTTTTTTTTTTTGAAGAAACCCATCAAATCTCTCCACCCTAATATATAACCCAATACCCATTTTATAACATTATTTTTTAAAGACTATTTTTTTGCGCAGCATCATAAGTTTCAACTTCAAGAGTTTGTTGTTTTTTTTTTTTCTTCTTCTAAATCTAAACTTCCTACATCTAAAATACAAGTTTCGTTAGTTTTTCCTTTCAACTATTTCGAAATTTATTTAGGTTTGTGTTGTTGCATTTCTATCGACTAAACTATGTACCTATTCTGTTTTCGGTAAGTGTAATATTTGTTAAGAATGTTTTGAGTCAAAATTCTGTAATGTTCTGATACTGTTCTGTTATGTTCTTCGTTTGTATTTTAAGTCACTTTATTTGCTAGAGAATACTTTCTGTGGGTTATCTAGAGTTACAATACCCGACATGGGGGTCCACAGGGGTCACCTATACACCAAAGACCCTTGGATAAAAGACCCTTTATGGGTCTTCTCTGTATGGATGACCTTCTATAGACCTTCCATATCCAGATGATTGCTAATTGCTCTACTTAAAGCGTTATATGACGTGTTTCTGTTGTTGTTCTTGTTTTAATCTTCTACTCAATCTCCTAGGGGGGGTTATTTACAAAAAAAGTTTGATACCGTTTGTCATATTTTCTTTTTGGTAAAACGTAGCCTTACATCTAAATCTATAACAAATATGTATATATGTATGTATCTTGTGTTTGTTGTTGTTGTTTTTGTAATTTTAATTTAAAAACTGCCAGATGCCGATCCCGGCGGCTGGTGTTGTTGCTGATGTTGCAAATGGGCAGCTGCTGCCGCCAGTAAAGCTGCTGAGGATGACGATGTCGTTGTTGAGGTTGTTGTATTCAAGTTAGCATTTGTCGCCGAAGAGTAGGAGGATCCAATGGTCGTGGACGCCGACGGAGCTCCAGGGCCTGCTGATGCACTACTGGTACTCGTGGAAGGTGGAGATTTCAAAAGTGGTTTTATATCCTCGATTTGTATGAGTTGTTCAATGGGTATCAGGGAGAGTTCACCACCCGGCTGGGGGAGAGGCGGTAGTTTAGCTAAAGCCTGAAAATGAAAGATTTTTTAAAAAATATTTTTCAAGGACTATTACAAGGCGTGGATTTTTTAAAAAAATATTTTTCAAGGGTTTATTAAAAGGCGTGGATTTTTTAAAAAATATTTTTCAAGGGCTTATTAAAAGGCGTGGATTTTTTAAAAAATATTTTTCAAGGGTTTATTAAAAGGCGTGGATTTTTTAAAAAATATTTTTCAAGGGTTTATTAAAAGGCGTGGATTTTTTAAAAAATATTTTTCAAGGGTTTATTAAAAGGCGTGGATTTTTAAAAAAAAATATTTTTCAAGGGTTTATTAAAAGGCGTGGATTTTTTAAAAAATATTTTTTAAAGGGTTTATTAAATGGCGTGGATTTTTTAAAAAATATTTTTCAAGGATTTATTAAAGGGCGTGGATTTTTTAAAAAATATTTTTCAAGGGTTTACTAAAAGGCGTGGATTTTTTAAAAAATATTTTTCAAGGGTGTATTAAAAGGCGTGGACTTTTTAAAAAATATTTTTCAAGGGTTTATTAAAAGGCGTGGATTTTTTAAAAAATATTTTCCAAGACCTATTAAAAGGCGTGGATTTTTTAAAAAATATTTTCCAAGACCTATTAAAAGGCGTGGATTTTTTAAAAAATATTTTCCAAGACCTATTAAAAGGCGTGGATTTTTTAAAAAATATTTTCCAAGACCTATTAAAAGGCGTGGATTTTTTAAAAAACATTTTCCAAGACCTATTAAAAGGCGTGGATTTTTTAAAAAATATTTTCCAAGACCTATTAAAAGGCCTGGATTTTTTAAAAAATATTTTTCAAGGGTTTATTAAAAGGTGTGGATTTTTTAAAAAATATTTTTCAAGGGTTTATTAAAAGGCGTGGATTTTTTAAAAAACATTTTTTCAAGGGTTTATTAAAAGGCGTGGATTTTTAAAAAACATTTTTCCAAGGTTTATTAAAGGCGTGGATTTTTTAAAAAATATTTTTCAAGGATTTACTAAAAGCCGTGGATTTTTTTAAAAAATATTTTTCAAGGGTTTATTAAAAGGCGTGGATTTTTTAAAAATATTTTTCAAGGGTTTATTAAAAGGCGTGGATTTTTTAAAAATATTTTGTCAGGACTATCACAAGGTGTGGATTTTTTAAAAATATTTTTAAAGGGTTATTAAAAGGCTTGGATTTTTTTTAAAATATTTCTCCAGGACTATCACAAGGTGTGGATTGTTTAAAAATATTTTTTTTTCAGGACTATCACAAGGTGTGGATTTTTTTAATTTTTTTTAAAGGGTTATTAAAAGGCTTGGATTTTTTTAAAAATATTTTTCCAGGACTATCACAAGGTGTGGATTTTTTTAAAAATATTTTTCAAAGGCTATGGATTTTTTAAAAATATTTTTCAAAGGCTATGGATTTTTTAAAAATATTTTCCAAGGGTTATTAAAAAAGTGTGGATTTAAAAAAAATATTCTTCAAAGGTTATTAAAAGGCGTTGATTTTTTAAAAAAATATTTTTCATAGGTTATTGAAAAGCCTGGATTTTTTAAAAAATATTTTTCAAGGCTTATTAAAAGGCGTGGATTTTTTAAAAAATATTTTTCAAGGCTTATTAAAAGGCGTGGATTTTTTAAAAAATATTTTTCAAGGGTTTATTAAAAGGCGTGGATTTTTTAAAAAATATTTTCCAAAGGTTATTAAAAAAACGTGGATTTAAAAAAAATATTTTTCAAAGGTTATTAGAAGGCGTTGATTTTTTAAAAAATATTTTTCAAAGGTTATTGAAAAGCCTGGATTTTTTTAAAAATATTTTTCAAGGGTTATTAAAAGGCGTGTATTTTTTAAAAAATATTTTTTGAAGAACTAATAATTACCTTGGCATGCTCTATTGCTATCGTGGCCGCCTTTTCAGCCTCCCTTTGACGCCTCTCCTTCAACTTCAAGGAAAATATGGCCACGGATCGGGCACTTTTTACCAGCTTCTGTTTGAGACGATTTTTCTTCGCGGCCAATTCGGCAGCTAAAAATTTATAAAAATTGAGAAAAGTTCCATTAAATTTAAGAGAAGACTTACCCTTGGCCTCCTCATCGGTTGTATTGCCACCCGATGCCTGGCCAGCGGAAGCATTTGCCTTCGTTGATCCTGTTGAGGTTGAGGCCTGCTCCTTGTCGTTTTGTTGCGATGATTGTTGTTCCTTTTGTTGTTGCTGCTGATTCAATTGGAACGACAATGTCGATGTGGTTGATATGGCCCCTACACTGGGACGTGAATTCTCCACTCGCGTTGTGGCTGTTGTCGACGATGAGGCTCCGCCACTGGACGAGGAAGAGGATGAGGCGACTGTGTGTTGTGCTGCCGGACCGGTGGACGAGGAACCGGGAGTTACAGCCACCAGGGGCTGGGCTGCAATGGCTGTTGTCGATTTTATGGCCACATTAGTCCAGGATGGGGCTGGCTTTAAAATATCCATCGTGTCTGTATTGCTTTTAAGCTCCTTTTTTGTTGTTGTTATGATTTTTTATTTTTACAACAAGGAATAACAAAAACGATAGCGAGCGAAAGGATGTGCAATCGAAGAGCAACCGGATATAAGAAAGGTCAAACACACACACAGAGAGGAACATAGGAAGAAAGAAAAATGAATTGATGTTGCAGGAAAATTGTGCAGGACCATAGTTTGAGGTTCCATATTTTTTTTGGATTTTTTTTTTGCATATGTGGTAGTGTCCATATCAAAGATGGTGTTTGTTATGCCACATTTTATGGTTCATGGCGGATTTGCAACGCCATGTTGCACGCATTTGTTTATTTGGTTTTGTGGTTGTTGCACCAGGACAGGACGAGAGCGAAAAACGGAAGTGTAGAAAAAAATTATAATTAAAGGATTTCCATATAGATTAGCAGGTTTATTTGCGAACAGTGAACAGAACAAGAATTTCCAGTGAAAAAAACGGACACACACACACGCCAACATAAAACAAACATTTATAGCTGGTGATGGGTTAATGGGGGTTTATTGGATGGTGGGGTGAATGGAAAACGAGTCAGCATCAAAATTTTTCACATGCAGAGCCAATGGTGGAACACACATTAAAAATTTCAATATTTACTAAGACATTTATAGAGTGGGACCATGGACCCAAGTGCGAGCCATCAATAAGTCTATCCAAAAAATTTTGGAGCTTTTTTAATTATTTTTTTTTTTTTTAATTTTCAAAAATATTTTTCAACGACTATTAATAGGCGTGGATTTTTTAAAAAAATATTTTTCAACGACTATTAATAGGCGTGGATTTTCTAAAAAATATTTTTCAACGACTATTTATAGGCGTGGATTTTTTAAAAAATATTTTTCAACGACTATTAATAGGCGTGGATTTTTTAAAAAATATTTTTCAACGACTATTAATAGGCGTGGATTTTTTAAAAAATATTTTTCAACGACTATTAATAAGTGTGGATTTTTTAAAAAATATTTTTCAACGACTATTAATAGGCGTGGATTTTTTAAAAAATATTTTTCAACGACTATTAATAGGCGTGAATTTTTTAAAAATATTTTCAACGACTATTAATAGGTGTGGATTTTTTAAAAAATATTTTTCAACGACTATTAATAGGCGTGAATTTTTTAAAAATATTTTTCATCGACAATTAATAGGCGTCTTAAGAATTGGTTTCTTACAAGTGTATATGTTCTTTTGAGACCCTATAGACAATGACATGAAAACACTCAATGACAGGATGCAGATGAGTCGAAATTTTCTTCTTCTTCTTCCGCTGTTTGTCAAAAGCTTTTGACAATGGAGCAATATAAACAACATTTAAACTAGCCACTAAAAGCTTTGATTAAGGATTCTTTTAATTTTTGCAATAAAATAGCGCTCATACACTGAACTATACACTAGTCTATTCTAACACTTATATACAGTGACAAACAAAAGTGAACAAATATGTGTGTACTATAATGAAAACCGAAATTTCAGGCCATTGGTAGGAAAAAATGTACTAGTTCGTGAAATTATCTCTATTTTTTTTAAATATTATTTTCTGGATTTTTTTATAAAATATTAGAAGTATTTTATTTTTTGAAAATTCTTACAAAAATGGTGAACTATTTTCCATAAATTTCTTTCACAAATAACTGTGGAATATTTAAAAAATTCTCAAATAGTTAATTATAAGAAAAATCTAAAATAAATATATTTTTTTTTTTTTTTTGAAAATTTTTACAAAAAATTGCGAATTAGTTTCCATAGTTATTTTACACAAATAACTGCAAGATATTTACTTGAAAATATTTTCAAAAAGTTAGTTGAAAATTAATGATAATTTCTTTTTTTAAATTTTTAAAAAAAAAATGTTAATTATTTTACCTAGATTTTTTCACAAATAACTGTTGGATATTTACTTATATTCTCAAATAGTTATTTGAAAAAAGATTTAAAAAAATAATTGCAAAAATTTAATCTGTCTCGGAATCTCAAAAATTTTCTTGAACAAATTCTTATATAATTTTTTTACTTTAACCTTGGACTTTCGATTTATTTTTGTAAATTATGTATTAATAATAATATTATTATTATTAATTTTTTTTTGAAGAGTAAAAAAATATTCCTTAACAATTACTAAACAAATGAAATAAACACAAATTTATCTAGGACTGTTTATATGGAAAAAACCCCAAAAATTACTTGAAAAAAATCTTAAATAATCGTAGACTTTTTATTTGCAAAATTATTATTATTATTATTTTTATTTTTATTGTTATTATTATTATTATTATTATTAATATTATTATTATTATCATATGAAAAAAATATTCTAACACATTCTTAAATAAAAAAATCAAATAGTCTTGCACTTTTTACACGGAAAAATTTTAGACTTTTTCATAAAATCGTTAAACTAACATAAATATGAAATAATCCAGGGCTATTTTCTGAAAATTGCGTTACGAACGCTTTCTTTCGAATTATTTATTTAATTATTACTATATTTTTTGAAATATTTATTTGAAAAATTATGAAGTAATCCAGGCCTACTTTTGGGGATTTTTTTTAAATGCCTAGCATTTTCATTTAATTAATTAATTTTTTTCACAATATTTTAGCCATCTCCGACTATTTATTTGAAAAATCTCAAAAATATTAATTAAACAAATACGTAAATAATCGTAGATTTTTTTGAAAAAAATATGAAGTAATCCAGGGTTACATATTTTTTGAGAAATGCGTAAGAATTCCTTTAGATTTTGTGTTTTAATATTTTAGCATTTGAAGAAATTACGAAAAAAATCCAGGGGTATTTTCAGGTGAATTTTATTAAAAAATGCATAGCACTTTTTATTTATATATTTTTTTTTCATTTTTTTTTTTGTAATTCAGGGCTGAAGATTTTCTAAAAACTATCCAACATTTTCTTTTGATTTTTTGTTATTTTTATTGGGCAAATTTAAGCTACCTCGGACCGTTTATTTGAAAAATATCAAAAAATTTTTTGAACGAGTTCATAAACAATCATAGACTTTTTTTGAAAAAAAAAAAAAATCGGAAGAAATTATGAAGTAATCAAATGCTATTTTCTTCAAATTGTTTATTTTTTAAATTGCGTAACATTTTCTTTTGATTTTTTTTAAATTAATATTTGAAGAAATTATGAAATCATCTAGGGCTATATTCATTAATTATTTCATTATTTTTTTTAATTTTTATTTTAAAATATTATTAAATAATTTCTAATTGATTTTGAAATTTTTAATTGATTTTTTTTTTCATTTGTATTCAAAAAAATTATGAAGCAATCCAGGACTATTTTCTGGATATTTTGACAAAATTATTGCTATTTTGGACTTTTTTTTAAAAAATCTCAAAAAATTACTTGAAAAAATTCGTAAATAATTGTAGACTTTTTTGAAAGACAATAAAAACAAAGGGCTATTTTCTGCAGATTTTTTTTATAAAAAATAATTAAAAAATTTTTATTTTTGGTTATTTATTTTATTTTTATTATTATTATTTATTTCTCAATTGAAAACTGTTTATTCGGAAAAATCTGAAAAAATTACTTGAAAAAATTATTAAATAATCGTGCTTTTTTTGAAGAAAAAAGCTCAAATAAATAAATCACCTAAAAAATATACAAAAATGGAGCACTTTTTACTTGAAAAAATTATGAAATAATCCAGGGTAATTTTCTCGGTATTTTTATATAAAAAACATGTAACACTTTCTTTTGATTTTTTGAAAATATCTCTAAAAATTTTCTGGACATCATTTTGGGAAATGTATACAAAAAATTGTTGGACTTCGACTATTTTGTAGATTTTTTATAAATGCTGATTTAAATTAAAAAAATTTATATTAACAAATCTAAACAACTATTGTTTAAAATATTAAAAAAATAAATAAATTCACGAGTCTTCTTTTCGGAAATTTTTATTTGTTAAATTTTGTTTGTCATTGACATGGATTTTCAGTATTTGCTATATTTAAAATTGCAGGCCATCTGTTCGGATCTACCTTGGCAATGCAATCGATACTTCTATTGAGATTTACGCTATCGATAACCATCAAGCGTGACATCTTTTGCATTTTGTTGTAATTGTTGTAATCCTATGGAATCGAAATCGAGTCGGTTAATGTTTATATATCTCAAATTCTGAATCATGAGCTCACAATGATTTTTTTATAAAATTAAACATGCGTTAATGGGATGTGGTTTTGATGGGATTTCAAAATCGAAATGTTGTTGCCATAAAAAAAATTAAAGCAAAAAAAAAACGGCGATTATGCCGTGGTTTTTGCTCGCAGTATTCGTAGAAGCTTAGACCTATAAACATCCTATTTTTATTGCATTACAAAATCGGAACATGGGCTGCTTTCATTATTTTTTCTTTGCCTTGGTTTTATTTAATTTTCGTTCTCAGGCTGTGACTTTTGGCCCGAAATATACAAGAATTGGAGATGTTTACATATCGACCTTTGGAAGTATGTTTTTTTTTTATTATTTTTTTTTTTTTGGAAATTAAAATCCAATATTTCTTTTTTATGTTTTTGGTTTTTAATTTTTTTTTAGACACCTTCTACTGTGACAAAATCCAGTGTCCCGCTGCCACAACCTATGATTGTTTGGTCTTCAAAGAAATAAATCCCGAAAATCCAGCGACCACTCTGCGTTCAAATATTTGTCGTTTCCTTAATGGCCGGCGTCCGCAGAAATTGGCCCAGATGAAAGTTCTACCCAAGGATAAAATGCAATTATATATTCGGGCCAAGCCCAATGGAGAAGTGAAAGTGTTGTCTTAGTTTCCCTTTTTTTGTTCTAAATTCAATAAAAAAATTTGAAAAAAAAAATCAGACGGCACTGCCGACAGATGTATAACCTCAGCCAATGTTCGGGTATTTGAAAATATTTTGACATCTGTTATGATTTCTTCAAATTGTAGGCCCTCCAAGGAGTAGGTTTCAAAGGAATGGGCCAATAGTGACCATTTCCTATCGGACCTTAATAAATATGACTTAAATATTGTGATGTGCCAGGTTTGGCCTTTATTGACTACCTTCCTCACTTTACGGACACTCGACATTTCTTCAATTTTGTTTGCCACTGTAATTTTTTTTTTTTTTTTTGAAAATAATTTTCTTTTCTCTACCTTGGATATACAATCAATACTCCTACGGAGATTAACATTATCGTTGACTTTTAGACGTGACATCCATTCGGGTGCATGAGTTTTGCTATTGTAATTATCCTGTCATAATTGGGATAGTTTTCATTTTTTTTGTTGCAGAGGGGTTTTCGGATAACAAATACGGATTTTTACAATAGAAACGAAAATTAATAATGACTTATATTTAGTGGTGTAGAGGAGATTTTTTTTGTGACAAAAGGTGAGTGTGATACTGTGGGTTTTTTTTACAAGGCAGACATTGAGAGGAGAGATTTTCTGTCATAGGCTGTAGCGTCCATTACGAACATCCAATTCCAAATTTGAAACAATTCCCATGAATAATGTCGCCAAAATCGTCAAAATACCGAATATCGGGAGATACTGTTATATGGAGGCTATACCAAAACATGGACCTGTACGGACAATTTTCTGTCACAGGCTGCATCATCCATTACGAACTTCAAATACCAAATTTGAAACAATTCCGATGGATAATGTCGCTAAAATCACCAAAATACCGAATATCGGCAGGTACCCTTATATGGGGGCCATACGAAGGCGTAGACCTGCTTAGATAATTTTTCGTCACAGGCTGTAGTATCCATTACGAACTTCAAATACCAAATTTGAAACAATTCCGGTGAATAATGTCGCTAAAATCGTCAAAAAACCGAAACTAGGGAGGTACCGTTATATGGAGGCTATACGAAGACGTGAACCAGCACAGACAATTTTCTGCCATAAGCTGCAGTATCCATTACGAACTTCAAATACCAAATTTGAAACCTATAACGACAATTTTCTGTCACAGGCTGTAGTATCCAGTACGAACTTCAAGTAGCAAATTTGAAACAATTCTGGTGAACAATGAAGCTAAAATCATCAAAATATCGAATATCTGTAGGTATCGCTACATGGGGCCTATACGAAGGCGTAGACCTACACTGACAATTTTCAGTCACAGGCTGTAGTATTCATTACTAACTTCCAATACCAAAGTTGAAACATTTCCGGTGAATAATGTCGCTAAAATCACCAAAATACCGAATATCGGGGGGTATCGTTATATGGAGGCTATACGAAGGCGTAGACCTACACCGACAATTTTTTTGTCACAGGCTTTAGTATCCAGTACGAACTTCAAGTAGCAAATTTAAAACAATTCTGGTGAAAAATTTCGCTTAAATCACCAAAATACCGAATATCGGAAGGTACAGTTATATGAGGGCTATACGAAGACTTCGACCTGCATAGACAATTTTTTGTCATAGGCTGTAGTATCTATTGCGAATTTCAAATACCAAATTTGAAACAATTCCCGTGAATAATGTAGCTAAAATCATCAAAATACCCAATATTGGGAGGTCCCGGTGTATGGGGGCTATACGAAGACGTGGACCTGCACAGACAATTTTCTGTCACAGGCTTTAGTATCCATTACGAACTTCAAGTACCAAATTTGAAACAATTCCGGTGAATAATGTCGCTAAAATCATCCAAATACCGAATATCGGAAGGTACCCTTAGATGGGGACTATACGAAGACGTAGACCTGCTTAGATAATTTTTCGTCACAGGCTGTAGTATCCTTTACGAACTTCAAATACCAAATTTGAAACAATTCCGGTGATAAATGTCGCTTAAATCACCAAAATACCGAATATCGGAAGGTACAGTTATATGGGGGCTATACCAGAACGTGGACCTACATGGCCCATTTTCAATACCAAAATATGATATACAATTGAGTAAAATTTTATCAACCTACTTCATTTCGTTCGGAAGTTAGAGTGGTTTCCACAGACGGGCAGATGGACGGACCAAGAATATAAAGTAGTATAAAGTGGGTCTAAAATGTATATTTGAGAGGTACCAGGAGTGGACCGATAAATCTCATCTTCATAGAAGACCTTGTGTTAGTAGAAATAATAGGATACGTGACATATGAAGAGCACCGGATGCTAACTTCAGATTTTATAACCGTTTTTATTATTCAAAACTTTGACCCTTTGTGGGGAAGGTACCAGATGTTCGATCTCTACCATCTTTATAACAGATCTTGTATTGATGGAAATATTGAAATGTGTCAAGTCTGAATGGAATCGGACGTTAATTTCAGGTTTTATGAGCTGTATGGATATTCTAAATTTTAACCCTTTGTGGGGGTGGTATCAAAAGGAGTAGACCGATGTTCCCAATCTTCACACCAGACCTTGGGTTAATAAAAATATTGCGATGTGTAAAACTTGAAGACAATCGGACTCCTACATCACATTTTATAAGAGTTATAATTTTCAAAATTTAGCCCCTTTGTGGGGGAGGTACTTGATGGAGTGAACCAATATTTTCCATTTTCGCACCTATCACTGCACCAAATATTGGGATTTGAAAAATTGGAGCAAAATCGAATGATCCTTTCTCTTTCTATGCAGTAAAATATTTTTTTTTTAAATTTCGAAATGTGTGGGAGGAACCAGAAGGAGTGGATTGATATTACCCATTTCGGAACTCGATCTAAGTTTGATAATAATATTACGATGTACCAAGTTTGGACCAATTCGGATTTTCCCTTCGAGAGTTATCGTGTGCACCACCCAGACAGACAGACAGACAGACAGAAGGACATCGCTAGATCGACTCCAAATGTCCTGAAACGGATTTTGTCCAAAGAGACCCAGGGTCTCAAATCGTTATTTCGATGAGGCATGCTTTGGCCGTATGATATATACCCTCTGTAGCCATATGGCTGAGGGTATAAAAAGCATGGTTGGCATGCAGAAGCGGGGATTTCGAAATTTCGAGATCTGGTTTCTGGAAAACCAAAAATCGGAAAATTTTTCTTTTGATCAGTGGCTCTTATTTTGTTTTTTTTTTTTTTGCAAAAATAACATTTAAATCTCGGACTTAAATGGGTTAATTGTAGCATCGAATTGAGGGGTTATGTTTTAGTTTTGGATACACACCAACTACTTTTAGGATATTTTTTCATAGAAAATTTTCAAATTAATTTTGAATTCTTTTGTGCTGAAAATTTTCAAAAGCTCTCCATTCAATGTCTGCATGTGTCTTTTTTGCTAAAAATGGGTGATTTTTTGGTGACAAGGTTTGGAAAATTTCAAGGTTAATTTTCAATATTTTTAAAAAAGATATTAAAACTATTTTATACTCCATAGCTAAGACTAGGGAGGGGACAATACAAAATTGAAATAAAAAAATCTGAAAATTATTTCAAAATAAAATTTTATGGCTCTTACGCTTATATTCAAATTCATGGTACTCTCGGCGGATATTTTGCGGGCATTGAATGGCGGAATTTCCGATAGCTTCGATATTGTGGGTAATTTCTTGTCTTGCGTTGATGTTTGTGGCTGAGCCGGGGAACTGGATGATGTTGTTGCGGCTGCGGGGGGTGTTGAAGCAGCGGAGCCAACTAGCGACTGGGAAGTCAATTGCTGTTGCTGTTGCTGGGACTGATGTTGGCGGGAAATGGTGTTGTTGTTGGTACTAGCATTATTGATAATAAGATTGGAATTGATGTTGGTGGTGTTGGTGGTGGTAGTGCGCTGTGGACTACTGCTGGCACTGCTGCCGGTATGTTCGGCCGAATCCGAGGATTTCTTCCGGAAGGGTGGTATTTCTGGTAGATGCATACATTGACGGGTATTTAAGGCCAAGGAACTTGCAGAAGCTCTATATGTATTTACAGGAGGGTATTTTTTTGGGGGTACACAAAAGGAAAATGGAAGCCCAAAAAAAGAGAGAGAAAGAATGGAACATAGAGAGAAGAGAAAAAAGGTAAGCAAGATAAGGTGAAATAATGAAGAAAGAGGGGAAAGCAGGGTTAGTGGGGGGAGGGAGGGTGGAGTAACATGAAAGCGGAAATGATTTTTTTTCGACAAAGGACCCAGGCATGAGACCATTGATATTTAGAGAAAAAATTGTGATTTGAAATAAATCATACAAAACATCCAAAAAAATATCAGTGAAGAGAGAAAAAAATTTTAGATAAAAAAGAGAAGATATTTAATTGAGGATATGATTAGAAACAATTTCTTATAAAAAATGTGGTTTCATACAATTAACATTGAAAAAAATTACAAAATATATTTTTATATATATTTTTTTTTTTAATTTACAAATAAAACATGCTTTTCCTTCTTCATTTTTAACTAATTTGGTCCTAAGGGAACCTAAACCAATTTTTCAATATTTTTTCCAATTTTTTTTTATAATTTTTATCCATTTTTTTAATTTTTTTTTCTAATTTTTTTTCTAAATTTTTTTCTAATTTTTTTCTAGTTTTTTTCTATTTTTTTTTTTATTTTTTTTTAATTTTTTTCTATTTTTTTCCAATTTTTTTTCTATTTTTTTTAATTTTTTTTTTCTAATTTTTTTTTAATTTTTTTTTTCTAATTTTTTTCTATTTTTTTTAAATTATTTTTTTTTCTAATTTTTTTTCTATTTTTTCTAAATTTTGTTAATTTTTTCTTTAAAACATCAACTCCTTTTTTTACTAAAATTGGTCTTCAGACACCGGGTATTTTATGAAAGGAAAAAATGAATCTCTTTGAGTGTAATTTCATCTCTCTCCTCTCCCTCTCTCCCAATAGAAAACTCATTTTTTCTCTTCTGAGACCCGGTGTCTGAGTCCCAAACATTTCATCTAAGAGAAAATTAATAAACACACACACACACACACTTAAACATCTAGACTTTACCCCGTTAAAGCGTGCAATCTTTGTATTGGTATGGAGCTTAAATTACGAACTGAATATCCATGAAATGGGGGTATTTCCGGTATTTTCTTTTTCTGCTTACAACTTTTACATGCGCTTTAGTATCGGTGGGGGAAAAAATTAAAATAACATTTTTTTTGTTTATAATTTTTTTTTAATTTAGTTAATGCGGTAAAATACAAATACACAGATATTACAAGAGTTGTAAGTAGTGGCCTTGAGTGGGTTAAAATTTTGGTGGTTTTCAAAATCATAAAAAAATCGAGTATTGTCAAGAATATATATGGATATTGGGTAGATATAATTATAGAATCTATCAAGTAACTCTTCAGAACAGAAACATTTGTGGGAGGAGAGCAAAGAGGATATGCAAAGGCTGGCAGATGTGAGTCTGTATTCAACTTTTTTCCAACAACAATTTTTAAACCCTATACATCGTCACATCCCCTCAATAAAATAATGAATATTTATTTCGAGGACCAACAGACCAAGAAACCGCGATTTTTTAAAGAATATTTTTTCAAGGACCAAAGGACCAAGAAACGTGGATTTTTTAAAAAATAGTTTTTAAAAACTAACAGACCATGAAATTTGGATTTTTAAAGAATATTTTTTCAAGGACCAACAGACCAAGAAACGTGGATTTTTTTAAGAATATTTTTTCAAGGACCCAAAGACCAAAAAAGCCGTTTTTTATAAAATGAATTGTTTTCAAGGACCACAGAACCAGGGCCTGTTTCCACATTTTCTTGTTTCCACATTGGCCCTTTTGGAAAATTTGTCAAAAATAAAAATAAAACGGTTTTAAACCCTAGGTCTCTTTGGAACAAATCCGTCTCAGGACAATTGGAGTCGATCTAGCGATGTCCGTCCGTCCGTCCGTCTGTCTGGCTGGTGCGCACGATAACTCTCGAAGGGAGTATCCGATCAGAGATAAAGTTGGTACATCGTAATATTATTGTCAAACTTAGATCGAGTTTGGAGATGGACAATATCGGTTCTCTTCTTCTCGTACCTCCCCCCTCCCCCCAAAATGTCAAATTGTTCAAAGAAAATAATTTACAGCACAGAAATAGAAAAGATAATCCATTTTGCTCCAACTTTGCAAATCTTAATATTTCTATGAGTGCTACAGCAAGTGCGGAAATGGACGATATCGGTTCACTCCATCTAATACCTCCCCCACAAAGGGTCAACATTTTGAATAGTTTTAACTGTAATAAATGGTGATATAAGTGTCTGATTGTATTCAACTTACACACATCACATATTTCGGTACATCTCTATATTTCGGTCAACACAAGTTCTGTTATAAATATGGTGGAGATCGGAACATTTCTTCTGGTACCTCCCCCACATAGGGTTTAAGATTAAAAAAAAAACGTTCAAAGAAAGCGAAACAGGCATCCTACTCTCTTGAAATTTTACACATCCAATTTTTTTTTTTGCTGTTACAGAGGTGATATATATCTGCGAATCCCTTCAGGTACTTTTGGCCCATACCAATATTTTATCTGTATTAGATGAAGTATGAACATGGAATACTTCGGTCTGCTAAATCTGTTACCTCACGCATATTTCCAGATTTTTCCAAAAATTTGCACATATCTCATATAAAATATAGGAAGTAGTCGATATGGTACAAATATGGCAGATTGTAATATTTATATCAGACTTAGGTAAGATACGAATTGGTAATATTGTCAATGTGTAAGTTCGATATTTTTGTAACGTCAAGGTATATGTTCGAGGGTATTAAAAATTATATACGGGCGATCCTAGGCGCTTTTTTACTTGTTTTTCTTGAATTTTCCTTTGGGTTTTTTGTCCTGATATCACGCCAACGTCAATATGCCTGGCGAATACATGGGAAATGGTGAAACCCGTGCTGACAGTGTCTTCCGCCAGGGCATTTCCCTCAGTGATACTGGCGCCAGTGTACTACCCTCCCAAAGCTGGATATTTACATCACGAAATCATTTTTGGGCTCCCCGTTTTCACACCACATGACCTTCACTCTTTTGTAAAGGTTGTTGTTGCACAACTGTAACCTTTTGGATCCCCCCTCTCCAAGTAAGATTACCTCCCTCAGATGGTCTTCGATGAGTAGCCATCAATTTTCGATGTTTTTATTTACCGGCTCAGTTTTTTTCATGACCTCTACACGGAGGTTATCCGTGTAGATAAGGTGGAAGAATACCCTCATCCTCGATATTTTAGTTTGCCTTATTTTAAGCATTTTCTAAAAATCGCATTTCCTTCCTTTTTTCTCATTTTTCCAATGTCAAAAAATAACAATTTCCTATTTTGGTGGAAATTTTTCAAAAAGTACGGAAACTCTTTTTATCTCAAGCCCAACAGATATTCTTGTAACAATTACCAAAATTCTAGCTTTTTCCGAAGGTTGCTTCTATTTAACGTACGAAAAGTAACACCTCTAATCATAGAGAATTTTACTGATATTAAATGTTGCGAATTTCCAAAAATATACACGAAAAATCCTTATCTCGACTCTAGATTTTGACGGTACCAAATTTAGTACCATTTAGTACTTTTAGCACACTTGTGATAAACATTTGCAAGACCACTTCTATATCTCAAACCTACTCATCAACAGGGACCTTAGTAGAGAATTTGAGAATTTGAATGTACCTAAACTCATTACCAATGGTACCGAATTTAGTACCATTTTGGGTTTTTCGTACACTTATAATAGGAATGTTGCTCATATTTTTTGTACAAATCTCCAAAACTTAAACTTTTTTATCTTTGAAATTTGTATGCCAAATAAGAAGATTATAATTTTCGAATGGTACCAAATTTTGTACATTTAGTACTTTTTAGTACAATTACAATAAAAAATTCTAAAATTACTTCCGTATCTCGAAAATATTTTGCAATAACAAAATTTGAAAAATTTTACCTCCACACGTTAACTGGATACTAAGGGACGGAATTTCGTACCATTTAGTACATGTGTACACTATAATGTATATTTTCAAAAACCCCTTTCATATCTCCCATATCTATTCACAGCCACCGACCTCAATTCGAAATTTCAAAATTTTAGTCCAATGGAAAAAGTACCAATTTTAGTACGAATTTACCATTGGTACCTTTTAAATACGAATTTTAAAAAATTCATTCGCAAATGCCCTTTGGACGTCATGAGAGACCCTGGTACGCAAATTCGAAAAACTTAGTTATTTTTGCTCATCGAATGCCAATGGTACTCTATTGTAACCTTTAGTACCCTTAAAGTGCAGATTTCCAAAAATTCCAATTTTTTTACCATTTTCTAGAAGGGATATCAGGCAGGACTTCATAAATCTTAAAATACGCAATAGTACACAATTAATGGGAGGAAAATACATACAAAGAAAAAATAGCAAAAATGGTGTTAGTGTTCGGAAGGCAAAAAAGGGGAGAGGAATCAAGACAGGTGTTAGTATGTATGTGTGTTAATGCAAAGAAAAATTGAGGGGGCGGGGGGGCAAATAAGTGTTGTGTTAATAAAGAAGTTTGTGTTGCGGGGTGTATATTTCAAGTAGAAAAGTTTTGACCTTTAGTGTAGCTGCAGAAAAAAAAATCTTAAAAAAAGTTGCGATAGACTACATACCCGCTATGCGAACGACCCACATCCTGATTGAGACTAGTCAGCGAGGCACCACTCAGCGGTGGTGTGGACTCATGCAGGGGGCGTATGAGAATGGTGCTGGTCTGAAATAAACAAAAAAGACATTTTTAGGTTACCCTCTTCGTGAGGAGTTAAAGTTATGTCTGAGCCTTACCTGTGAGGGTGGTGAATCCGGCGATGAGTCACGATTCTCAAACACATTGACGTCCGCCTCAACATTGCGCTGCAGGCCAAAGCGAGTTATCTCATCTACATAGGGCTCATATTCTCGCTGCTTGAGTAGTTCCTGTTGATAGAGCAGATCCTCGGAGAGCTGCCGTTGAATGGATTGCTGATTGGCTACCGCAGCTGCTGCCGAGGCAGAGACGGCCGCTGCTCCACCATTATTAACATCCGCCAAATGCAATGCTGCCAATTCATGATCCGGCTGGGTGGAAGTGGTACTGGGCGGTGTAGGTGGTGTGGGTCGCGGTGATGTACCCTTACACTGCATCTCCCTGCGACAATGTTCCGCCCTTGCTATCTCCGCTGCCAACCAGGAGGGCAGCTCCGGCAGCAGCCAGGTTAAGGCTGAACGTAAACCCAACATGATATGCTAAATGATTAATGAGGGAGGTTACAAACACACACACACACAGATACAGAGATTAATGTCAATTCTATCCCCTCTCTCTCTTTCTCTCTCTTCCATCTACACCTACCTCTAGTGTTACTATCAAAATAATGGTCTGTGCCGTCGTCAAACCCGGCCACAAACGAGACACTTGTCCGGATAAACCAATTAGTGCACAATTCACTATGACCGCAGCCAGCGATAGGAGGCTGAGAGCATTCTGCCACGTTCCAATGTTGGCAACACGTTGACCAAATGGCCTCTGATGTACATGGGCCAGTTTGAATGCATCAGAGCGTATTTCCATGAGATTATTAATCAGGGCACATATTCCGGCCAGTGGGAAGGCGGCCGAAAATAGCACAACATAACCCATCTGGACAAGCATTTCCAAATGATCCGAAAAGGTGCCATCGTACTGGAATAATGGAGATTAAGTGATGATAATGGGGTGAGAGGGATTTAGAGGTAGATTTATAACTATTTTCATCAAAAGTGGGAGGAGATGGAGGGGGTGGAAAATGATAGTTGCTATTTTAATTAAATAAGGGGCCTTAAAAAATAAAAGGCTCCGTCGATTTTTTAAAATTTTTTTTACCATTTTTTTTTTTTAAATTGGATACTTAAAAAAAATATTTTTAAAAAAGTAGGGCCTTGAAAATTTTGATTAAGACCTTAATGGGCCTTAAAAATGATTGTAAAAAAATTAAAGGCTCCGTCGATTTTTTTAAATTTTTTTTACCATTTTTTCAAAAAAAAAATTGGTGCCTAAAATTTTTTTTTTTTAAAAGGAGGGCCTTAAAAATTTGTATTCCGACACTGTGCCACAAAATTCAATTTTTATCAATAATTACAGGGAAAATCCAGCAGATTATGAAAGTAGAGCTAAAAATAGAAGACACGTGCTTCGGCGTTTTGTAAGCTTTCATATCGCAAAGTAACCTAAATCTAGGGGGCAAGTTCCACCCTCTTCCAGAGATTTTTAAATTTTCAAAATAAGATTCCTTGGAATCCGTTGATTCTAGGTCCATAGTGTCTTCAGCACTATTGCAGATAATAATACGAGGTATATCTCAGTGGACACTTTTAACCCTCAAGCGAGCCAACAAAGGGGTCTTTTTGGTACTTTTTTGAAAATATGCCTCAAAACTACCTTAAAACGGGATCATAGCAAGTCAAAATATTCTATCAAATTATTTGCCATACAATTCTACCATAGGTCCTAGAAGACATTGAAAGTCTAAATCATACCCGAACGCCAGGAATTCATAAATATTAAAAACACATTTTAGGGTTAAAGCGGTACTTTATGTGAGTTTATGCAAAAATCTCCAACAAAACATCATTTTAGAAGGATGACGTCAATGATAAAAATATTCCGCATGAAATTTCACTGTAAGTCACCAAAGCAAAGAAATCTCTATTTTCATTGCATATCAAAAAAAGAGGTCCACCAATGTCCAGAAAAAAAAACCGAAAATATTTTCTAATTTTTTGGACAATTTTTTTTCAGCCTTTATAAAGTTGAGACCTGAAAACGACATAAAATTTCGTTTTGGGCGAAAATCGTCAAAGGAAGAAATGTTCTACACAAAATTCCGCTACAAGTCTTAGAACAAGCCCTACAACTAGCTGCAATAGATTTTAAGAAAATTAAATTCGAAATTTATGTTCTAATAGTGAAAATTGTGTGTATGCATTTTTCTACTTTACCTTGACCTTTTTTCGATTTAACGCCTGAAAATGACATAAAATTTCGTTTTAGATAGAAGATGTCAAAGAAAAAATTTTCTACACCAAATTTCATCATAAATCTCAAAATAAACTATACATCTAGGTCCCATAGTTGTCAAGAAAAGTCCAATCGAAATTTGTGTAATAAAAGTGAAAAGTAAGTGTTTGCTGTTTTACTGCTAATCTAAGACGTTTCCAATCCAGGTCAATATCCCCCATTAAAATTAATTTTTTCGTGAATGTTTCAAAGGAAGAATTATTCTAGACTAAATTTTGAGTCTCGGAACAAATGAAATTTGAATATTCAAAATTTCAGGTCCAAACCTTACCTTAACGGTAGAACATCATATTAATTTAAAAAAAAAAAAAACACATTTTAGGGTAGGAGCCGTATTTTATGTGAATTTATGCAAAAATCTCCATCAAGACATCATTTTAGAAGGATGACGCAAAAGACGAAAATATTCCCTATCAAATTTCACTATAAGTCACCAAAGAAAAGAAAACTCGTTTTCCACTGCATATCAAAAAAACATGTCCATCAATATCCAGAAAAAAACGAATAATTTTTCTAATTTTTTTCGCAAAATTTTCTTTGGCCTTTATTCGAGTTGAGGCCTGAAAACAACATAAGATTTTGCTTTAGGCGGAAATTGTTAAAGGAAGATATATTCTACACAAAATTCCGCTATAAATCTCCGAATAAACCATATTTCTAGGTTCAATATTTTTTTCAGAAAATTAAATTCGATATTTGATTCCGATAGTGAAAATTGTGTGCATGCATTTTTCTACTTTACTTCAGCCTTTTTTCGAGTTGAGGCCTGAAAACAAAATAAAATTTCGTTTTAGTCGGAAATTGTCAAAGGAAGAAATATTCTACACAAAATTCCGCTATAAATCTCAGGATAAACCATGCATCTAGGTACAATAGTTTTTTGAGAAAATTACGTACGAATTTTATTTACTACAAGTGAAAATTATGTGTTTGCTTTTAATTAATTGCTGTTAATTAAACACGTTTCACATTCATGTCAAAATCTCCCTTTATACTGCATTTTTTCGGGAAATTGTCAAAGGAGGAATTTTTCTAGATTAAATTTCATTATGAGTCTCTGAATAAAAGAAATTTGTGCATTGAAATTTTTAAGCCCAAATCCATCCAAAACGCCAGGAATTAAAATACATTGAAACACATTTTTAGGGTTAAATCCGTAGTTTATGTGAGTTTATTCAAAAATCTCCAACAAAACATTATTTCAGAAGGATGACATCGAAGGCACAAATGTTCCTTGTCGAATTTCACTATAAGCGACAAAAAAAAAGAAATCTCTATTTCCATTGCATATCAAAAATTTTCCATAAATAAATAAAAAAGAAAATAAAAACCTCGAAAATTGTGCTAAATCTTCAGAAATAAACTAGGTTAATTGATAAAAATATATCATATTATTTTCATGGTACATATTGAATATATAAATTTCTTTTGTTCGGAGACACACAATGAAATTTGATAACGAATTATTCTTCCTATAACACTTTCCCCCAAAAATGAAGTGTAAAGAAAGATTTTGACGTAGACTGGAAACGTGTTAAATTAACAGCAAAAAAGCAAACACACAATTTTCACTTGTAGTACATACATTTTGAGTGAGATTATCTCGAAAACTGTTGTACATAGATTTATGGTTTGTTCTGAGATTTTTAGTAAAATATTGTACAGAATATTTCATCCTTTAATACCTTTCTCCTAAAATGACATTTTGTGTTATTTTCAGGCGTTAACACGAAAAAAGTCAGATTAAAAATATTATCAAAAATTTGGGAAATATTTTCGTATTTTTTGGAACATTGATTTAATTATTTTTTTGAATACGTAAAGGAAATAAAGATTCCTTGTCGTTGGTGACTTATAGTGAAATTTGATGAGGAGTAATTCTTCCTTTAACACCTTCCCCAAATAGTTCAATATAAAGGGAGATTCTGACTTGAATTGAAAACTTGCTAAATTAACAGTAAAATAAAGCAAGCACATAATTTTAACTTGTAGTACATATTTTTCGAATGTAATTTTCTTAAAAGTTATTGTACCTACATATATGGCTTATTCTGAGATTAATAGTGAAATTTTGTGTAGAATTTTTCTTCCCTTAACACCTTCCGACTAAAATGACATTTTATGTTATTTTCAAGCATGAACTCGAAAAAAGTCCGAGGAGAGATTTATCAAAAATTTAGGAAATATTTTCGTAATTTTCTGGGAACATTGATGCAAGGATTTTTTATATATATAATGGAAATAGGGATTACTTTTCTTTGGTGACCTATAGTGAAATTTGATGGGAAGCAATTCCTCCTTTAATACCTTCCCCAAAAATTGAAGTATAATGGAAGATTTTGACTTGGATTGAAAGCGTCTTAAATTAACAGTAAATTAATCAAACACCTAACTTTCACTTGTAGTTCATATATTTCGAATGTAATTTTCATATGAACTACTTAACATTGATATAGGGTTTATTCTGAGATTTATAATGAAATTTGGTGTAGAATATTTCTTCCTTTAAAAACTTCTGCCTAAAATGACATTTTGTGTTATTTTCAGGCGTCAACTCCAAAAAAGGCCGAGAAGAAAGTAATCAAAAAATTTGGGAAATATTTTCGGTTATTTTTAGGAATTTTGATGCAAGGATTTCTTATATATATAATGGAAAAAGGGATTACTTTTCTTTGGTGACCTATAGTAAAATTTGATGGGAAGTAATTCTTTCTTTAATACCTTCCCTAAAAATTGAAGTATAAAGGGAGATTTTGACTTGGATTCAAAACTTGTTAAATTTACAGAAAAATAAAGCAAACACATAATTATCACTTGTAGTACATATTTTTCGAATGTAATTTTCTTAGAAACTAGATATATGGTTTATTCCGAGATTTATAGTGAAATTTTGTGGTTTATTCTGAAATTTATAATGAAATTTGGTGTAGAATATTTCTTCCCTTAACATCTTCCGCCTAAAATGACATTTTATCTTATTTTATGGCGTCAACTCGAAAAAAGTCAGAGTAAAAAATTTATTAAAAAATTTAGGAAATATTTTCGTTTTTTTGGGAATATTGATGCAAGGATTTTTTATATATATAATGGAAATATGGATTACGTTTCTTTGGTGACCTCAAGTGAAATTTGATGAAGTGTAATTCTTCCTTTAACACCATCCCCAAAAATTGAAGTATAAAGGGAGATTTTGACTTGGACGGAAAACGTGTTAAATTAACAGTAAAAAAGCAAACACATAATTTCCACTTGTAGAACATATATTTTAAATGAAATTATCTGGAAAACTATTATACCTAGATATATAGTTTATTCTGAGATTTATAGTGAAATTTTGTGTAGAATATTTCTTCCCCTAACACCTTCCGCCTAAAATGACATTTTATGTTATTTTCAGGCGTCAACTCGAAAAAAAGGTCAAAGAAAAATTAGTCAAACATTTTTGGAAATATTTTTAAGATTTGTTGGCAACATTGATGCAAGGATTTTTTTGATATGAACTAAAAAAAAATTGCTTTTCTTTTGTGACCTATAGTGAAATTTTATGGGGAAAATTTTCGTCTTTGACATTATTTATCTAAAACGAGGTTTTGTACGAGATTTTTCCATAAACTCACATAAAGTACGGCTTTAACCCTAAAATGTGTTTTTAGTATTTATGAATTCTTGGCTTTTAGGTATGTCTTCAAGGACCTATATCAGAATTTTATGCCAAATAATTCTGTAGAATATTTTGACTTGCTAGGATTTCATTGAAGAGGAGTTTGTAACAATATTTTTAAAAAAGAGCCAAAAAGACCCATTTGGTGATTCACTTGAGGGTTAAAAATTTCCATCAAAATAATCCTCGTATCTATATCTGCAATATTGGCAAAAACACTATATACCTAAAATGTAAGGGTTCCAAGGAATCTTGATCTGAAATTTTATAAAAGTATGGAAGAAGGGGGGAACTTGCCCCTCTATTTTGGTTACATTGCGATTTAAACGTTTTTCTATCTTTTGATCTAATATCAAAAACTGCTGGATTTTCCCCATAATAATCAAAAAAATTGAATTTTGTCGTGCAGTATAAAATCTGCTTCCCATTGTGACGTATAATTGACAATCACACTCATACGCCCTCCTTTCTTGCCATTAAATTTTCCCCCCATCTTACCTTATACAACGAACTCTCAATCTCCGCCTGACCAATGTTACGCTTCGTGGCACTTGTTGTCGTCGACGGTGTTGAGCAGCCCGTATCAGTGGATGGTTTCTTCGGCAGCTGTTTCGACGGGGTGCCCGGCTGCTGGGGTGTCGAGGTGCCACTTGGCTGTTTGGTTTTCTCTGAATCCGTGGAGCCTGCTCCCGCTGCCGCCACACTCTCCGCAAATGTGCGATTATTATCTTGCGTGGGACTCAAGGCTCCCCACATATTAAAACTCAGCTTTGCCAGGCGTACCTGTTCGGCCACATAGGGCAGAGCGGATTCGCGTAAGTTGCCAATGATTTGACGAGAGATCAAGAGACCGGCCAGTTGCTGGAATTCAAACAAGGTTAGACATTTTTTCCAATTTTTAATCCCCTTACCCACCTCCTTCAATTTCTCCTCATCCCTCAGATAAAAAGCTATGTAGAATAGCGATAGGAAAGAGTTGACAAATTGAAACAAAGCCACCTTGGCTATTAAGTGATTTTCATACTTTGACTGCAGGCGATAATTTTCTAAAAGAGAGAGGGAGAAAAGAGCGACGAAGAAAAAGTAAAAAAATAATTAAAAAGTTTTTAATTTGAGCTATGGATTTCCATTCTTACCTTTATCGTTCAACCATACGGCCAATTTATAGTATGCCTCATCCATGAGCGTAATGGCGCCAGCCAACAAAACTTTGGGTATGACGCTTAAACAACAGAGGACTCCGGTTTCGGGTAGCTTGGAGTCCCACCAGTCCTGCAAAGAAGGAAAATAAAAATAAAAAACAACATTGAAAAATGAGCTTAATTTACAAAATTTATTGGCGATTATTAGGAGGTTATTAATATTCAAAGGATTTCAATACTTAGGTCCTTTTACTTAAATCAAAATATGAAAATTTTTTTGGACGTTTAAAAAAAAATATAAAAATCCACGTTTCCTGGTCTAAGGGTCCTTGAAAAAATTTTATTTAAAAATCCACGTTTCCTGGTCTAAGGGTCCTTGAAAAAATTTTATTTAAAAATCCACGTTTCCTGGTCTAAGGGTCCTTGAAAAAATTTTATTTAAAAATGCATGTTTCCTGGTCTAAGGGTCCTTGAAAAAATTTTATTTAAAAATCCACGTTTCCTGGTCTAAGGGTCCTTGAAAAAATTTTATTTAAAAATGCATGTTTCCTGGTCTAAGGGTCCTTGAAAAAGTTTTATTTAAAAATCCACGTTTCCTGGTCTAAGGGTCCTTGAAAAAATTTTATTTAAAAATCCACGTTTCCTGGTCTAAGGGTCCTTGAAAAAATTTTATTTAAAAATCCACGTTTCCTGGTCTAAGGGTCCTTGAAAAAATTTTATTTAAAAATCCAAGTTTCCTGGTCTTTTGGTCCTTGAAAAAATTTTATTTAAAAATCCACGTTTCCTGGTCTAAGGGTCCTTGAAAAAATTTTATTTAAAAATCCACGTTTCCTGGTCTTTTGGTCCTTGAAAAAATTTTATTTAAAAATCCAAGTTTCCTGGTCTTTTGGTCCTTGAAAAAATTTTATTTAAAAATCCAAGTTTCCTGGTCTTTTAGTCCTTGAAAAAATTTTATTTAAAAATCCACGTTTCCTGGTCTTTTGGTCCTTGAAAAAATTTTATTTAAAAATCCAAGTTTCCTGGTCTTTTAGTCCTTGAAAAAATTTTATTTAAAAATCCACGTTTCCTGGTCTTTTGGTCCTTGAAAAAATTTTATTTAAAAATCCACGTTTCCTGGTCTTTTGGTCCTTGAAAAAATTTTATTTAAAAATCCACGTTTCCTGGTCTTTTGGTCCTTGAAAAAATTTTATTTAAAAATCCACGTTTCCTGGACTTTTGGTCCTAGAAAAAATTTTATTTAAAAATCCACGTTTCCTGGTCTTTTGGTCCTTGAAAAAATTTTATTTAAAAATCCACGTTTCCTGGTCTTTTGGTCCTTGAAAAAATTTTATTTAAAAATCCACGTTTCCTGGTCTTTTGGTCCTTGAAAAAATTTTATTTAAAAATCCACGTTTCCTGGTCTTTTGGTCCTTGAAAAAATTTTATTTAAAAATCCACGTTTCCTGGTCTTTTGGTCCTTGAAAAAATTTTATTTAAAAATCCACGTTTCCTGGTCTTTTGGTCCTTGAAAAAATTTTATTTAAAAATCCACGTTTCCTGGTCTAAGGATCCTTGAAAATTTTTTTTTTTTAAATCCACGTTTCCTGGGCTAAGGATCCTTGAAAAAATTTTATTTAAAAATCCACGTTTCCTGGTCTTTTGGTCCTTGAAAAAATTTTATTTAAAAATCCACGTTTCCTGGTCTTTTGGTCCTTGAAAAAATTTTATTTAAAAATCCACGTTTCCTGGTCTTTTGGTCCTTGAAAAAATTTTATTTAAAAATCCACGTTTCCTGGTCTTTTGGTCCTTGAAAAAATTTTATTTAAAAATCCACGTTTCCTGGTCTTTTGGTCCTTGAAAAAATTTTATTTAAAAATCCACGTTTCCTGGTCTTTTGGTCCTTGAAAAAATTTTATTTAAAAATCCACGTTTCCTGGTCTTTTGGTCCTTGAAAAAATTTTATTTAAAAATCCACGTTTCCTGGTCTTTTGGTCCTTGAAAAAATTTTATTTAAAAATCCACGTTTCCTGGTCTTTTGGTCCTTGAAAAAATTTTATTTAAAAATCCACGTTTCCTGGTCTAAGGGTCCTTGAAAAAATTTTATTTAAAAATCCACGTTTCCTGGTCTAAGGGTCCTTGAAAAAATTTTATTTAAAAATCCACGTTTCCTGGTCTTTTGGTCCTTGAAAAAATTTTATTTAAAAATCCACGTTTCCTGGTCTTTTGGTCCTTGAAAAAATTTTATTTAAAAATCCACGTTTCCTGGTCTTTTGGTCCTTGAAAAAATTTTATTTAAAAATCCACGTTTCCTGGTCTTTTGGTCCTTGAAAAAATTTTATTTAAAAATCCACGTTTCCTGGTCTTTTGGTCCTTGAAAAAATTTTATTTAAAAATCCACGTTTCCTGGTCTTTTGGTCCTTGAAAAAATTTTATTTAAAAATCCACGTTTCCTGGTCTTTTGGTCCTTGAAAAAATTTTATTTAAAAATCCACGTTTCCTGGTCTTTTGGTCCTTGAAAAAATTTTATTTAAAAATCCACGTTTCCTGGTCTTTTGGTCCTTGAAAAAATTTTATTTAAAAATCCACGTTTCCTGGTCTTTTGGTCCTTGAAAAAATTTTATTTAAAAATCCACGTTTCCTGGTCTTTTGGTCCTTGAAAAAATTTTATTTAAAAATCCACGTTTCGTGGTCTAAGGGTCCTTGAAAAAATTTTATTTAAAAATCCACGTTTCCTGGTCTAAGTATCCTTGAAAAAATTTTTATTTAAAAATCCACGTTTCCTGGTCTAAGGATCCTTGAAAAAAATTTTATTTAAAAATCCACGTTTCCTGGTCTAAGGATCCTTGAAAATTTTTTTTTTTTTAATCCACGTTTCCTGGGCTAAGGATCCTTGAAAAAAAATTTATTTAAAAATCCACGTTTCCTGGTCTAAGGATCCTTGAAAAAAATTTTATTTAAAAATCCACGTTTCCTGGTCTAAGGATCCTTGAAAAAAATTTTATTTAAAAATCCACGTTTTCTGGTCTAAGGATCCTTGAAAATAATTTTATTTAAAAATCCACGTTTCTTGGTCTTTTGGTCCTTGAAAAAATTTTATTTAAAAATCCACGTTTCTTGGTCTTTTGGTCCTTGAAAAAATTTTATTTAAAAATCCACGTTTCTTGGTCTTTTGGTCCTTGAAAAAATTTTATTTAAAAATCCACGTTTCTTGGTCTTTTGGTCCTTGAAAAAATTTTATTTAAAAATCCACGTTTCTTGATCTTTTGGTCCTTGAAAAAATTTTATTTAAAATCCACGTTTCCTGGTCTAAAGGTCCTTGAAAAAATTTTATTTAAAAATCCACGTTTCCTGGTCTAAGGGTCCTTGAAAAAATTTTATTTAAAAATCCACGTTTCTTGGTCTTTTGGTCCTTGAAAAAATTTTATTTAAAAATCCACGTTTCTTGGTATTTTGGTCCTTGAAAAAATTTTATTTAAAAATCCAGGTTTCTTGTTTGGGTGGTCCTTGAAAAAATTTTATTTAAAAATCCACGTTTCTTGTTTGGATGGTCCTTGAAAAAATTTTATTTAAAAATCCACGTTTCCTGGTCTAAGGGTCCTTGAAAAAATTTTATTTAAAAATCCACGTTTCTTGTTTGGATGGTCCTTGAAAAAATTTTATTTAAAAATCCACGTCTCTTGTTTGGATGCTCCTTGAAAAAATTTTATTTAAAAATCCAGGTTTCTTGTTTGGGTGGTCCTTGAAAAAATTTTATTTAAAAATCCACGTTTCTTGTTTGGATGGTCCTTGAAAAAATTTTATTTAAAAATCCACGTTTCCTGGTCTAAGGGTCCTTGAAAAAATTTTATTTAAAAATCCACGTTTCCTGGTCTAAGGGTCCTTGAAAAAATTTTATTTAAAAATCCACGTTTCTTGGTCTTTTGGTCCTTGAAAAATTTTTATTTAAAAATCCAAGTTTCTTGGGCTAAGGGTCCTTGACAAAATTTTATTTAAAAATCCAGTCGATACTTGAAAATGCTTTGTCAAAAAAAATTCTTGCAATATTATTTGGAAAAATCAAGAATTATTGTTGTGAGGGTCCTTTGTCTTCCTTTGTGCAAATATTGAAACATGATTAGCTCATGTTTGGAATTTTTATTGTTTAATTCCACAACAATGTTGTTGTTTTTCTTGTTTTTCTTTATTTGCCTTTGTTCGCTGTTTAATGCCAGCCCCTCCCTTCCTCCCTCTGACTCCTTGAGAGTACCACCCACACTACTCGTCGTAATTAATTGTTTCCATGTTTTTATTACAAATGTAAAGAGTTTTGACCGCTTTTTTTATATCACTGAACAACAACAACAATATTGCTATTGTTGTTGTTTCTTTTTTTGTGTAAATAAATGAATAATAACAAAGTCATTGTCTGTTTATGGCGGCGGTGGTGGTGTATACTTTTAGGCGTCTGTGTGGTGAATGCCACGGCACTCGTTGTCAATTATGGATGTTTATATGTCAATTTGTATAAGAATATAAAACAACACACACACATACATTGTTCACAAGTGTTTAAAGTACACACCCACACACTCATCCCCGTCATCAGACGTTAGAGGGCGCCATAATCAACAGTTGATTTGCTTTAATTTCTTTCATATCCTTTGCCAAAGGATATGAAAATAAAAATTAGGTATGAGTCACAAAATTGTTTACGACAAGTAGACGTTTAATGTGCGTCCTCACTGCGAACGTGAGTGCGTGATTTAAACATGAGGCCATTTATGCATGCGGCTAAATATGGCAACATTGGCTTGCATTAATTTTCTCAAAGAGGTCACCCACCGTTCACTTGGTCTGTGGGTCGTTGTGATTTTAATGGCTAAGAAAAAATGACAATGATGGTAATTAAAGCAACAACCACTACAGCTATTAGCATAAAATAATGAAATGAACGTTAGTCAGGATAGAAAAATTTTATTTAAAAAATCCACGTTTCTTGGATCCTTGAAAAAATATTCTTTAAAAAATCCACGTTTCTTGGATCCTTGAAAAAATATTCTTTAAAAAATCCACGTTTCTTGGTCTAAGGTTACTTGAAAAAATATTCTTTAAAAAATCCACGTTTCTTGGATCCTTGAAAAAATATTCTTTAAAAAATCCACGTTTCTTGGTCTAAGGTTACTTGAAAAAATATTCTTTAAAAAATCCACGTTTCTTGGTCTAAGGTTACTTGAAAAAATATTCTTTAAAAAATCCACGTTTCTTGGATCCTTGAAAAAATATTCTTTAAAAAATCCACGTTTCTTGGATCCTTGAAAAAATATTCTTTAAAAAATCCAGGTTTCTTGGATCCTTGAAAAAATATTCTTTAAAAAATCCAGGTTTCTTGGATCCTTGAAAAAATATTCTTTAAAAAATCCAGGTTTCTTGGATCCTTGAAAAAATATTCTTTAAAAAATCCAGGTTTCTTGGATCCTTGAAAAAATATTCTTTAAAAAATCCAGGTTTCTTGGATCCTTGAAAAAATATTCTTTAAAAAATCCAGGTTTCTTGGATCCTTGAAAAAATATTCTTTAAAAAATCCAGGTTTCTTGGATCCTTGAAAAAATATTCTTTAAAAAATCCAGGTTTCTTGGATCCTTGAAAAAATATTCTTTAAAAAATCCAGGTTTCTTGGATCCTTGAAAAAATATTCTTTAAAAAATCCAAGCTTCTTGGATCCTTGAAAAAATATTCTTTAAAAAATCCACGTTTCTTGGTCCTGGAAAAATATTTTTTAAAAAATCCACGTTTCTTGGTCCTTGGAAAAATATTCTTTAAAAAATCCACGTTTCTTGGTCCTTGGAAAAATATTCTTTAAAAAATCCACGTTTCTTGGATCCTTGAAAAAATATTCTTTAAAAAATCCACGTTTCTTGGTCCTTGGAAAAATATTCTTTAAAAAATCCACGTTTCTTGGATCCTTGAAAAAATATTCTTTAAAAAATCCACGTTTCTTGGATTCTTGAAAAAATATTCTTTAAAAAATCCACGTTTCTTGGATTCTTGAAAAAATATTCTTTAAAAAATCCACGTTTCTTGGTCCTTGGAAAAATATTCTTTAAAAAATCCACGTTTCTTGGTCCTTGGAAAAATATTCTTTAAAAACTCCACGTTTCTTGGATCCTTGAAAAAATATTCTTTAAAAAATCCACGTTTCTTGGATCCTTGAAAAAATATTCTTTAAAAAATCCACGTTTCATGGATCCTTGAAAAAATATTCTTTAAAAAATCCACGTTTCTTGGATCCTTGAAAAAATATTCTTTAAAAAATCCACGTTTCTTGGATCCTTGAAAAAATATTCTTTAAAAAATCCACGTTTCTTGGATCCTTGAAAAAATATTCTTTAAAAAATCCACGTTTCTTGGATCCTTGAAAAAATATTCTTTAAAAAATCCACGTTTCTTGGATCCTTGAAAAAATATTCTTTAAAAAATCCACGTTTCTTGGATCCTTGAAAAAATATTCTTTACAAAATCCACGTCTCCTGGTCTAAGGGTACTTGAAAAAATATTCTTTAAAAAATCCACGTCTCTTGGTCTAAGCGTACTTGAAAAAATATTCTTAAAAAATCCACGTTTCTTGGTTTAAGGGTCCTTGAAAAAATATTCTTTAAAAAATCCACGTCTCTTGGTCTAAGCGTACTTGAAAAAATATTCTTAAAAAATCCACGTTTCTTGGTCTAAGGGTCCTTGAAAAAATATTCTTTAAAAAATCCACGTTTCTTGGTCTAAGCGTACTTGAAAAAATATTCTTAAAAAATCCACGTTTCTTGGTCTAAGGGTCCTTGAAAAAATATTCTTTAAAAAATCCACGTTTCTTGGTCTAAGGGTACTTGAAAAAATATTCTTTAAAAAATCCATGTTTCTTGGTCTAAGGGTACTTGAAAAAATATTCTTTAAAAAATCCACGTTTCTTGGTCTAAGGGTACTTGAAAAAATATTCTTTAAAAAATCCATGTTTCTTGGTCTAAGGGTACTTGAAAAAATATTCTTTAAAAAATTCACGTTTCTTGGTCTAAGGGTACTTGAAAAATATTCTTTAAAAAATCCACGTTTCTTGGTCTAAGGGTACTTGAAAAAATATTCTTTAAAAAATCCACGTTTCTTGGTCTAAGGGTACTTGAAAAAATATTCTTTAAAAAATCCATGTTTCTTGGTCTAAGGGTACTTGAAAAAATATTCTTTAAAAAATCCACGTTTCTTGGTCTAAGGGTACTTGAAAAAATATTCTTTAAAAAATCCACGTTTCTTGGTCTAAGGGTACTTGAAAAAATATTCTTTAAAAAATCCACGTTTCTTGGTCTTTTGGTCCTTGAAAAAATATTCTTTAAAAAATCCACGTTTCTTGGCCTAAGGGTCCTTAAAAAATATTCTTTGAAAAATCCAGGTTTCGCTTTTTGAAAGTCCTTCCAAAAATATTCTTCCAAATCCACTTAAACTGCTCCCAGAAAATCCTTTCTCATCATTTTATCCTTCATTGCCTCACGCATAAACCGCAATCGCCTTCTATGCAGAAAATTTATTTTCATTTTTCGGCAGCACTTACAACAACAATAAAAACATCAACAACAAGGCACACACACACACCCATCCGCCATAAATAACGCCAATGCATAACGATAATGAATACGCCCAAAAGGCGTTATCGAACAATAGCAATTTACGGAGTACTCTCGCCGAACATAAGTAGCACAATATTACGATAACAACAAGAACAACAACAACAACACCCACACTGTTATTGCGTGTGAACACACGCACACACACGTACTACATCTTTCCTCTAAAAGAGTATAAATCCTTGCAAAATGTAATTAGTTTACGTGGGGAACTTGGTCGAGAGGGATGCAGATATGGGGGAAGGGATCTGAAAGTTGCCTTAAAAAGGCAATAAATTTCATAGAGGCTGGCGGAAAGTCTAAAAACGATAAGTGAAATATGTTAATTATGCCAAAACGAAAAGTAAATCTCCGAAAGTGAAATTAAAATGTCTGACACGGAAGGGCGGTGAAGGTCTTTAGGTGGAGGTGTTGGGGGGTACTTAAAGGATATTTAAAAACGACGTTCAAAACATTAAATGAGAATTTTTAAGAAATTTTTTTCAAGGATTCTCAGACCAAAATTTCTAAAAGAATAGACTCTCAGACGTTTCTTGGTCTAAGGGTACTTGAAAAAATATTCTTTAAAAAATCCACGTTTCTTGGTCTAAGGGTACTTGAAAAAATATTCTTTAAAAAATCCATGTTTCTTGGTCTAAGGGTACTTGAAAAAATATTCTTTAAAAAATCCACGTTTCTTGGTCTAAGGGTACTTGAAAAAATATTCTTTAAAAAATCCACGTTTCTTGGTCTAAGGGTACTTGAAAAAATATTCTTTAAAAAATCCACGTTTCTTGGTCTTTTGGTCCTTGAAAAAATATTCTTTAAAAAATCCACGTTTCTTGGCCTAAGGGTCCTTAAAAAATATTCTTTGAAAAATCCAGGTTTCGCTTTTTGAAAGTCCTTCCAAAAATATTCTTCCAAATCCACTTAAACTGCTCCCAGAAAATCCTTTCTCATCATTTTATCCTTCATTGCCTCACGCATAAACCGCAATCGCCTTCTATGCAGAAAATTTATTTTCATTTTTCGGCAGCACTTACAACAACAATAAAAACATCAACAACAAGGCACACACACACACCCATCCGCCATAAATAACGCCAATGCATAACGATAATGAATACGCCCAAAAGGCGTTATCGAACAATAGCAATTTACGGAGTACTCTCGCCGAACATAAGTAGCACAATATTACGATAACAACAAGAACAACAACAACAACACCCACACTGTTATTGCGTGTGAACACACGCACACACACGTACTACATCTTTCCTCTAAAAGAGTATAAATCCTTGCAAAATGTAATTAGTTTACGTGGGGAACTTGGTCGAGAGGGATGCAGATATGGGGGAAGGGATCTGAAAGTTGCCTTAAAAAGGCAATAAATTTCATAGAGGCTGGCGGAAAGTCTAAAAACGATAAGTGAAATATGTTAATTATGCCAAAACGAAAAGTAAATCTCCGAAAGTGAAATTAAAATGTCTGACACGGAAGGGCGGTGAAGGTCTTTAGGTGGAGGTGTTGGGGGGTACTTAAAGGATATTTAAAAACGACGTTCAAAACATTAAATGAGAATTTTTAAGAAATTTTTTTCAAGGATTCTCAGACCAAAATTTCTAAAAGAATAGACTCTCAGACCACTAAATGCGGATTTTTAAGGCACTTTTTTCAACTTCCTTCAAGGCTACTAAAAATGATTTTTAAAGACAATTTTTTCAAGGACCTCCAAGCTATGAATGTGGAACTTTTAAAGATTATTTTTTCAAGGACCCTTAAGGATATAAACGATGATTTTTTAAATATTATTATTTTAAGGACCTTCAATCTATGAATATGGATTTTTTAAAGATTTCTTTTTCAAAGATCTGAGGACTATAAATTGGAATATTTAGAGAATATTTTTCCAAGGATCGTCAGACCAAGAAACGTGGAATTTTTAAAGAATGTTTTTCCAAGGACCAATAGACGTAGATTTTTAAGAATATTTTTTCAAGGCCCATCTGTTGAAGAAATGTGAATTTTTTAAAGAATATTTTTCAAAGGACCAATAGACCAATAAACTTGGATTTTTTAAAGAATTATTTTAAAGACTATCAAACCACGAAACTTGAATTTTTAAAAGAATATTTTTCCAAGGACTGTCAGACAATGAAACGTGGATTTTTTAAAAATATTTTTCTAAGGACCAAACGACCAAGAAACGCGGACCATGAACTGTGGATTTTTATCGATCAGTTTTCAATGACCATCAGTTCAAAAAGCGTGTATTTTTTAAAGAATTTGTTTTTCTAGGGACCAACAAACGTGGAGTTTTTAAAAGGAAATTTTCCAAGGACAAAAAAGTGTGGATGTTTTTATAAAAAATATATATTTTCAAGAACTAACCAAACAACATGGATTTTTTAAAAATTATTTTTCCAAAGACCAATAAACGTAGATTTTTAAAAAATTTGGATTTTTTAAATATATTTTTTAAGGACCCTCAAGGCTTTAACTTAGATTTTATAAAAAAAAACATTTTCAATTAAAAAAAAAAAAAATTAAGGACTCTCAAGTCTTTAAACGTGAATTTGTAAAAGAATAGTTTTTCAAGGACCATCAGCTGAAAGAATATTTTTTCAAGGGACAAAGATAGGTAAATTTTTTAAAGAGCATATTTTTAATTGACCAAAGGACTAAGAAAAGTAGCTTTTTTTAAATAATATTTTTTTCAAGGACCTTAAGACCACCGAACGTGGATTTGTTTAAGAATATTTTTTCAAAGACCATCAGACCACCAAACGTGCAGTTTTTAAACAATATTTTTCCAAGGACCATCCGAAACCTGGATTTTTTAAAGAAAAATTTTCCAGGTACCATCAGAAATGTGTTTTTTTATTTTTTCAAGGACCAATAGACGTAGATTTTTTAAGATTTTTAAGGACCATCTTTTGAAGAAACGTGTTTTTTTAAATATTTTTCCAAGAATCGTCCGACCAAGAAATATTTTAAAAAATATTTTTTCAAGGATCATCAGACCTAGAAACGTGAACTTTTTTAAGAGTATTTTTCCAAGGGCAAATATGCCACGAAATTTGGATTTTTTTTTATTTTTCCAAGGACCAATAGACCAATAAACATGGATTTTTTAAAGAATATTTTTTCAAAGACCATCAGGCCACGAAATGTAGATTTTTAAAAATTAGTTTTCAATGACCATCAGCGCAAAAAGCGTGAATTTTTAAAAGAATCATTTTTCAAGGACCAACTCCGATTTTTTTTTTTTTTTTTTTTTTGTATCCAAAAAAATGACTCTGATTTTTTTCAATACGAAAAAATTACTCCCAATTCTATACGAAAAAACTCCGAATTTTGTTTCTTTACGAGAAAATTACTCCGATTTTTTTTCTATACAAAAAGAAAATACTCCGAAATTTTCTCTACCAAAAAAATTACTCCGAATACTCCAAATTTTTTTCTACACGAAAAAATTACTACGAATTTTTTTGTATGCAAAATGTTTCCGAATGGTTTTTCTATACAAAAAAAAATTTCTCTGATTTTTTTTCTCAATAAGAAAGAAATCGTTCCGAATATTTTTTTAATACAAAAAAACATTACTCCGATTTTTTTTCTACACGAAAAAAAATTACGATTTTGTTTCTATGATAAAAATAATAACTCCGAATTTTTCTCCATACGAAGAAATGCTCCGGTGGAAAAAAATGCTCCAATTTTTTTCTATACCAAAAAATCTATTCCAATTTTTTTCTGCGCGGAAAAATCACTCCAAATTTCCTTTTATGCGGAATAAAAATTCTTCGATTCATATTAAATTGAAAATATTACTCCAAATACTTTTCCATACAAAAAAAAACTCCGATTTTTTCCCCCAAAAAAAAAATAATTACTCCGAATTGCTTTACATAGGAAAAAATGTCAGTATACGAAAAAATTACTCCGAATGCGTTTTCTATGCGACAAAAATTACTACGATTTTTTTCGACTCCGAATTTTTTTCTACACGAAAAAGTTTTTCTGAATGGGTTTTCTGTCCCAAAAAAATGCTCCGAATAGTTTTTCTAGAAGAAAAAAAACTACTCCAAATTGGTTTCTATGCGAAAAAATATATTTCAATTTTTTTTTAGCGAAAACAACTAATTACTCCGAATTGCTTTACATGGGAAAAAATGTCAGTATACGAAAAAATTACTCCGAATGCGTTTTCTATGTGACAAAAATTACTGCGAATTTTTTCGACTCCAAATAATTTTTGTAGAAGAAAAAAATTGCTCCGAATTGGTTTCTGTGCGAAAAAATATATTCCAATTTTTTTAGCGAAAACAACATACTCTGATTTTTTTTTTCTATGCGAAAAATATTACTCCGAATTTTTTCTTCCTTTCCAAAAAAATTACTCCGAATTTGTGAACATTTTTCTTTGCGGACAAATTACTCCGACTTTGTTTCTATATGAAGAAATTTAATCCGAAGAAATTATGTATCAAAAAATCCTTTTTTCCTATTTTTCTATTCCCTTTTTTCGTTTTAGAAATCTTTATCCGAAAAATTATATAAAAGAAAATTTCTTATTTTTCCATTTTTTTTCCTTCCCAACGTAATTCAATAGAGGCAGAAAATATCATGTCCCCTCTATTTCATTTTGATTGAATTAAATTTATTTTGTTTTGTTTTAAATAAATCGAATTTACTATTTTTCAATTTCCCCAAAATTCCTTCGAACGTGTCCTGGTCACATTTGTTAAATAACCTCGGTATTGATTATTCGCACTGTGGTCTAGTGTGTGGATCTGTGTGTGTTTGTGTTTACAATAAAATTAATTTTGTTTCTGTTGTTGCTGTAATGCAATTTTATTTTCTTTGGCAACAATGCCCGAGTCAATATTTACATTTTGGCATTTATTTTAATAACTTTTGATTGTTGGGATTCAGTGGTGGGGCAGAAGCAAAAAAAAAAATAATTGCAGAGTAAATTTTTTATAGGGGTTATTGGTTACAATAAGGAGTTACAGTGGAACATGGATATATTGAACTTGTAATCCATTCAATATATAAATAGGAATTGTTTCCAAATTATCCATATTCCGAAACATTTAAATTTTAAAAAGGAACACTGATCGCAGCCAGTAGCTGCCGAAACCCACTTTCTCAAATCGTTTTCCATTAAAACAATCATTTATTATATTTTAAATTGAATTTCATTCATTTAATGCCATTAATATTTTGCGAAATCCAATTTGCGCCTAAAAGTATGCTTTAAAAATAGTTTTTATCATTTCTCTTAACTTGCCATCCGCGTCCATTATTAAAGTCAACAGCAATTGAAAATTAAATAACAATAATCTGTTGTTTTTTGACGCCAACGAAAATAGCGACAACAAAAACGACAACAAGAACATTTGCCACCAGTGCTCTCAATATAAATTTCACCCTTAACTGTCAACTGCAGACCAAACACGGCTTAAGTGTTATAAATTTAACAATTACCCCCAATAACCGACATGTCATTCATAGTTTTGGCGAAAATGAAAACAATGGAAAAAAACCAACCGAAAAAATAAACGAACAGAATTTTTAATTTAGCGGCTTTCGGAGAACGACACGCTGAGGAGTGTCAAGAGGGGAAGAAAACTGAAAACTCATAGTCGACACAAGAAAAAATTTAAATATTTTCATGAGAAATTTATTGGAATATTCTTTAAAAAATCGGAATCATTTATTTTGTTTAGAAAAAAATCGGAGTACTTTTTTAGTACAGGAAAAAAATTCGGAGTAATTTTTTTTCCGATAGAAAAAAATTCGGAGTATTTTTTTTTTCGATAGAAAAAAATTGGGAGTAATTTTTTTTTCGTATAGAAAAAAATTCGGAGTAATTTTTTTTTCCGATAGAAAAAAATTCGGAGTAATTTTTTTTCCGATAGATAAAAATTCGGAATAATTTTTTTTCCGATAGAAAAAAATTCGGAGTAACTTTTTTCCGATAGAAAAAAATTCGGTGTCACTTTTTTCGCTTAGAAAAAAAATTAGGAGTAATTTTTTCGTTTAGAAAAAAAATTAGGAGTATTTTTTTCGTTTAGAAAAAAATTAGGATTAATTTTTTTCGTATGGAAAAATATTCGGAATAATTTTTTTTCGTATGGAAAAAAATTCGGAATAATTTTTTTCGTATAGCAAAAAAAATCGGAGTAATTTTTTTTCCGATAGAAAAAAAATCGGAGTAATTTTTTTTCGTATAGAAAAAAATCGGAGTAATTTTTTTTTTCGTATAGAAAAAAATTCGGAGTAGTTTTTTTTTCCGATAGAAAAAAATTCGGAGTAATTTTCTTCGTATAAAAAATATTCTTTAAAAAATCCACGTGGTTTTTTGGTCCTTGAAAAAATATTCTTTAAAAAATTCACGTTTCTTGCTCTTTTGGCCCTTGAAAAAATATTCTTTAAAAAATCCACGTGGTTTTTTTGTTCCTTGAAAAAATACTCTTTAAAAAATCCACTTGGTTTTTTGGTCCTCGAAAAAATATTCTTTAAAAAATCCACGTTCCTTGGTCGGATGGTCCTTGAAAAAAATTTATTTAAAAAATCCACGTTCCTTGGTCGGATGGTCCTTGAAAAAAATTTATTTAAAAAATCCACTTGGTTTTTTGGTCCTCGAAAAAATATTCTTTAAAAAATCCACGTTCCTTGGTCGGATGGTCCTTGAAAAAAATTTATTTAAAAAATCCACGTTCCTTGGTCGGATGGTCCTTGAAAAAAATTTATTTAAAAAATCCACGTTCCTTGGTCGGATGGTCCTTGAAAAAAATTTATTTAAAAAATCCACGTTCCTTGGTCGGATGGTCCTTGAAAAAAATTTATTTAAAAAATCCACGTTCCTTGGTCGGATGGTCCTTGAAAAAAATTTATTTAAAAAATCCACGTTCCTTGGTCGGATGGTCCTTGAAAAAAATTTATTTAAAAAATCCACGTTCCTTGGTCGGATGGTCCTTGAAAAGATATTCTTTAAAAAATCCACGTTTCTTGTTCGGATGGTCCTTGAAAAGATATTCTTTAAAAAATCCACGTTTCTTGTTCGGATGGTCCTTGAAAAAATATTCTTTAAAAAATCCACGTTTCTTGTTCGGATGGTCCTTGAAAAAATATTCTTTAAAAAATCCACGTTTCTTGGAGAGATGGTCCTTGAAAAAATATTCTTTAAAAAATTCACGTTTCTTGTTCGGATGGTCCTTGAAAAAATACTCTTTAAAAAATCCAGGTTTCTTGGTCTTTTGGTCCTTGAAAAAATATTCTTTAAAAAATCCACGTTTCTTGGATATTTGAAAAAATATTCTTTAAAAAATCCATGTTTCTTCAACTGATGGTCCTTGAAAAAATATTCTTTAAAAAATCCACGTTTCTTCAACTGATGGTCCTTGAAAAAATATTCTTTAAAAAATCCACGTTTCTTTAACTGATGGTCCTTGAAAAAATATTCTTTAAAAAATCCACGTTTCTTTAACTGTTGGTCCTTGAAAAAATATTCTTTAAAAAATCCACGTTTCTTGTTCGGATGGTCCTTGAAAAAATATTCTTTAAAAAATCCACGTTTCTTGTTCGGATGGTCCTTGAAAAAATATTCTTTAAAAAATCCACGTTTCTTTGTCTTTTGGTCCTTGAAAAAATATTCTTTAAAATATCCACGTTTCTTGTTCGGATGGTCCTTGAAAAAATATTCTTTAAAATATCCACGTTTCTTGTTCGGATGGTCCTTGAAAAAATATTCTTTAAAATATCCACGTTTCTTTGTCTTTTGGTCCTTGAAAAATTATTCTTTAAAAAATCCACGTTTCTTGGTCTTTTGGTCCTTGAAAAAATTCTTTAAAAAATCCACGTTTCTTGGATCCTTAAAAAAATATTCTTTAAAAAATCAACGTTTCTTGGATCCTTAAAAAAATATTCTTTAAAAAATCCACGTTTCTTAGCCCTTGAAAAAATATTCTTTAAAAAATCCAGGTTTGGTGGTCTGAAGGTCCTTGAAAAAATATTCTTTAAAAAATCTACGTTTTGTAGTAATTTGGTCCTTCAAAAAATATTCTTTAAAAAATCCACATTTTTCGGTCTTACTTTAAAAAATTCTGAGTATTCTTTAAAAAATCCACATTTTTCGGTCTTACTTTAAAAAATTCTGAGTATTCTTTAAAAAATCCACATTTTTCGGTCTTACTTTAAAAAATTCTGAGTATTCTTTAAAAAATCCACGATTCTTGGTCTTTTGGTCCTTGAAAAAAATCCACGTTTCTAGGTCTTTTGGTCCTTGAAAAAATATTCTTTAAAAAATCCACGTATCTTTAACTAATGGTCCTTGAAAAAAATATTCTTTAAAAAACCCACGTTTCTTGGTCCTTGAAAAGATATTATTTAAAAAATCCACGTTTCTTGGTCCTTGAAAAAATATTATTTAAGAAATCCACGTTTCTTGGAGTGATTGTCCACCCGGACGTATGAGTAATAATTAAACGTTAGTACTTATACGACACACACCACTTTATACAATTTTTTTATATTTTTATCTAATAATTATTTATGACTCTTAAACGATTTTTTTTTTGTAAAACCCACATATAATTTATATATCACAACTATTTACATATTTTTTACTATATATTTAAATTATATTTTTTTCCAATGATAATGTCTAGTTGATGTTATTTATGATGATGGTGTTAAACTCATTTTAATTGGCAAACCATAATAATAAATTGATGTTTAAAATTATGGCCACAGAAAAAAAAACTAAACCCAAATACAAATATGTTTTTGATATGTCTGTAAAATTAAATACAAATAAGATTTAAATAAAATTAATGAAATTGAATAATAATAACCTTGTGCAAATTATACATGCATTGGGCAATTCCACTATCGGGTATATTATTATTATCCAGCCAATCCTGTAAAAATAAATGTGGATGGATTAACAAATGAGCTGTGTGTGTCAAAATATTTGATGGCAAAAATAATTATAAAAAATTGTATAAAAAATATAAGAAAAAATATAATTTTTATTAAAATAACACCGATATAAATTTATTAGAAAATTGTGTAAAAAATATTAAAAAAAATATTTTAACATTTTATAAATCACACCAAAAATTATTTTTTTTACAAAATGTGACTTAGTCCTTTTTCTCCGTAAATCAAAAAAAAAAAACAATAAAAAACTAATTAAAACAAATCGCAAAACTTGAAGTGTAAACACAACATTCCTTTAAACACAAAAAAATGAGGGAATACCGAGAGAGAGAGAGCGAAAAAACTCCGACCGGAAATAAAATACTAGAGGAAATAATAATAGGATAAAATAACAACAACAATAACAACGACAATGGTGTCAACATGAAGTGCAAAAAATGTGAGTTGAGGAAAAAAATTGAGTTCAAAAGCGAAAAAAAAAATGCAAATGCTTTGACAAAGTGCAGAAAAATGCAGAACAGGAAAGAAAAACACGAAGAACAAAAAAAAAACGTTGAAGAAGTGTTTTCATTATGCAGCATGAAGAGGGGGGTGATGGGGTGGGATATTATGAAATTTACAGAATTTAATGCACAAACGATTAGAATTTGTCAACATTAAGATTTCTGGGGAATTTAAGATATTAAAATAGGGGAGATATAAGTTAGAGAAAAGATCCCGTTTATAGCCTGACATATCCTTGAAAAAATATTCTTAAAAAAATCCAAGTTTCTTGGAACCTTGAAAAAATATTCTTTAAAAAATCCACGTTTCTTGGATCCTTGAAAAAATATTCGTTTAAAAAATCCACGTTTCTTGGATCCTTGAAAAAATATTCTTTACAAAAATCCACCTTTCTTGGATGCTTGAAAAAATATTCTTTAAAAAATCCACGTTTATTGGATGCTTGAAAAAATATTCTTTAAAAAATCCACGTTTATTGGATGCTTGAAAAAATATTCTTTAAAAAATCCACGTTTCTTGGATCCTTGAAAAAATATTCTTTAAAAAATCCACGTTTCTAAAGGTCCTTGAAAAAATATTCTTTAAAAAATCCACGTTTCTAAAGGTCCTTGAAAAAATATTCTTTAAAAAATCCACGTTTCTAAAGGTCCTTGAAAAAATATTCTTTAAAAAATCCACGTTTCTTGGAACCTTAAAAAAATATTCTTTAAAAAATCCACGTTTCTTCGAACCTTGAAAAAATATTCTTTAAAAAATCCACGTTTCTTGGAACCTTGAAAAAATATTCTTAAAAAAATCCACGTTTCTTGGAACCTTGAAAAAATATTCTTTAAAAATCCACGTTTCTTGGAACCTTGAAAAAATATTCTTTAAAAATCCACGTTTCTTGGATCCTTGAAAAAATATTTTTTAAAAAAACCACGTTTCTTGGAACCTTGAAAAAATATTCTTTAAAAATCCACGTTTCTTGGATCCTTGAAAAAATATTCTTTAAAAAATCCACGTTTATTGGATGCTTGAAAAAATATTCTTTAAAAAATCCACGTTTCTTGGATCCTTGAAAAAATATTCTTTAAAAAATCCACGTTTCTAAAGGTCCTTGAAAAAATATTCTTTAAAAAATCCACGTTTCTAAAGGTCCTTGAAAAAATATTCTTTAAAAAATCCACGTTTCTAAAGGTCCTTGAAAAAATATTCTTTAAAAAATCCACGTTTCTTGGAACCTTAAAAAAATATTCTTTAAAAAATCCACGTTTCTTCGAACCTTGAAAAAATATTCTTTAAAAAATCCACGTTTCTTGGAACCTTGAAAAAATATTCTTAAAAAAATCCACGTTTCTTGGAACCTTGAAAAAATATTCTTTAAAAATCCACGTTTCTTGGAACCTTGAAAAAATATTCTTTAAAAATCCACGTTTCTTGGATCCTTGAAAAAATATTTTTTAAAAAAACCACGTTTCTTGGAACCTTGAAAAAATATTCTTTAAAAATCCACGTTTCTTGGATCCTTGAAAAAATATTCTTTAAAAAATCCACGTTTCTTGGAACCTTGAAAAAATATTCTTTAAAAAGTCCACGTTTCTTGGAACCTTAAAAAAATATTCTTTAAAAAATCCACGTTTCTTCGAACCTTGAAAAAGTATTCTTTAAAAAAATCCACGTTTCTTGGAACCTTGAAAAAATATTATTTAAAAAATCCACGTTTCTTGGATTCTTGAAAAAATATTCTTAAAAAAATCCACGTTTCTTGGAACCTTGAAAAAATATTCTTTAAAAAGTCCACGTTTCTTGGAACCTTAAAAAAATATTCTTTAAAAAATCCACGTTTCTTCGAACCTTGAAAAAATATTCTTTAAAAAATCCACGTTTCTTGGAACCTTAAAAAAATATTCTTTAAAAAATCCACGTTTCTTGGAACCTTGAAAAAATATTCTTTAAAAAATCCACGTTTCTTCGAACCTTGAAAAAATATTCTTTAAAAAATCCACGTTTCTTGGAACCTTGAAAAAATATTCTTTAAAAAATCCACGTTTCTTGGATCCTTGAAAAAAATATTCTTTAAAAAATCCACGTTTCTTGGATCCTTGAAAAAATATTCTTTAAAAAATCCACGTTTCTTGGGTTTTTGGTCCTTGAAAAAATATTCTTAAAAAAATCCACGCTTGGTGGTCTGTTGGTCCTTGAAAAAATATTCTTTAAAAAATCCACGTTTCTTGGTCTTTTGGTCCTTGAAAAAATATTCTTTAAAAAATCCAAGTTTTCAGAAAACATAACAAAAACTTTTTGACATCGTTGCTGGCATTTCACTTCAAGTCTTCACATTTCACTTCACCTCAACACATCCAAACCAATGACCCACAATTTAAAAATATTCACCCCCTCGAAATAGAGCCCGCCCTTGTATGCACACACAGTGTTGAAGGTGTTCCGTGAAGTGTTTCTTTGTTTAACGAAAAACCAACAACAACAAAAACAAACGAGAATATTTACTTAACACCAAAAAAACTATAAGGACTTGTTTTTTATTAAAGGAGTGTGGTAAAAAAAACAACAAAACAATGCCCACCAATTCAGTTCATAAAACAGAGGCACACAAAAAAACAATGTGGCGCACGGTTTTCAATTGAATTTGTGCGGAATGGGTTGCATTTAAGAGCAGAGAGTAGCTGAAACAATGGAAAGTTGAGAGAAATGTATTGTTGATCAATATTTTTTTAAGGGCTGGTCGGTCAAGGACCAAAAGACCAAGAAACCGGGATTTTAAGAACCAGATCAGACCTATAAACCTGGTTGTTTAAAAAAACGTGGATTTTTTAAAGAATATTTTGTAAGGACTATCAGGATTTCGGACTTTTAAGAACTTTCAGACTAAGAAACGTGGATTTTTTAAAGAATATTTTTTAAGGACTATCAGGATTGCGAACTTTCAGACTAAGAAACGTGGATTTTTTAAAGAATATTTTAAGTACTATCAGGATTAAGGTCTTTTAAGAACCCTCGGCCAAAATTTTGGATTTTTTAAAGAATATTTTTTATGGACCTTCAGACCAGCAAATATGGGTTATAACAGGTATCCATTATTTTTAATAAATTTTGAAACAGTTTCAAACTATTAATCATTGATTGTCTATTAATATCTAAAAACCTACCAATAAATAGTCCTTGTATTCAAAATTTATATCCTTGACTTTTTTTAATTTTTGAAGGACTGGTAATTTTTTTTAAATAATTGTTCGGAGGACCTTAATTTTTTTATAATGGATTTTTAGAACAGAGTTTGGCTTGCTTGTTTGGGATACCATAGTATTTTGTTGTTGCAAAATCGTCAGGCGAAATCCCATTATTGTTGTTTTTATAAAAACAACGTTTGTTTATGAGTGGAGAACGATGGTAATGTTTACCAGGGGGTAAGGCAGGGAATACCTAGGTTTCGGAAAGAGCCACCAATCCTCATCAGTTCCCTTGTTTCTTGTCTGGGATATTCTCCCCAGAAGTTATTTAAAAAAAAATAACTTCTATGACAAAAAACATTTTTTACCCAAGTGACGAGATCGTAAGCTCAATAGAAGAGGAACAAAAGAATTACAGAAAACTAAAATTCTTTTGGAAAATCTTCTAAATCTTACAACCGCACTTATAAACATTTACATCTTTCTCCACTTTGTTATGCTTTCGTTCAACCTGAACGAAGTAACATAACCATGTAAGTTTGTTTTGTCTGTTACAACAAAAACCCCTTCGTCGACCGTGCCTGTGTCTATTAATAGAACAGAGTTTGGCTTGCTTGTTTGGGATACCATAGTATTTTGTTGTTGCAAAATCGTCAGGCGAAATCCCATTATTGTTGTTTTTATAAAAACAACGTTTGTTTATGAGTGGAGAACGATGGTAATGTTTACCAGGGGGTAAGGCAGGGAATACCTAGGTTTCGGAAAGAGCCACCAATCCTCATCAGTTCCCTTGTTTCTTGTCTGGGATATTCTCCCCAGAAGTTATTTAAAAAAAAATAACTTCTATGACAAAAAACATTTTTTACCCAAGTGACGAGATCGTAAGCTCAATAGAAGAGGAACAAAAGAATTACAGAAAACTAAAATTCTTTTGGAAAATCTTCTAAATCTTACAACCGCACTTATAAACATTTACATCTTTCTCCACTTTGTTATGCTTTCGTTCAACCTGAACGAAGTAACATAACCATGTAAGTTTGTTTTGTCTGTTACAACAAAAACCCCTTCGTCGACCGTGCCTGTGTCTATTAATAGAACAGAGTTTGGCTTGCTTGTTTGGGATACCATAGTATTTTGTTGTTGCAAAATCGTCAGGCGAAATCCCATTATTGTTGTTTTTATAAAAACAACGTTTGTTTATGAGTGGAGAACGATGGTAATGTTTACCAGGGGGTAAGGCAGGGAATACCTAGGTTTCGGAAAGAGCCACCAATCCTCATCAGTTCCCTTGTTTCTTGTCTGGGATATTCTCCCCAGAAGTTATTTAAAAAAAAATAACTTCTATGACAAAAAACATTTTTTACCCAAGTGACGAGATCGTAAGCTCAATAGAAGAGGAACAAAAGAATTACAGAAAACTAAAATTCTTTTGGAAAATCTTCTAAATCTTACAACCGCACTTATAAACATTTACATCTTTCTCCACTTTGTTATGCTTTCGTTCAACCTGAACGAAGTAACATAACCATGTAAGTTTGTTTTGTCTGTTACAACAAAAACCCCTTCGTCGACCGTGCCTGTGTCTATTAATAGAACAGAGTTTGGCTTGCTTGTTTGGGATACCATAGTATTTTGTTGTTGCAAAATCGTCAGGCGAAATCCCATTATTGTTGTTTTTATAAAAACAACGTTTGTTTATGAGTGGAGAACGATGGTAATGTTTACCTGGGGGTAAGGCAGGGAATACCTAGGTTTCGGAAAGAGCCACCAATCCTCATCAGTTCCCTTGTTTCTTGTCTGGGATATTCTCCCCAGAAGTTATTTAAAAAAAAATAACTTCTATGACAAAAAACATTTTTTACCCAAGTGACGAGATCGTAAGCTCAATAGAAGAGGAACAAAAGAATTACAGAAAACTAAAATTCTTTTGGAAAATCTTCTAAATCTTACAACCGCACTTATAAACATTTACATCTTTCTCCACTTTGTTATGCTTTCGTTCAACCTGAACGAAGTAACATAACCATGTAAGTTTGTTTTGTCTGTTACAACAAAAACCCCTTCGTCGACCGTGCCTGTGTCTATTAATAGAACAGAGTTTGGCTTGCTTGTTTGGGATACCATAGTATTTTGTTGTTGCAAAATCGTCAGGCGAAATCCCATTATTGTTGTTTTTATAAAAACAACGTTTGTTTATGAGTGGAGAACGATGGTAATGTTTACCTGGGGGTAAGGCAGGGAATACCTAGGTTTCGGAAAGAGCCACCAATCCTCATCAGTTCCCTTGTTTCTTGTCTGGGATATTCTCCCCAGAAGTTATTTAAAAAAAAATAACTTCTATGACAAAAAACATTTTTTACCCAAGTGACGAGATCGTAAGCTCAATAGAAGAGGAACAAAAGAATTACAGAAAACTAAAATTCTTTTGGAAAATCTTCTAAATCTTACAACCGCACTTATAAACATTTACATCTTTCTCCACTTTGTTATGCTTTCGTTCAACCTGAACGAAGTAACATAACCATGTAAGTTTGTTTTGTCTGTTACAACAAAAACCCCTTCGTCGACCGTGCCTGTGTCTATTAATAGAACAGAGTTTGGCTTGCTTGTTTGGGATACCATAGTATTTTGTTGTTGCAAAATCGTCAGGCGAAATCCCATTATTGTTGTTTTTATAAAAACAACGTTTGTTTATGAGTGGAGAACGATGGTAATGTTTACCTGGTAAACATTACCATCGTTCTCCACTCATAAACAAACGTTGTTTTTATAAAAACAACAATAATGGGATTTCGCCTGACGATTTTGCAACAACAAAATACTATGGTATCCCAAACAAGCAAGCCAAACTCTGTTCTATTAATAGACACAGGCACGGTCGACGAAGGGGTTTTTGTTGTAACAGACAAAACAAACTTACATGGTTATGTTACTTCGTTCAGGTTGAACGAAAGCATAACAAAGTGGAGAAAGATGTAAATGTTTATAAGTGCGGTTGTAAGATTTAGAAGATTTTCCAAAAGAATTTTAGTTTTCTGTAATTCTTTTGTTCCTCTTCTATTGAGCTTACGATCTCGTCACTTGGGTAAAAAATGTTTTTTGTCATAGAAGTTATTTTTTTTTAAATAACTTCTGGGGAGAATATCCCAGACAAGAAACAAGGGAACTGATGAGGATTGGTGGCTCTTTCCGAAACCTAGGTATTCCCTGCCTTACCCCCTGGTAAACATTACCATCGTTCTCCACTCATAAACAAACGTTGTTTTTATAAAAACAACAATAATGGGATTTCGCCTGACGATTTTGCAACAACATAATGGATTTTTTTTTTTTTTTTAATAATTTCGGAAGGACTTTCCGCATTTTTTTTTTTAAAAGCTGGCTTAGAACTTTTGAAGGGATTCTTATGGAACTCTCACAGTGAATACCTTGGTTTATTTAAATAAATTTCGCTAGCAATATAAACAAGCGCAAGATCAGTAAGTGCAGCCGGGCCACCATTTGGAACGAATTTGGAAATTTTCAAAAAATAAAATCCGTTGAAAAAATTTTTAAAAAAGATTAAAAACATTTTTTTTTAAATAATTTCGGAAGAACTTTCCGAATGTTTTTCAAAAACTTGCTTAGACCTTTTGACGTAATTCTTATGGAAATCTAATAGTGGATATCTCGGGTTCTTAAATAAATTTCGCTAGCAATATAAGCAAGTCAAAGAGCAGTAGATTCGGCCGGGCAACCATTTGGAACGAATTTTGAAATTTTCAAAAAAATAAAATCCTTTAAAAATCCAGTTAAAACCCTAAAAATTCCTAATATAGCCGTTATATTGGGGTCTATACGACGTGGACCTACATAGGCATTTTTTTGTCATAAGGCATTATTCAAATTCGAAACTTGAAATAAACGGTGAATAATGTAGCTAATATCATCAAAATACCGTATATAGGGAGGTACTGACATATGGAGCCTATACGAAGACCTGGAGCAGCATAGACGATTTTCTGTCACAGGCTGTAGCATCCTATACGAACTTCAAATGTGACATCTCAAACAATTTCGGTGAATATTGTCCCTAAAATCGTCAAAATACCAAATATAGGGAGGTACAGATATATGGGGCCTATACGAAGACCTGGACCTGCATAGACAATTTTCTGTCTTAGGCTGTAGTATTCACTACGAACTCTATATACGTAATTTGAAACTACTCCGGATAATAATGACATTAAAATCATGAAAATACCAAATATCGGGAGGTACCATTATATGGGGGCTATACGAAGACGTGTGCCTGCACAGACAATTTTCTGTCTTCGGCTGTAGTTTCGACAGACTTTCCAACCAATAATTTTTCACATTCTGCGGTATATTTTTTAAACACATATTTCAAAGGACTTCTAAAGTGATAATCCTTAAGGTTTTTAAAGAATTTTTTTCCAAGGACCTTCAGACTGAAAAATTTTATTTTTTAAAAAATAATTTTCCACAAACCTTCAGACGGATAATCAATCAGATTATATTGGATTTTTTTTTAAATTATATTTGTCGAAATTTTAAAAAATATTGAAAGGACATTTTTCTGGATGGATTTACAAAAAATATTTTTTGAAGGACTTTCGAACTCTTTTTAAAAGATATTTACTAATTTTGATATTTTGTTTTTTTTAGGAAAAATCAAAGTTTTAGCGAATATTTTCTTCCTTTTTTTATTTTCTCAAGTTCCATGACTAAGATTAAATTTTAAAAAATTCCACTTTCTTATAATTTGATAGGATTTTTATACTGATTATCCTGATTTTTATTAATAATTTGGAAGTAAGTCTGGTCCTGCTGATTTGTTAAAATAATTTTCTCTAGCAATATTCTCGTTTATGGAGCCAACATAGAATAGGATAATAAAGGAGTTAAAGGATCTAGTTAGATCTAAAGGTTCTGTAAACAATTTATAAATTCCACTTATATTCTAGAAAAAGATCTGACAATTATATAAAATCCAGAGCCAGAAGACTTACATCGGAAGCCATTTATCGAAAAGGTAAATAATGATAACAACAAAAACAACAACAATTGCAATATGTACCTTCAGCGGCTTTAAGATTCATCATATAGAGAATGCGTTCTCGAACACGTTCCGAGTGTATTCTATGAACAGAATGCCTATTCAGGATATTTTTTGGTAGGAGAAGACCTTTTAAAAACCGTTCGTGGATAGGAGTTCTTCTGAAGTCCCTGTATTAAGAGAAGATCTTCTGAAGGTCATCGACATATAGAAGACCGCTTAAAGACCTCTACACATCTCTGAGCTCTGAAGGTCTCATATAAATAAATTACATCCTGGTATACCTTCTTAGGGAAACCGCCAGAGGGAAACCTCCTGATATTCTTTAAATAAAAGTCATATTGAAGACCTCCTACATACATTATACCTTCTAAAAGCCATCGTTGGACAAAAGACCTATTGAAGGGCTTTTACAACTAGAAAACCTTCCGAACTCATTCTGTGTATAAATGATCTTTCAAATGTCCTCGAGAGATGGACGAACTTCTAAATGACTTTTTTAGATGGTCGAGGACCTTTCAAGATGCCAAAGACCATATGCAGGCCTTATATAAATGGTAGACCCTCTGAGGGAGTTCAATGGCTTGGAAATAAATCTGAAAAGTTTCTATGAATGGTAGACCTTTTTAGGGTCTTTCATTGATCCATTTTAAGGAGGCACGGCCTTCGGAAGGCCTTCTTTGGACATAGGGTCATCAGAAAGTCGTATATGTATAAATGGCCTTTTGAATGACTTCTAAGGACGGAGGACATTTCAAAGGTCCTCAAGAGAGGGAATACCATTTATAGGTCTTCTGTGGATGGACGACACTCAGATAACCTTCTTTAGCTAGGAGGAAAATATTTGAAAATGGCCTATGAATGGAAATCTTCGTAAGATATTTTGTAGATGGTTGACCTCATATAGTTCTTCCGTAGATAGGAGGTCTCCTAAGGCTCTTCTCTAGATAAAAACCTACTGAAGGCCTTCTGTTGATACAAGACCCTACAGGGGCTTTCTATAGTTAGAAAACCTTCAGAACGCTAAAAGACCTTGTGAATGGTTTCAGTGGATAGAGGACCTTTCAAATACCTCCTGAGGCTCTTCTCTAGATAAAAACCTACTGAAGGCCTTCTGTTGGTACAATACCCTCCTGAGGTTTTCTATAGTTAGAAAATCTTCAGAACGATAAGAAAAAACCCTTGTTAATGCTTTCAGTGGATTGAGAACCTTTCAAATACCTTTTCAAGATATAGAGAACCATAAGCAGATCTTCTGTGGATCCTCTTCTTTAGCCACAGAAAAAAATCAGAAAATTTTCTATTAACGAAATAATACCTCTCGAGGTTCTTCGGTATATGGGAGAACTTCTGAAGCTCTTCCACCTTTTGTGGGTGGAAGGCCCTCCGAAGACTTTCTCAACTTGGAAAACCTTGAGGGGGCTTCCTATGAATGAAAAACATTCTCAGGGCCTACTAAGGATAGAAGACCTTCTGAAGGCTCTCTACAAATAGAAGATGTTGTGCACAGTTTCTGTGGATAGAGAACCCATCAAAGGTCCTCAAGAGATGGAAGACGGTGTACCGGTCTTCTGTGAAAGGAAAGCCCTCAGCTGGTCTCTCTTAGCCAGGGAGAAAGTTTGAAATTTTTCTATTAACGAAAGACCTTCTAAAGGTATTTTGTATATATGAGACCCCCTGAAGTTCTTTTGTAGATAAACGACCTTCTGCAGACTCTTTAATGGATGAAAGACCCTCCTCAGGCTTCCTATAGTTAGGTACATATCAGAAGGTTTTCAATGAATGGAGGACCTTCTTAATGTCTTCTAAGGACTGAAGGCTTTCCGAGGGACTTCTAAGGAGAGAAGTCCTTTTGGAGGCCTTCTATGGATGGAAGGTTTTCTGAAGATCGTCTATGTTTTGAAGCCTTATGAAGTTCTTCTATGGTTGGGGAGTCTTCGTAAGGCCTTCGATGGTTAGAATGCCCTCGGAGGATTTCCTTTGGATAAAAGGATTTCTGAAGGCCGTGTATAGATAGCGGACAATCTGACAGCATTCTGTGGATGGACAACCGTCCTAAGACTTTGTTTTTATAAACAACCTTCAAAAGGCTTTCTATAAAAGAAAGTCCTTCTCAGGACCTTCTAAGTATAGAAGGATTTCTGAAGCCCTCCTTTGTATAGAAGACCTTCTGAAATCATTCTATGGATAGAGAATCTTCTTAAGGCTTTCGATGATTAGAATGCCGTTGGAGGGCTTTCTTTGGATGAACAGATTTCTGAAGGTCCTGTAGGGACATGGAGCATTTCAATACATAGACAACCTTCAAAAGTCATTTTATAAATTGAAGACCTTCTCATGGCGTTCTGAAAACAGAAGACTTTCTGAGAGCGTTCTTTGGATGGTAGGACTTCTGAAGTGCTTCTATGAATAGTAAGTCTACTTAAGGTCTTCGATTGTTAGACTGCCGTTGGGGGGTTTTCTTTTGATAAAAGGATTTCTGAAGTTCCTGTAGGGATATCAGGCATTCTGAAGGCCTTCCGTGTATCAAAGACCCTCTCAAGGCTTCCTATAGGTTTTCTAACTTCAGGGGGCTTTTTATTTATTTAACCCCTTCTCAGAGCTTTCTGAGGACAGGAGACCTTCTTAAGACTTTCTAAAGTCCTCCTTTGTATTGAAAACCTCTTCAAAGTATCCTTTGTATTGAAGACCTCTTTCTATGGACAGGAAATCTACTAAAGGTCTTCGATCTTTAAAAGACCTTCAGAAGGCTTTCTATGGATATAAGGCTTTCTGAAGATCTTGCAGAGATATCGGATATTCTGAGGGCCATTCAACATGGATGGGAGACATTCCGGAGACCTCCATCGGATAAGCAGAATTTGGGAGTAATATTGGGTGTATTCAAAAAAAAAAAATAGGAATTCGAATATTTTTCATAGCACGTTAGGACGTGTGAATATTGACGTAACATATACGTCCTCTACAAGAGTTTTCGAAGATAAAATGGTTCTATGGAACCTTCAAAAAGACACCTAGCAATGAAGAACCTCAGCATACCTTATGAAAACTTTGTATAAATTGTTCAAGGTTTCGCCAGTCGATAGAAAAAGTCCTGTCACTCCTCAAATGGTGGAAGACGTATACGTTATGTCACCACTAATACGCCTTCCTAAGCTAGGGAAAAAATCTAAAAAGTTTCTACTTTTTTAAGGTTTTTTTTGTAGATAGGAGACCTCCTGAGGCTAGGGAAAAAATCTGAAAAGTTTCTACTTTTTTAAGGTCTTTTTTTGTAGATAGGAGACCTCCCGAGGCTAGAGAAAACACCAGAAAATTTTCTATAAGTGGAAGGTCTTCTTAAGGTCTTGTGTAGATAGGAAATCTCCGGAAATTATTTCGTAGATAAAAGACGAACTGAATGCCTTCTGTTGATTGACGACCCTCCGAAGGCTTTCTAAGGCTTAGAGGCTTTCTATGAATGAAAACCCTTCTCAGGACCTTCTAAGAACAAAAGACTTTCTGAGGGCCTTCTATAGATGGAATGCTTTCTGCAGTCGTATTATGTATTGAAGACCTTCTATGGATAGAGAATCTTGTAAAGGTAGAAGACTTCTGAGTAGAAGGCTTTCTATGGATAACGACATTCTGAGGACCCTCTTATAGATATATGTTCTTCTGAAGACCCTATATGGATGGAAGGTCTTCTGGGACCTTCATTGAATAACCAGTGTTTGGGAGTAATTTTTAGGGGCATTCTAATACTGGGTTGTCGAATTATTTACAAAGCACGACGGGACGTATGAGTTTTGACACTGTGTATACGTCCTGAACAAGAACTTTGGATGATAATATATTCCCATAAAGCCTTCAAAAAATACCTAGCCATGGAGAACCTCGAAATATCTTCAGAATACCTTGTATAAATAGAGTTGACGGTCTCTTATCTATGGAATAAATTCTGATACTCTTCATTTGATAGAAGACGTATACGTTTCGTCAACACTCATACGCCTCCTTCTTAAGCTAGGGAAGAAATCTGAAAATTTTCTATAAGTGGAACACCTTTTTAAGGTTTTTTTGTAGATAGGAGACCTCCCGAGACTAGGGAAAAACCAGAACATTTTCTATATGTGGATGGCCTTCTTTAAGGTCTTGTGTAGATACGAAACCTCCGGAAATTATTTCGTAGATAAAAGACGAACTAAATGCCTTCTGTGGATTGAAGGCCCTCCGAAGGCTTTCTATGAATGAAAAACCTTCTCAGGATCTTCTAGGAACAGAAGACTTTCTGAGGGCCTTCCATGGATGGAAAGCTTTCTGAAGTCGAATTATGGATAGAGAATCTTGTAAAGGTGTTCGATGGGTGAAAGACTTCTGAGTAGAAGGTTTTCTATGGATAACGACATTCTGAGGACCCTCTTATAGATATATGTTGTTCTCAAGACCCTATATGGATGGAAGATCATCTGGGACCTTCATTGGATAACCAGTGTTTGGGAGTAATTTTCAGAGGCATCAAAATTTAGGTGGTCGAATTATTTTCAAAGAACGACTGGACGTATGACTTTCGACACTGTGTATACGTCCTGAACAAGAACTTTGGAAGATAATATATTCCCATAAAGCCTTCAAAGAATACCTAGCCATGGAGAACCTCGAAAGGTTCTTCAGAATACCTTGTATAAATAGAGTTGACGCTCTCCTATCTATGGAATAAATTCTGATACAATTGATAGAAGACGTATACGTTACGTCAACACTCATACGCCTTCTTAATCTATGGAAAAAATCTAAAAGTTTTCCATGAGCGGAACACCTTTTTAAGGGTTTTTTTTGTAGATAAGAGCCCTCCTGAAATGATGTTGCCGAATAATTTTCAAAGCACTGTGGGGCATATGAGATTTGACGTTACGCATACCTCCTCTAGAAGTGTTTATGAAGATAATATGTTTCCATAAGGCCTTCAAAAGCACACCTGGCCATGGAGAACCTCGGCAAACCTTCTGAAGGCTTTGTATTCAGATCTATCTGAAGTTCTCCTATCAATAGAAAAAGATCTGGTACTCTTCAAGAGATAGAAGACGTATACGTTACATCAACACCCATACGCCCCCTTGCACCCCGAAAATGATCCGACAGCCTAATTTTTTTAATAATCCCCAAAATTACCACCCAATTCTGCTTCCGTTTTGTTATTGTGTTCTTGTTGTTATCATTTATGAGTAATCAGATTTTTGAAAGAGCATAAGGAATGATGCAGGACTTACACACACACATACACGCATACAGATACCTTCTACAACAACGACACGTGTCGAGCATTACTTTGTCACATTTTATTGTTAACACCATTTTACACACACACATACACCCAAACACACATACCGCACTCCAACACTTACCTGAAAACGTAACATCAGGAACATGACAACAAACACCAGAAACAAACATAAGCCGATTATGGGAAAACTGACAAGGTAACGAAAGGCACGACGCTTCCAGGCGGGTGCCTCCTTCGGCTCCAGACGGCCGGTGACATTGTTCTCAACAAGTGGGCCCTGGGAGGAAGGGAGAGAAACAAAAGAAAAAAAAGGAGATTAAGGGAGATGAGAGAGGTAAGAGAGATATAAAGAGAACATATATTTCCTAAGAGAGGGAGAGAGAGAAAATTTTCCCTTACCTTATATAGAGGCCTCGGTGGTTCTAATAGCTCCGGTGGTGTGGACAGCGTTCCCCAGCGAAAGGCCAGCTCCACAGAATATCTCTTCCAGGCCTCCAAATACAGCGAAGCCCAGGCCACATTGAAGAGAGAAAACAAGACATGGCCCATGTCCTGGGCCATTTGATTTTTGCCCCAAAGAAAGGCATACAAAATGGTGCCAAATACCGCCGGCACCCCCAGGGCACAGGTGTAGTGGCCCAGCCAGGCGAAGTATAAGGCCACCTTGACACCAAAATACTCGGCAATGTCGTCTGGAATCGAAAAACAAAAATATAAAATAAAAAAAATAATTTTTCGTGATTCTCCCTTCTCACCCAAAGGCTGCGGGGCCAGGACCTGCTTGACCCAACTCTTCTGCAGTGAGGCCAAACTTTTTGTCTCATGCAGCGGGAATATTTGCATTATCAATCCAGTTTCCTGCCAGGCGGCCACAATACTCTGGCCCTCCTCGACGGCTGCTCGACCTTGCAGGGCCTCTATGTCCGATTGGCCCGCCCTGAGACCCTGCAGTACCTGTAACACCAACCATTGGCGCTCCTGGGAGGTGAACAGCGAGGTATTGCCATCATCGCTTTTGATTTGCTGGAAACAATGACTTTCGCGGGTTGTAAATTCTCGTAAGGCACCACCCAGATCCGGACGTAAACGTTTCGGCAAACGAGCCTCTTCCGCTGCTCGAAATAAACTACAGCCACATATAAAAATCGAAGGGAATTGAGAAAAAGAAAACATAAATTAATGGATTTCCTTCTTCGCCACTTTGCCTAGATCCTCCAAAAACAAAATGAGAAAAAAATATATTTACATATTCGTCGGAGCACTTATATAAAATGCATTTCGCCTTGAACTCTCGTGGGCCTTCACCTGCACCACCAGCCCCAAACCGGCCGGTGGCTGTGACCGTATGCGTGCCAACAGCCAACGCAGTGCCTCGTCGGGTGCATCTTCAGGAAACTCAATGACCACATCGCATTGGGTGGGTATTTTATTTAGCCAGAGGCGTCGCGGTGTCATCAAATGACCGGCATAGGGTACTTTACGTCTCAGCTGACGGGAAGCTATAAGGGGGAAGAAAGAAAAAGAGAGAGAAAGCAAAAATATTAAATGAGTAGCCGATAACGAAAAAATAACTAAAAATTATTTCGAATAGCTGACGTATACGTTATGACATTACTCATACGCATGGAGGGTCACTAAATGGCTAGAATGAAATATTCTCTAAAAAAATCTAAGTTTCTTGGTCTTTTGGTCCTTGAAAAAATATTCCTTAAAAAATCCACGTTTATAGCTTCAAAGGTACTTGAAAAAATATTCCTTAAAAAATCCACGTTTCTTGGATCCTTGAAAAAATATTCTTTAAAAAATCCACGTTTCTTGGATCCTTGAAAAAATATTCTTTAAAAAATCCACGTTTCTTGGATCCTTGAAAAAAAATTCCTAAAAAAAATCCACGTTTCTTGGATCCTTGAAAAAATATACCTTAAAAAATCCACGTTTATAGCTTCGAAGGTACTTGAAAAAATATTCTTTAAAAAATCCACGTTTATAGCTTCGAAGGTACTTGAAAAAATATTCTTTAAAAAATCCACGTTTCTTCAACTAATGGTCCTTGAAAAAATATTCTGTAAAAAATCCACGATTCTTCAAATGATGGTCCTTGAAAAAATATTCTTTAAAAAATCCACGTTTCTTTGTCTTTTGGTCCTTGAAAAAATGTTCTTAAAAAAAATCCACGTTTCTTTGTCTTTTGGTCCTTGAAAAATATTCTTTTCTTGGTCTTTTGGTCCTTGAAAAAAATTCTTTAAAAAATCCAGGTTTCTTGGTCTTTTCGTCCTTGAAAAAATATTCTTTAAAAATCCAGGTTTCTTCAACTGATTGTCCTTTGAAAAAAATCACATTTCTTGGCCTTTTGGTCCTTTAAAAAATCCACGTTTCTTCAACTGATGGTCCTTGAAACAATTCACATTTCTTGGCCTTTTTGTCCTTAAAAAATTCTTTAAAAAATCCATGTTTCTTGTTCGGATGGTCCTTGAAAAAATATTCTTTAAAAAATCCACGTTTCTTTGTCTTTTGGTCATTGAAAAAATATGTAAGGTTTTCTAAGGGTCTTCTCTAGATAAAAGGTATTGTAAAGGCTTTCTATGGACGATAGATCTTTGAGGGTATTCTTTAGATAAAATTTTTCAGAGGGTCTCCGATAAATAGAGGACATAGAGGAAGTCCTTCACTAGGCTTCTATTGGTTGTACCCCCCCTCTAAAGAGATTCTATGTATAGAAGAGATTCTAAATGACCCTATGTATAAGGGGCCTTGTATTAACAGATGACTTCCGGAAGACCTTCTAGAGACAGAATTAATTCGGAAAAAAAAGACTTTTTGCCTGCCGCCTATAAATTAAAGCTGTTCTTTATTAATATATAAAAAGGTCGAATAAGGAAAAACATCTATTAATCTCCGCTACATTTAAGGCTTTCCAAAGGCCTTACATGGGCAAAAGACATTCTGAATATCTTGCCGGGATAGACCTGTCGAAGGTCTTCTCTAAAGCTAGGCCATTAGCCTGATACTGATGTCTATTCAGCTACGCTATTCTAAAGCAACTTAAATTCTATTGAGATTTTGTTTTGACCCGTTGTGGGGGATGTGATAGAACAAGTGGTCGGACATGATCCATATTCACAGCAGATCTAGCGTTTTGCACGCGACCTAGAACTAAATTACGATTGGCTAAGTTGGAGCAAAATCGGATTATTTCTTCTCTTTCTGTGCAAATCGATTTTTTTTTTTGAAAATATCAACCTTTTGTGGGGGAGGTACCAGAA